>NC_135188.1:37233242-37545742 GCF_041146795.1 Maylandia zebra | reverse complement strand
AACAGACCATTGGAAATGCAGGCCTTCTAAATCAAGCTTGCCAGGGGAGCTGAGCCACCCCCTCTTCCCTCCCTATCCCACACTGCCTTTGTGTTTCTATTATTAGTTCTATCATGCATATGTTCTCTATCAGAAATTAAGGCCCACCAGCAGAGAGCAGAAAGTGAGGAAGCTATGCAGTTACACAAGGTAGTGAGTAAGCAAAACTGTGGCGTTAACTGTGTCAGTTAATGGCCATAAAGATGTATTAGGTCTCTATGCATGATGAAGTTCAGTATCTGCTTATGACTTACCATAGGGATGAGCTCCCAGCTGTTAGAACTACTGAACAACATGAGAAAAGCAGAGAGCCAATCGAATTTCTTTCTTTTCATTTTTTTTTTTCATCGGGACACTGATGATGTTTCTAAAGATGCAATCCTTGTAGCAGCCAGCAGAGCGTGTGCTATCAGCCTCGCTCCCCTGATCACCAAGGCTGTGTGCTTCCAACACAGCTAAAAGGATCTTTGTTGGCCTGTTTGAAAGCACAATACTTCCACTAAAACCTCCACCATGCTGAAACAAAGGGCCAGAAAGTTCAGTCAGTGTTAATATATATATTTTATAAAATAGATGTATATAGACCGTTAACAGGTGGATGCACTTTAGTTAACTAAAACTAAAACTAGGAGCTAAAAAAACGTTTTGAACTTTTATTTTTTAAATTAAAATCTAAATCAGTCATACCTACTGCACTTACAAAACTAAAATCCAACTAAATATGTACAGCTGAAATGTCTTTAACATTGGTTTACTGGATTTGTTTTTATGCATGTTTGATTCAAATTTGAATAAATGCAATACAGTCACTTTCACTTGCGCTGGCACACGGAAAGTTTTGATAAACGTTTCAGCACAAGCACCGCAAGCAAAATGAAGCAATAGATCAACAATTCCGTTGGGAAACACATGATATCGCTCCATTCACAGGGACTTGACAGGCAAGAGCTCTGAAACCTGATCCTTGTACATGTGAATCCTCATTAACCATATGCAGAACAATACAATACATGTCAGATGTTGGCTCATATGTTTGAATAAAAGTTGTTTTGTAGAATCCTGATTCTAAACCTGCTTGGATTTCAGTCTCACGGTGCTGGTACAGATTATATTTACATTATTGCTGCGGGTGGTGAACAGGTGGATTAAACTGTCAGAGAACTTCAGACTTCAGTGAATTAAACTCTACTCTTTCAACCACCCTGTTGTCAGGATCCATTAATCATCGCAGCTGCAGGTAGCCTAGCAATGAGGAGGACTAAGGTCATAAAATGCTAAGAACCGAGGTGACTAATGCTTTTAAGAGCAAGTGAAAAGCCAATAATAATGTGAGATATCCACAAGACATCTCCGTGATATGTCCAAAACACTAATTTGGAGTGACTTTTATCACTCTTGAGCGAGCTAAGAGAATGGCTCTATCCATCGGTGTGCCACTAGGGATAACAAGTCTTTCATGCTACATCAGGTTGCCTCCTGCAACAGAAGAAGGAATTATGCCTTATGGGCTATTTGTGGCTCTAGCGTGCTTTACTTTGACAGTGACGAGGACAGAACACGACTATGACTGTGTTCATATTATCTAAAAATAATGTTCGGAACTGTCAACCGGATGGTGTGCATTCATACTTAGTACAGTGCAAATCCAGGTCCTTGTTTTGTTGTCATATACTGTATCTATAGTGTGTGTGTCTTTGTCAGTCCACTAGAAACTATGACAAATGTACAGATGGTAAATAAGTGGTGCTGCAGTGTGCTGTCAGGGGCGTAAAGAGTGCAAAAATCAATGGCAAGCAAGGGCACACGAGCTGTTCAGTAAGGATGGCATGCTTAGTATGAACCCTGGCTTTGCAAAGGAATGCCCAATACAGTTGTTATTTTAAAGTTTGTCACAGTCAAGCTGTGATAAAGCCACATTCAGTCCATTCATACTGAAATGCTGTCAGCAGTGAGATGTCTTTGTCAGAATCCATAGCAGTGTGGATTTTTGGTGACTTTTGCAAAGGGACATGCTCCAAGTTTATCAGCAAAGGTCTGCTCAGCTGCATCGCTTTCTCACACTACTTATGTGATACATTAGATTACCAAGTAATGAATTCTGGACTCATCTGCCTGTTCGAAAGTGACTTGTCCTACAGAAATGTTGATAAGAATAAAACTTGATTGCGTTGTTTCTAGGGCTGCGTGATTATGGCAACCATATCATTTAGCTCAATTATTGAAATCTTGATGATTTAACACATTGGTCACCTGATCAAACATGCTGCATGTATTAAACTTTAAAGTTGGAGCAAATTTCATATAAGGAGAGGAATTTTTTAATTTTTTAGGTTCAGTGAGAGTGACGCATGGTTGTCCTCTATGGAGTTAGGCGTACACTAGCGGGTGTTATTGACCCTAAACCCAGTTTCGCAAGGGCAGCCAGACGTCCTGGCTTACAGCCTCCATTGGAGGATGTCTATGGGGGAAACAAGGGGCTATTGTGTGCTTCAGGGGACCTGTATAGTAGCTATGGGGAAACAATGGAGAACTAAGACCAACAAATAACTGGCACCTCTGCCGAGCACCACTGAAAGTGGACTGAGAGACCAGCAAAGTGTTTGAGGCAAAGGCAGCTGCAGGCAGACATCAGTGATCATTCCACAGGCTTTTTAAAACTTCCTTTACACTGATTAGAAAGATTACTTAGGGTCAAGATGAAAATGCTCCTGTGTAAAACAAAGGGATACGCTTCATTGATAACACACACAAAAGTGAGTTTCATATTGAAAATGCATGCAAAAAGTTTTTGGATATACTTATCTTTGGTTATTTAAAGTCATTTGGCTGCTTACATCATCTCAGATATCATGCGTGCACTTGTCTGAATGGACACACTAATGAACATATAAAAAGACAACATTTATTTACAGCAGTGCTGTAAAAGTCTGCGTGGAAGATAAGCATTTGTGTATTCATGGCTTTCTGTGTGAGAGTGCTCGCACAGTCACATAGAAGAGGCCTTGTCACTCTGACATATTATACCCACGGGGGGCAGTGGACTCACTGTGGGTGTTCCGTGATATTATGGAGTGTTTCACTGCACTGGAACAATACAATTTATAACCGGTCCAGCAGAAGCATTAACAGGGTGTTTATTGGTTTTATAAATGGACAAAGCCTCCTGTGTATGTTCCAGCGATGGTAAAGAACCCGGCCTATGATTAATATTCCATCAACAGACTTTTTCCTCACTTTCTCTCTGATGTCTTACTCTCCTTCGCTCCATGCTGCTTTTCCTTTTTTCTTTTTTTTTCACTCATCTGATTCGATTTTGGGTGATGAGTTGGCTTCGCTCGCATGCATGAGGAGCGATCTCATAGGGCTTCAGTAGATCTCTAATTGAATTGTCTGAACAGCACGAGATGAACATTTGAATGTGTAAAAAAAAAAAAGAAAAGAGAGTGCAGCAGAAGACTGGCACTGGAAGAATGTTTCATCTCCTGCGCCCATCACACCGACTTCCATGCAACATTGATTGCTTGAAAAATGGATCAGTTAAGAGGAGTCTGTTTGAAATCCAGTAGGAAGAGAGCATCAAACTACTGCCGTTCTCTATCTGCTCTCTGCAGTGTTATCATGCAGCACGCGATAACATCTGTTAATAGTCTTTTTTTTTCCATTTCATATTATCCTACAAGCCATTAGGGTCACAAAGGTGAGCGCCTTGGGTCCCATGACTTCCACCAGACTCCTGAGCAATCAAATGTATATAAATAATAAAAAGGGAAATGCTGCAGTTATTATTCAGCACTAGATTTGGGAGATGTTGTCTGAATATTATCGCTGTCTAAACAATGTAAATTTAATAGGTTTGACGAATGAGATTTTTGTGTCTCATTTTGGTTTGTCACATTATCTTTAATTGCTAAACACGAGTACATAGTCACATTTCTCAATGTTCTGCATAGAAATGCTTGAAAATGATTATTGCTTAACTCCCAGTGATGTCTAACTGTATAAATGTGGAAGTTGTTCACAGCTTAGAAGTTTTGCCAGTGTTTGATTTTACATTAATATCTTCTTTTCGTATATGGAATCTGTGAGTATGTCTTTTCAAATACAGACTTTAAAAAGTTGATTCAAATATTTTCTTTCATTCTTGTTGCTTTTTGCAATAAGAATTCAGAAGCGAAAGACTGATTTCTAAAATAAATGCCATGCCTTTCCACATGGACGTGGGGGGGGGCAAGCAGCTGGAAAGGTCTAAGGGCAATTCCACCACTCAGAGAAAATTTTGGCTTTGAAAGCTTAAATTTGGTGGCCTATAGCCAATTCTGATACCTCTCTTCCATCACTTTACCTCCTCTTTTAATGAGTTTGCTTAGCCATCTGTAAAGATAAATTATTGCAGAGACCATTAAATGATAAATGTCTATTGATTCTTAATCTACGTTTTTATTTATTTAGTGACCGCTTGACTGCAGTGTTTTGAAGACATGCCAACGTGATGTTAATTAGAAACATAAACAGATATATCCATGATTAATCCTTAGCAGGAAATTACATTGACCTGGCAGGTTCAACACAGATATGACACCACATATCCCAAATAGCAAAACAATAACTATTCCTAATAAAGTTCTCCTGTATAAATACATAAAACAGCCAATAAAGGGTGCAGTCCCTTTGGCTGATTTCAGCTTCAAGAGCAGTCTTCTGTCCACCACCTGCTGGACTCTCAAATTCACGCCAATCCATAAAGTCCTTAATTCTTCCTCAGTTTCCCTCCTCCTCACCTCATTTGAGCAAGAATCATAAGAGGTGAAATCATAGAAACCGAGCCAAAGATTATTAAGATCACACTAAGTAAAACTTAGACTGCAGAACACCAGAATGATGTGTTATATTTGGGATTTTATAAACTGCATTCAACTATTACAAAGTTTAAAACTACAACACATTATTCAAATCTATTTGCTTTGTGGATTGTTGGTTGGACAAAAGGGAAATAATAATCTGACATTTTCAATTCTGTACGACATACCGGATAGATGACAGGAACATAAATGCAGAATAGTCTACAGTTTAAAAGACATCATCACTGTTTGAGAGACATTTTCATCCTTTGTGTATCTAAACAGTAGCTCAGTGAGTGATCTATAATGAGCAACTTGTCTTTCTCAAAGAGTGGTTGGTCTCCTTATTGTTGTACTCCTGTCCAGTCAGATTCAGAGCGCCAGATTTCCCTCGAGGCAAGAACATTCAACTAATTATTCCTGTGCATTCTGCCTGATGTTGTGGTGATTCCCTGTAGAAATGAGTAAGGGAGGGGATCACGAGATTATTAGTGCATTCAGGACCAGATTTACTAAGCAGGTCAAATTAACAGGAGACTGTAATCTGAGAACAACAGGAGTTTAAAGGTCTGCTGTTGATCTGCTAACACAGAAACAGACAGTGTATTTTAGTAATATCCAATTCAGAAACTTGTGTAGGGTCACGGACGAGAAGAACAGATGAGGGTGTGAGGAATTGGCTAACGATGCAGGTGCGGTTTGTTACCTGCAATCTGCAATATGTTATTAGCATGGGTTTGAAAGCATTTGTTTCTCTCAGTAATCAGCATGGCAGGGAAGAAGTGAAGAAGAAGCTGTTTTCTGTGGTAGAATCAGAGGTGTTATTGGAGGAATGTAATATCCATCCAGCCATCTTTTCTTTCTCCCCTTCAGGATCTCCCACATGCAACCTGCTCACTAAAGGGACACTTGTAACAGCATTGAGGTGCATACATTAGCAAGAAAGCTTGCTTCATGGAGGAAATTTTTAAAATGACCTGAGGAGAAACGTTTGTGGACTACTACGGTTGTCTCACCTGTATGCCGCTTGGGTTTGGTATATCAAAAATTTCCACTTGTGGCTAACCACTTTTGAGCAGTTGCACTTTTACTATAATTAAAACAACAGAAATCACTCAGTCGCAAAAAAATACCATCAGTTAAAAACTTGACATCGAATATCTGTGTTCGTTAGACTACGTTTTTCTGCTTGGTGGGTTGATGGGGTTTTTTTCACCTCCCTCCCCCAAACGTTGTAAACTTGTCTTTATTAAGCACTGCAGGAATTATAGGTGTTGCAAATTTTCTGTGCCTTTTATTGAATTGTTTTTCTTTTTCCAAAGCAATGTAAGAATACCATTCCTTGGCATTCAGTATATCGCTTTTCCTTTCATTCCCCCCAAAAAAATGAACACATCTTTTCACCGGCACACTTTGTGTTCTGGCCTGCTCACGGTTGCAAGTGTTACAGTAAAGTGTAAAATGCTGCAGCAGAGGACATGCTCAACTACTGTAATAACATTACATTATGTGCTTTAATTTAAATACTTCCCAGGCCAGATTTTGCAGTCTGAAACAGAAACTTGTCTAAATAGATATGCTGTAAAGCTAGCCAAAGAAAAAACTGTCCACACATTTCCTTTTACTACAGCTTCCTTTTTGGCTCTTTGTGCACTTATGAGAGTTGAAGCTGGTGCCATCTGAGTTAGGTAAGAGTTCAGTGACATTACCAGTAATGTATTACTTTGGTAATGTAACGAGTGTCTTAGGGTTTTTATATTTCTTAGAGTTCTCGCTATTCAGTGTTTCCCGGGTCCATGGAGTGAGGAGTGTAAAGTCTCTTATCGGTTATTGCAGGTATGTGGAGAATGACCTTGGGGTATATGCCTGAACCTCAAAGATGTTGAAGATGGAGTTGTCTTGGTTTTCATCAATACTGTTGACTTTGCCCTGTGGCACCAAAAATGCATGGAGGCATGGTGAGGGAGGCAAAAAGTTGAAAGAAGGAAAGAAGAGGCACGGAGAGGGTTGGGGAATAACTTCAGAGATGTTTTAGCTTCATGGAGCTATCTTCTCTCTGTTGTCTCCCTGGGTTAGGTGTGTGTTGTGTGAGGATTGCTTGACTTGGTAAACAGAACAATTGTTATATTTATAGTCAGACTGTAGTAAGCATTTAAAATCTGAACGTCTGATGTGTTTCAGAACAGTAATTAAGCTAATTGGTACATGAATGCCTGCTGGTCCCTTGGTCTGTATCTCTAGGCTATATAGAAAATGTAATTTTCTAAAACTTTACAATTAGAGGACAAAAAAAAAATTGAGCATCCAAACTGACACATCAAAAACTTCACATTTTTTTTAAAGTCTTTTTGTTGTTTTCCCCAAAACAGTAGAGTGGTTTTTGATGATGAATTCACAGGGTGTATCTCTAGTCTGCACACCAAAAAAGATATTTTTTTCTATTACTGCTTTAGGGCACAGGCAACTGCAAACACCCCCAGAAAATATGCCCCACATGTCTCTGACTTTGCGTAAAGGGGAGATATTTCCTCAGCTTTGTAAAGAGAGACAGTTGAGTATTATTTCGATAGATATCTTGAGTCATAGCTTTCACTCTCTGACAAACACAGGCTGGATTGGCTTGCCCCGTCTTGCCAGAATGAAGCTTTCCAGTTACTAATCGCATTCGTTAACAAGAACGGCTGTCATCTCTCACGTCTTTCCTCTTTGAAGAATCCCATTCGTTAACAGTGAATATCTAGATGATTCTTGATCTAGGGAAGATGTCTACACTTCTGCACCAGTCCCCCAAGAGTGATTTAGCCTTTGATCCATCGGGATTTTAGTCGACTTAATGTAATAGATTTCAATGTGGTGCGCAGGCTGCTCATCATTAAAATCAGATTTCAGCTTTTCCCTTGTCATTCAACATAAATCCTACTCACAGTTTGATTTGGTTTTCAGTGGACCGAGCTGCCCCTCCACACGCTTCGGTTTATTGCTTTAATATAGTTTGTAAAATAAAATCAAATTCAAATTTTTATTTGTCACGTACACAGTCATACACAGTACGATATGTAGTGAAATGCTTGGACAACTGCTCGTGACCTAAAGAAAACAAAAAAGGAAAAGGCTATGAATAAGATAGGAAATAAATATGAAAAATTAAAAGGGGTAAATTTAACTAGGAAGGAATAAAATATAAATTAAGGTTAAAAATGAAATAACTGTACAACACAAATTAGAATGAAGGGTAAATTTAACTGGGAAGAATAAGATAAAGATAAATATATAAATTAAAGTTGAAAATAAAATAACTGTACAACAAAATACACAATATAGAACTATATAAGAATGTATGAAGAAATCTAAATATAAATAAATATATACACAATAACAGCAGCTGTACAAGTATTAACCGGAAATGAAGAATATAGTGACCAGTGTTGTGCAAAACCAAAGTCCAGAAAGTCCAGTGTGTGTGTAAGAACTGTATGTGTGGGTCAGTATAATACAGTCAAGAGTATTTGAAAGAATTCAGATGTATGAATACAGGGTTGGCTCAGATTTAATTCTCTTTGAGTCCAGCCTCATGTGAGTTAGCTGGTTTTGCAATAAAACGGGGTCATTTATTTCACGTTCTAAATGTAGAATGCTTGTTCTAAATGTTGCTTTGACATGGATTGAAGTGACTTCTGCATTTGCATGACTCACACTACGTCTTTGTTCAGACGAGCCTGCATATAAAGGGCAGAGAAATCAGTCAAATGAGTCTCTCTCTCTCTCGCTCTGCCTCTTTTTTTTTTTTTTTTAAATAATGTACCATTATCCCACTGAGTCACTGGGAAGAGTTGCTGTCTGATCTCAGTCCTCACCCTGTGGAATTTATTTACTCATCGGTAAAATGCAGTGCCCCGGGAGGGAGTCTTAATTCTGAAGTGTTTTATTGGATGAATAGGCGTGCCATTAGCTAGAGATGATGCTACATATACTGAGTAAAGGCAACATAGGTGTAAACATTCAGAAAGAAGAGAATACTTCTTAGAGTTTTCACAGTTGCTAAGACATCTCCACCCCTTTTTGTAAAACTGTTAACGACACCTTACTAAACCTCTGACAATGCTGGCGAAACCAGTCGCATCAAAACAGCTTTGTCAGAGCTCAAAAACCACACAGTGTTTTCAGATCACACACACACTCACAGCCTGCGAAAAATAAGCCCACTGCTGTGCATTCATTACACACTAAAGTGAAAGAAAAAATGATGAGAACATGAAGCTCCAAGATTTTTTTTCCAGTAAAAATAAAGTGTGTGAAGCTGCTTCCAATTCCACTAAAATAACAAAATATGTACCTTTGCTGTGCAGTAGATGTTGGATTTTGTGATGGCCACGGATGATCAACAGAGATCTGGTTGTCCTGTTTGCCTCACAAGTTTGCATGAAATTCATTCATGTATTGTATATCTCATAAGAAATTAATACGATATAATTTACTCACAAAGATGGTCTCTTTCGTATTGCAGCATAGTCATACGTTAAAAAGTCAATAAATCAAGAGAATATTCGTAAATAAATCAGAGTGTGCAAGTATAAATCTAAATATAGGTAAAGCATGCTGACTATAAGAGGGAGTGGGAAATTGTATTAAAACTAATGAGCGTTTCATATAAATTGAACACAATGTGTAGAGAATACTGGACACTGTTAGCATTGTTTTCTAGTCTTATATATTTTTCATGCAATTAAGGCTGTGCAAGGACAGTTCTACACTACATAAAGGCTTTGACCCAAGAACTGTGTTACTCGTCATGCATATGATGCACTCATAAATATAATTTTACACTTTTACACATACATAACATAAACTTGCTGTTGTAACATATGAAACTTAAATGACATTTGGATCACTGACAATGAGACTGAATATAATTTTAATGCTACGTGTAAGTGGCACAGTTATTTAGGACATCGTGTTTGAGTTTGACCTTCTGCAACATAGTTGCTTAACACTTTTCTTTTTCCTCCCCACCCCTTCTGCCCATCCTTTCTTCACAGATTTCTCAGGCCGAAATGCTGCCTTGTGTCATTTTCATCGGCTTGTTTCTCGCTGCGGTCCAATCCCAAGATATCCATCCCTCAGAGGCATCATCCTCCATTAGTGAGTCTTGTGACTCCTTGTGCTCTTGCGAGAGAAAAGACGGCATCTTTCATCTTAACTGCGAGCAGAGAAACATCAGCAAAATCTCCCAAATCAAAGTCCCAGCAGGTGTGCCCTTCCACCTGAACCTTTACAAGAATGACTTGGTTGAGCTCCGTGCTGAGGAAATGGAAGGGCTTAAGAGTGCCCTTTCACTGCACATCGGGGGTAATAGTATACAAGAGCTGGAGCCAGGGGTCTTTAGCACTTTCGGTTCGCTGAAAAAACTCCATATAAATAGCAATTTCCTCGTCACACTGAAAGAGGACACTTTTCAAGGCCTGGTGAATTTGGAATTTCTCCAAGCTGACACAAATTTCATACGGGTCATCGAGCCAGGGGCCTTCAACAAACTGATCCGCCTCAAGGTCCTCATCCTCAATGACAATTCCATCGAGTTTTTACCCAGCAACATTTTCCGATTTGTACCACTCACCCACCTGGACCTGCGTGGCAACAAGCTCCAGACACTGCCCTATGTCGGCTTTTTGGAGCATATTGGGCGCATAATGGAACTCCTCCTAGAAGACAATGACTGGGTCTGTAACTGTGACATTTTACATTTAAAAATCTGGATGGAGAACATGAGAGCCCAATCATCAATCAGCGATGTGATCTGCACCACACCACATGACCTCAAGGGGTCCATTCTGGCAAAGGTGAAGCGGGACATCCTCTGTCCATCCCACGCCAATATTCCCTTGGAGGAGCCGTCAAAGTCACTGGATATGGTTGTTACTCCCTCATCCAAAGTAGCTCAGATTCCCAAGTTGGTCAATGCCAAGGATGACGGCAGAATCCCGACACCATCTCACATTCCCAGCAGTCCTTGTGTGGAGCATTGTTCTTGTCACAATCACCCCGTGGCTGGGTTTTTGATGCATTGTCAAGACCGAGGAATTCAAAAGGTGTCAGATATCGGAATACTTAAGGAAAGCCCAACTAAGCTCGTTATGACGGGAAATATGATTCAGAAACTTCTGAAGTACGACTTTGTAACATATGATAGTTTAGAATTGCTCAACTTGGCAAACAACAGAATCGATTACATTGATAATGAAACTTTCCTCAGCTTAAGCAGCTTGAAAAAGCTCTACTTAAATGGCAACAGAATTGAAAAGCTTTTCTCTACCATGTTTGTAGGACTGCACAACCTTGAATACCTATATCTGGAATACAACCTCATCAAAGAGATTGCACCAGGCACATTTAATCCCCTGCCAAACCTGAAGCTGCTGTCATTAAATAACAACCTGCTCAGCTCTCTTCCAGCGCAGATATTTCGCAACGTGCCTCTCGCCAAATTAAACCTGAGAAAAAACCTGCTTATGCACCTGCCAGTGAGCAACGTGCTCGATCAACTCGACTCGCTGGAGCAGATTTATTTAGAGGACAACCCCTGGGACTGCAGCTGTGACTTGCTCAGCCTCAAACAATGGGTAGAGAAACTGAGAAAGGACACAGTGGTGGGCTCCATTTTGTGTCACATGCCAAAGAAAGTGATGCAGACCGACCTGAGAAGCCTTCATCATGAGGTGCTTTGTCCCGGTTTAGGGACCTACCACCCATTGCCCTCAAATGAAGAGAGTGTGACAGCCACCCTGGGGCCCAACAGCGATGAGAGGAGTCTCCTCATCTCACTCACAGACACTGTCCCACTGTCTGTGCTCATTTTAAGCCTTCTTGTTTTTGTCCTCATGGTCATATTCTGCTCGGCTGGGCTGGTGGTGTTCGTCGTGCATCGGCGGCGGCGGAGGGCGAAGAAAAAAGCAGCAGAGGAGCAGCCGCGAGAAAACACCAGCAGTAGCTCCCCCATTCACTTGCATTACAGCATGTATGGGCAGAAAACCACTCACCACACTCTGACACAGAGGACGGGGTCCACCACTCTGTACGAGGACAGGTCGCACAGTCCCATCGTGCAGATCTGCCGCAACCCCACCTACTGCTCTCAGCACAAGGAGCACGACGCCGATATGGATTATAACCTCGACGAGCCCAGCTCCAAGCATCACCTCTGCCGGAGCATCATGGAGAAGGAGAACACGTCGCCCCTCACGGGAAACCCCAGCTCAAAGTTCAGATCCATGCCCGGAGAGTGCCCCGCGGAGTTTGTCACTCTCAGCAACCCCAACTCCTTGTACAGGAACATTCTGGAGAGGGAGAAGGAGCTGCAGCAGCTGGGAATAACAGAATACCTGAGAAAAAATATGCCTCAGCTTCAGCCTGCTGTAGACATGCAGGTCCCAGGGCACCAGGAGGAGGTGAAACTAATGGAGACAATTATGTACTCAAGACCGCACAAGGTCATGCTTGAGCAAACAAAAAACGAGTACTTTGAACTCAAAGCTAACCTGCATACTGAACCAGACTATTTGGAAGTTCTGGAGCATCAAACTGCATTTAACTGAGCTTATGAAGTTATAATAAATATATATACATAAAATGTTTGATCTAAGTGCCTTGTCCTTTTTGCCCTCTTGTACTTGCCACAGTGTAAAATATAAATATAGATATATGATGGGCACATCTCTTAAATTGTAGCACAGAATGTAATTGGTTGATTCTTTTGTTATGTTTCATCTGTTGACAGCCATGTTATGTAGCTGGTAAAAGGTGTCATTATTTATGGCCAAATATAACTTAACTGCTTAATCTCCACAGGACCACTGAGACGTCATTTGAAATATAACATCATCTTCAAAGATTCAGTTTGCTGTGGCCAAAACAAAACCCGAACCTAACGCGAGATGAGCGTGTGCTGTCTAGGGTTCAGTTCAGGATTAGGGTTAAGAGGAACACACCATTCACACACAGACTGTTAGATGAAAACTACAGAGCTTCATTTAAACAGCATCAGCTTCTGCTTTATGAAAATACCCTAAACCCCAACCCTAATACGAACCCTGTTGGATGTTTAAGAGGTTAAAACTCACAGTCTGTTGAACAGACCTGTGTTGAAACCAACTTTTTTTGTTTTTTTTAAATGATTAATTACATCTCTGCTGTGTTACTGCAGCCAAATGAATCGATCCACATAGCACCCTCCCCATCCCCCTCACGCTCCAACATCCCGATGGAATAAAGCAGATGTTTGGGAAGAAGTGAGTGAATTTCAATCATCACTTGACCCAGAAATGCTGTTTAATCAGTTTACCCTGACTCTGGGTATGACCTGATTACATCCTCTGTCAACATAAGCCAGCTGGATTGCCGCAACCAGAATGCTCATTGTGCCGAAGAGTCAGCAAATTGCCAACATGTACATAAAAAAAAAAATATATATATATATATATAAAAAAAAATACAGGGATAGGAGTGCAGTTTGAAAGCTATCCTTCTGTCAGTTAATTGACACGACATAGGAACTTTATTTATTTTTGTACAAGCTACGTCTTTATTTCTTGAGTCAGTAAGTAGAGCACTTCAAGTAAAGTATATACACCACTGTAATGTTGTAAAAATGCATTGCACTAATCAAATGCCATAAGATGGTGCATGACAATCAGAGTCCTGCTGAAATTTGTTTTGTTTTGTTGTTTTTTTTAAGCTTTTGATGAAAAAGCCACTAATGTGGAATATCATTGATCTGTGTGTGTCTGAGTGTCTGTGTGTGAGACGTGTGCCACTATTTTCTGTCTGACAACAGCATTTGGGAACATTGTTCGTTCCTCGTGCTGACATTTATTAACTTCCTGGAACATAACATTGCCCGAAAGCGAGCGAAGGTCCAGTTTTCCACAGACAGCCTGATAGAAAACAGACTCCAGCCGACTTCTCTCTGTTTCCCAGCTCACATTATAAACAGCTGACGAGTTGGCGAGTGACATGTGCAATGTAGACATTGTCGTTATTCTGCATTTATACTGTTTGCTCTTCATACTCTTGGAAACTCAACATTTGGAACGGTTCATGTAAGCACACACTCTGTAGCTTTTCTACTTAACTAGAGTTAATTATTTATTCTGTATATTTTGTATATACTTATGTTCCACCTAACCCTTATATCTATTGTTTTTTTTGTGTGCCTTCAGTGCTGTACAGACTATAAACAGAACTTGTAATTGAAAGAGGAAATAAAGAATTGCAGTATACATATGGTTTGTAAGTAATTTATGGCTAACTCATGTATACATCCAGCCTGTTTTACCTTCAAGATAAAAGAATTCAAAGCTGCTGCTTCTCAACACCGCACCCTATATGCGCTAATTGCCACACCAGGCACTCGAAAAAGACATTTTCTCTCATTGTGCTATCAGTCCTGCACAGCATACGTGCGAGGATGTACTTGTGTAAACAACATTTGGGTTTTTTTTTTTTTCCAGCTATGTGAATAATTTACCCCCCCGCAATGGCTCAGACCTTGTCCTTAATCACACAACAGTGGCGGCAGGCTTTTTGTCCAGCCATGCTCTACTGCATTACTTTTTTTTTTCTTTCCACTTGGGGAAACAGTGGATCTTCTGTAATTCCTCTACTTTCTATCATAACTGATGTATCCGACACTGCTTTCCAAGAATACACACGTAACACAGACTGCCACTGACATCTAAATACATAAACTCTGTATGCACGCACATCATTTAAGGTATGAAAACTCTCAGAGGCACACACAGACATGCACACAGCAGGGAAGACAAATGATCTTCTGCTGCTTGATCCTATGAGACTCATAAGCAATATGCTCCTCTAAAGGTGAGACATTAGCAAAGTGCAAAACTGTGTGCAGGATGCTTTATTTCAGGGGACGACTTCAAATAAGTGAATCCAGTCATGTGAGTAAAGTTCACCAAGGAACCAGTAACACAATGGAATAGTTAGTAGGCGAGGTAAACAAAACAAAATCTCAAACACATTTTACATTGTAAAATGGTCAGCGAAATTCTTCTTTGTGTCAGTGTAAAGAACTTTAAAAACACATTTAATCCCTGAGATTATTTTAACATAAGAAATAGAAGCGCAATGTCAACAATACAGTTTTTCTATGGGGTAAAGAAATGCTGTTGAAGTCTATCTGTATGATTCTTTGGGCTTAAATTGTAAAAAGTAAATGTGTACAATGACAGAAAAAGTTCTAGTATTTCATTGCCCAGATTGTAAAGCTGCAAAATTTATGACAAAGCAGTTAAAAGCCCAAAATTTATGCCCATCTTCACATTTTCTAAAGCTGCCCAGTGGGCTAGAATGGAGCAGGCTGATCCCGGCCCCCAGGCCTTATGTTTAACACCCCTGTTTTACACTCTACAGGCAGAGTAAAATTAAAGTATTCAAAGTCTTCTGTAATTTACCCAGGACCCAGGATATTGCAGTATACCAAAAAAAAAAAAACCTAGAAAAATACGGAGTATTTTAAAGAGAACACTGAGCAGAACAACGACTCAGTTTCAAACATTTGTTTCAATAAATGTTTTACGTATCCTGTATAACATAACATCTTCCTCTGAGACTCTGTGCATTCAAGAACAACAATATGTGGAAAACCTTACATCACAATCAGGTTCCTCCCAGTGTAGGTGATGAGAGGACTTTTTGCTGCACTTAGCTGCATAAATTTGCACAATAATGATGAAAATGGTGGTACATTAGGGCTAAGTACCTCTTGCATCAGTATAAGCTAACCTAGCTCTAATGACTGTGGATGTTCATGTTTAGATGGAACGCCTGCGAAGTAACACTGCTGTTCACACACCAAGTGTAATCACATGTAACGCAATTATGTGGAAGCGCAAACAATGAAGCCAGCTGTCGGACTCGGAATAAGGCTGGAAAATGGAATGGGAAGCAGTGGTAAAAGTTAAACATGAAATGCATTATTTACAGGCTTACACACATAAAGCACACATAGGCTAGACTCGTGGAGGCAAACAAACACAGACCTGAACTTGAATAATACACCAGTAACCAGCTGTGACTATTTGCAGTTCATTTTGAACAGTGCATATGTTTGTTTTGCATCACAGCCGGAAAAGAATAACATCTTGTGACCTCAGATGCAGATAATACACCAAATATCACTGTGTGAGTGCAATATTAGTATTTGTGTTCATCCATTAACACAGCTCAGTTAGGTGGTCTTACCGGAGTGTCCAACGTCTCATTTGTAGCGCAGATGATGTATTAGTTTTATTAGCAAAATGTTTCTAAGAGAGGCTTGAAAAATCCATATCATCTCACCCAGTTATTATTTATAAAACGGTCGATCTGTTACTTCGTGCCTCCAACCACAAGTCATTAATATTCATATCTGAGAGCACAACAACAGAACATCTCTTCTGGGCAACAATATCGATCGCTCTTCTGCATCCAAGAGATTCACCAGGTTCTTTGTAGTGAACACCAGTCAATTAATGCCTCACATATTACATTATTCATCCTGCAGGGCTTTCTTGCCTTTAATTCCTACTGACATTTAATGAACAGTAAGTGGCAGATATACGGAACTATCACACAGTTGGATATAATTGCTAGAGGACCAAAATGGTTTTAAAAAGCGAGAGGTGAAAGGATATAGGATATAGGAGAAATTAGCTCCTGTTCCTCAGGGGTGGAAAACGTACTGAGAAACTATGCAATAATTCAATGAAGGCACATGCATTTAAATGTTAAATATCAAAATTGAGCATAAATTGTTTTAGGTGCAAAACAACTTATGAATCTGGTTATCATTTGAAGGTAAATGTGAAGATGTTAAGTACTGTATAAAAAAGATTAAAAAAGCAATACAGTGTACAAGTCAAAGACGTGCTTTTTTTAAACAATATAATAGTTTACTGTTCTTTTTAAAATAGAACTTAATACCATAAATAGCAATGCCATTGAGGAAAAAAATTAAAAGCATGCTAATGTGGGAATGTAAATTTATTCGTGAAGGTTATTTCAGTTGATTTGCGATTTGTCTCTGTTGGGGAAAGGCAATTTATTTTGCAGCGCTTGCATGTCTAAGAATTATGTTAAGGTTTAGTTATCAATGGAGCACCATGACTGAGCCTTCTGTAATAAATTAATCACTTTGAGGCAGCATTTATCTTGGGGGTATTTGTTAAAATGTTGAACAAATCAGATGTCTCATAATAGTGCAAGGAGTAGAGCACTGAGACAAAAGCTGGTAGCCTGACATAGTTCATCTGTGCTCTCTCACATCATTGAATACCTTTTCACTATGGCAAATGTCTTTATACTGTATGTGTAAACAATGCCCTTATCTAATTTAAATTACCACATTTAAGTTATTTTGTGTTGTTTTGATCACTTTCCTTAACTTCTATGCACTTTTTTCATAAATGTCTACAATATCAAGTGGAAAAGCCATTCATTTACTAGTATTGTGATTTTTCTATAATTATTTATTGAGACTTTAGCCAAGAACAATGTTTTCACATGCCACTGTGTTGTAGCGATGAGTGACTTTTAGCCACTAATCATTTTTAAGGTTGTTTATAGTGTTTCTATAATTGTGCGGTGTATAGGGCACAAGAACTAACATCTGTCTGTTAACACATCAGGTAACTATGTATCGAGAGAAGTAAACTTAACCTCATCTGCCAAGTTACTGTTCAGTTATTATTGCCAAAACACTTCACATTCCCCATGAGGATTGCTGGAGCAGCTCCTGCACTGAAATGCTGTACTTTCCTACATAGCTCCGCTGGGACTGCAGGTCTTGGTCGGACAGTAGGACAATCAATTTTCCTGATGAAGTAACTATGTATTGAGAGAAGTAATCTTGATATTGTTTGCCATATATAGTAACAATTTCTGTGTATATTTATTGAAAATGTTAATGATTTATTGTTAAAATTATTTATCAAAGAAGTTGTGTTACAGCAGCCAAAACAACTTAAACGACTAAAATAAATACAATATCACAGAATATAGCTAGGTCAAAAAATATACCAAAGAAAGGGTTCATATAAAATCAAAATTATAAATGAAAAAAAGAGCTCAATAAAGTAAAATCTAAATATGATAAATCTAACAAGAGTGTGTGTATTGTGTTAGAAAACATTTTCTGTAAAAAGCATCAGGAATCCGAACAGTGTGCTGATTTTTACTGGATTCTAACATCAACAGCAATGGCAGAGCCCCTCAGTAAGTAATATAGAGATGTTTAGGCAACAAAAATGTTGTTTCACAGTATTGTCTGGGACTACACCACTTTTCAGTCATAGCTATTTACATTCCTCTACATTTTATCTTACCACTCAAGTTAACATCCCAGTCCACTCACACAGTCCTGAAGCTATGCACACTCAAACTGTGGTCCAGGAAGTGCGAGTATGGCAACGTCTTGCTGTGATACTCTATGATGCACTAGACTGTGTTCCCTCTGAGTTTTAATCTGCCTACTCAGTTATTATTGGCCAAACACTTCACATTCCCTATGATGATTGCTGGAACAGCTCCTGCACTGAAACCCTGTCCTTTCCTCAATAGCTCCACTGGGATTGCAGGCCTTGCTCTGGGCAGTAGAACTGTCAGCACAGTCAGCTAGTGAGGATTCTCCATTACCAAGAATATAATGAGAAAAACACCCACTAGTAAATATTATACATGTAAGCAATACATGTAAACAATCCAGCAGGGATAAAGTTATTTTTATGATTTTTTTTATGTTTAAGAAGTTCATGCAATGTGTTACATACTCAAAGTAAATTATTTTAACTCAAGTATTATTTTTATTATTATTTGCTCTTGCCTCTTGAAGGGACCTTTTTTTTATTTAAAATCAACTGGGAAACAGTCTTTCATGAAGTACAGTACATTCAAAGTACAGCCATTATTATTGTGGAAAATCAAGAAAGTTTGTATGGAAATTTAGCTGCCAATACTTTGCTGTGATTTATTGGTGAATTGTTTGAATAGTAAATACACTTGACTTTAGGTGCATTAAAATTCTCCTCATAACGTCTCTATCATTTGGTTTGAGTCCACATGTGGTCTTTTTAATTAATGGCCCAAGATTTAGAATGAAGCCCATGTCTATCGATCCACACAACCATCCATTTTCTGTACCCACTTTTTGCTTGTCAGGGTCGTGACAGGGGGCCAGAGTCTATCCCAGCATGCACTAGGGTAATGGAAGGCAGACGTGCGTGAAATGCACTTGTTTATGTAAAGTGATAGAGACTGAGAATGTTGGAGCAGAAAGATTTGTCCATTAAAATGTCAATTGATGCTGTAATTACTGCCAGGTGATGCATTCAGTATTCAATAAACATTACTGGCACGGCTGAAAAACATATTCAGAAATCAAAAACTCTAAAGTTGAAAAAGCAGATATAAAAGGGAATGCGTTAAATGCACTGCGGTGACATTAATACCAATCAAGTGTCCACATGCTGTATTTAGTAGCCCCAATCATGAATGAAACCCCATAAT
This sequence comes from Maylandia zebra, assembly GCF_041146795.1. Classification (NCBI taxonomy): domain Eukaryota; kingdom Metazoa; phylum Chordata; class Actinopteri; order Cichliformes; family Cichlidae; genus Maylandia; species Maylandia zebra. Next base: position 37,526,309 of record NC_135188.1, on the reverse strand, counting down.
AAGGGATGACTTTGTCTTTGCAATTCCTGATTGTTCTGTACTCTGTTGCAGAGCTTTTCCCTGGGGGTGATCTTATGATGCTGCCTGCCAAGCAGAGCAGCTTGCTATGAAGCTATGGACATTGAACCACTATCCTGTTGTTCACTTGGCACACAGTTTAAACACTCCGGTGACCCAATTTTGCATGAAGTATTGAGTCATGGGATGCATCGTATTAAATCTTTTGTTGTGGGCAGCCTCTCAGGTAAAGAGGATAAAAATGTATATGAAAAGAGAACTCGCTCAAACCAAACACCAAAACCATACACTGACAATATATTTTCAAATTAACTGGGTCTGTTTTGCTGTTTGTTTGTTGCAGAGGACTGTTTCTTGCTGTGTGGAAACAATGGTTTCCCTACCACCCATAACCTCAATAGAAAGCAATGCAGTGCAGCACTGAAAGACAATAACTTTCAAGGGCCTCATTTCATCCAAACATGGGGGGGAAAGTCTCATAACCTTGTTTCACATTTATTTCTAGTATTTTTCTCGTAATGCAAATGCCAGAGCTGTATATTTTAGCATTTTCTCCAGTATTCTGGGAAATGTAGTCACCATGTCAACTAGTAACCAACAAATCTGAGAGAAAGTAGAGGCCTGAAAAAAGTAAATTGCGACACTTCATCACCTAATAGCTCTTGGAATGTGCTGCACATCCCAGATTGATGATATGTAAGAGTAAACGTATCTAAGGGTGGATTTTCTACTTTTAATGGATTGTGTGCAGGATTTTATTAGGCATCACATAACGCAGCAAAGCAAAATAAAAAAAAATAAAAAAAACGAGAGAGAGATGGAAAGTAGTAATGGAAGAAAATGTACCGTGTGACCAATTGATGGATTAAATGGTGGGTGACGTTGGGACAAGAACAGAAATATATAGTGTTTTATGAGCATTGATTTGTTCTCTTCTCTTGAAAGGACCTTTTTCATTTTAAATCAATTGGGAAACGGTCTTTCATGAAGTACAGTACATTCAAAGTACAGCCATTATCTCTTATTGATTAGGCTCTGTAAATTCTTACAGATCTTTAAAGAGGTGGTGTAGATTGATTGGACTGTACTGTGTTAGATTCTTAGGCTACAAAAATATCCTTTACTTTATAAATATTTTTTTTTATTATCATGCTTCTTTTTTATGATACAACTTAAAAGTAGCAGTGAATAAATCAAATACACACTTATTTTTTTACTCATTAAAAATGTACAAATGAATGTTAATTACATTGACTTTTTAATTTGTTTGGGAATGTATCATATATGTGTGGGTGAATGTAAAGAAACTGTATTTTAAATATACACATGTGTTCAAAATTTAAGCTACCTGATAAGTCCCCATTTTTTTCTTTAAGTGTATCCTTTTTGTAACACATTTTACCTTTTGAGGACTTTTGTGCTTTTTGTTGTTTATAAGAAAAAAGCTCAGACAGCAACATTGCAAGCACTATGCCAATATCAAGGATTTTGTAAGGGAACAGAACAGAACAGAATAGAATAGAACAGAAATATTCTTCATTGTCCCTCATTGGGAAAATTCAGGTGTTCAAGGAGCAAAGTGACAGGCAGATGGAGCATGCAAATTCACACAAAAGTAAAGAATATAAAATAAAAACAAGAAATAAGAGACTGTACAGCGCAAATTTACAACAAAAGAAAAAAAATACAGTTATTAAGAAATGTATTCAAAAAATGTGTTCAGCTGGCAGCAGTCCACAAAGTCCTGAATCTACTGTCTGCACTCCAAGTTTGCCTTACCTTTGATGAGGCTAACTATGGCAGAGACATCAGAGAACTTTTGTAGATGGCATCCTGGGTAGTTGATGGAGAAATCTGCAGTTTTACACTGCATTGGGACAGGTGGTGGTCCACGGCTCCAGCTTGTCCCTCCGAAGTCTGGGCTGGATGATATTAAAAGCACTGAAGAAATCAAAGATCACAATCCTCACAGTGCTTTCAGGTTTCTCCAGATGGATCAGAGCTTGGTGCAGGACGTAGATGATGGCATCATCATCTACCTGATGCCAACCTGCCTGAATCCAGGCTGGTAAACAGCAGCAGATTTAATGAAGACCTCACCAGGGAGTGGGGATGTTTGACGAACAAGCCTCTTGAGGGTCTTCGTCAGAAGTGAGGTCAGTGCTACCGGCCTGTAGCTGCTATAGTCCTTCGAATGTGTTGGTCTTATGTTGAACATGTATTCCATGATGCTAAACAGTTGGTTTGTGTAGCATTGCAGCAGCCTAAAGCTGATGCCATCCGGACCTGCAGCCTTTCACACCTTGATCTTTTGCAGCTCGTTACTCACCTGAAGTGCTGAGAGATGGGATGATGGTGAAGGAAGAAGGCTTTGGGATGAAGTCTTTTGAAGCAGAGGGGGTGGGTGATTGCTGAGGGCTGAGAGGTTTGAAGTTGTGGGGGAAAAAAAACAGGCACTGGTCAAAGGTAGGGGGGTTTGCAGCAGAGGTGATTAGGCTGCCGAAACAGGCTGCCTGCTGACGCGATGCTGTAATTTGTATATTTGGTTTCAAATTATGTTTTCAGTGGCTTTAACCATGATCTCTCACTTTAACCGATAGACATCCAACAATATGTTTATAATCTTTGGTTCTAAAGCCTTGCGTTTAGCACTACACCCACTGCCATCAGGGTTTTTGAACAAGTTGTCTAACACTATGTATGCATCTTTCTAACCAGGCTTACTAGCCTGTATGCATAGACACTAGCTAGTTAATGCTAAGTGGTGAACAAATACTCGATTTTCACTTGTCAAAACCAATGCACGAGTGGTACAGTTAAATTTGTCCCAGATGGTACTTACATCAAAAATACAGCTGAGAGGGCCAGTTTGGTAACTAACTACCCAATGTGACACCTAGCCTACAGGTAGTAGGCTAAAAAAGATTATAAAGAGTATGACTTTTTTTTTCTTCTTGCAATGCTGCAAAGATAGTTCCAAGAGAGACCTGGAAATAATGAGATTTTTAATCTCAATGATATTTTTACCTGGATAAATAAAGGACTAATAAAAAAATAAAAATAAATTCTGCTCTGAAGTCGGAAATTTTAACATGGGAGTCTATGGGCATTGGCTCACTTTTGGAGCCAGCCTCGAGTGGCCACTAGAAGAACTGAAGTTTCTGGCACTTCTGCACTGGCTTCACTTTTATGCTATGTAGCTGGCAATTGCTTCAAACATTAAGAACTAAAGTAAATCAGTAAAAATTAAAAGTTGCTAATGATTCTGGTTGTATTAGAGGAATTGCTGAAGAATTATGAATGCTTATGAGTAAAAAGCACTGATTGTACAGTTAAAAGCTTAATATATAATCCAGTGCATAGATGCAAGTGTGGCATCTCTCTCTCTCTTTGCCCTTTCTTTCCTGGTTCTTGTCATTTTAAGGTACTTAAATTTAGTTTGGTGTCTCAGATCTAAAATCCTCTGAGCTGTGGCAAATTTCATGTTTATGTAGGACCCTGAGGCATTCCAGTATGACTTATGCCTGAATATCTGAGGTCATCAGACGCAGATGTTAAAACAGATCCAAATACTGTGACTGCTTCTATTCATAGCGATATATCAAGTTTACTACTGCACACCATCAGTGCAAATTCAAGTTTTTATGCACAAGAATACATAAATTCTCCCTTCAACGTTTCTTTCCTCTTTGCTCTTACATATGTGTATATGTTCATTCTGCCCAGTTGGCAAGTTGCCACAAGCCGAAAATGAACTGAGCCACAGATGTAACACATGTGAGAGTCCACATATGACCCTGTCTATGCAGCACCATGAGGAAAAAAAACACTCTAAAAAGAAAAGGTCAGTGAACCTTATCCCTGGTGTGGGTTGTTCCCTCTGTATGGATTCAATAAAGTGGACTTCACAGGCAGAGGAAAACCTCATTCATGCAAATGTAATATGTATGCTGCGTGTTTGCATGTCCCATAAGAGAATGCTGCCGGGTTTGTCTTGGAAACACGGCTCGAGCTCGTTGAGCATGAAGCGAAGACAGGCCTGATAGGACTGACTGCGACACAGCAGACAGAGAGAGAGAGTAATACCCTCAGAGACAGAGAGAGAGTCACAAGTCACACTTGTGCTCGCCGCATTAGAACAAATTTCCTCATGTGATCACACTGCAGAAATATGAGATGGTGGCCCAAAGTGTTTCTAATAATATTATAAGCTAATGATCCATTTCGGAAAAAAAAAAGGGCCTTGCCCGGCCCACTTGGAACATCGAACAGGATCACTGATGGGCTTTCACGGCTTGAGAAGACATGCAGTCAGAGCAGCAAAAGCCATCGTTTCCTTCCTCCACTGAATGATGGTGCAATTAAATGTTTCATAGTGTGCCAACGTCAGTGCTACCACTGCAGTGGCTTCCAGCTATCTTGTTCTTTTTCCTCAAAGAGCTGTCATGCAAAGCACAAAGAGATGAGATGTAAGTCTATTTCCTATTTCTCCCTATTCTGTTTTCTTCTGTTTGCCTAGTTTTAACTTTGTCTAACTTTCTCTCCTTTGTGTCTGCCGTGGAAAAAGCACAATTAAGTCAAACAGAGGAGGAGACTTTAAACCTTGGTCCATGGAATTATCCCAATCTCAGTTTGCCGAAATCTTTCCCCTCTTTGCTTCTTTTTGTCTCGTGCGCTCCATAAGGTGTGGATGTAAGACCAGTCTAGTGAAAACCTGTTGTGAAACAAATGCATTATCAATCAGGATGCTTTTCCCCCCCATCACAACATAATGAATTCAAGAGTGCTGAAAAACACCAGCACTTGAAATAACAGTGCTGAAAAGATCCCAGTTTTTCGCCTTTGTTCCTTTGAAGAATTCTGAGAGAAGAAGGTAAGCAGTCAGAGAGTCTGTGATCAAAAGCGGATAGTTAGATAACGTGGCAAGACAAAAAAAGGAGGTAAAAATACATCTTGAAATGTACAAATTTGTTGGGATAAACAAGACGAATGCAATTACAGAAGACAATGTATGAAAACATCTGGACCTCTACTACAAGTGTGATTAAGCATGTAGTGTTTAACTATAAATTTATGCTCATTATATCTACATGAACATCAATCTTAGGCCTTAAACACTCACTGCTCAAACGCGCCAAAGGGCAAAGAAAGTGCTTGTTGACCTTCGTTAAACATATGCTACATATACTTAAAGACAAGGTGCGTGAAGGGCCATGAGCTTTAACCATGTTGCTATTGTACACATATGTAAAGTCAAGAGTAACACGCTAGTGCTTTTGGGACTCAAAACGACCAAATATACATACTTACCCTTTGACTGTACATTAAGAAAGCGTTTAATTAGGAGTTATCACAATACTAACATTAACTTGGTTTTAAAAATTGACAGTGCTTCAACATAAGCAAAAGTTGTTTTTTTTAACAGAAAGAAGACAATGTAGATAAAAATATCTTAAAAGGGTTTAGACAGGACACACAGATGGGCAATTAAGAGACTGCTAAGGCTTTGCAGCTGAATGACAACTTGCAGCTGCACAGCTGGATAACTACATTATCACTTCAAGGGAAATCCAAGTTGTTCCCAAATTTAAATGTAAAAAAAAGTGTTTGTGTTTGTTGGTTTCTCTGTTCCACTATTTCCACTATTATGTGACCATAAAGACCAGGGGCTTAGGTGGATTCACTTCCAAAGCTGTTTTATTGAAAACATTTTCTTATGTACTAACCTGCCAAATATAACCATGATTCTATCATTTACATCAACACCATTGTTGCATCCATTTTTTAACTTGCATCATGTTAATAGTCAATGTTGCCAAGGCTCATCAAGTGGCAAGCAGAGCTAGGCCTAAAAAACAAAACTACGTGTGAAATGCAAAGAAATTAAATGCAGTTCCCTCAACCATCACTTGAGGTTGTCTCCCAAAGTCAGTCAATCCTCAGCCCAAATAAACGTGTTTAAAAGCTGTTACAAATAAATGTTTTTTAACTCAGATTTTACAGTCGTGCTATCACTAACCATGCGATGCTAACTTGTCCAACATGTTGGACGTGATAAAATTAAGTGAATAAGACTCCAGTCACAAAGACCTAGAGATTGCTAGTGGAGTCTTCGATTAACTGACAGCCAATGGTCTCTGGGGAGAAACGAACATTCCCCAACTAGTTGGGGAAAACCTCCATTGGATAGCTTTGGTCACTAGCACATTGCAGCAGTTGCCCATAGTAGCATGGGAGACCCCAAATGACTGGTAAACACTGGGTGTGGGTCTCAATCAGCCAGAGTTTCGGATGAGCTCATTTTGAAACCTGGCCACACCTTATCGTGCGAATTCCTGAGGTCAAATGGCCCAGGATGTGAGTGGGCGTTAAGGCGTCTGGGGAGAGAACTCAGAACTGGATTATAGATGGCAGAGAGTTGGTGTCGTAAACCACTGCCTCTGTTCAAAGATGGTCGCTCACAGTGGACATAGATGGCTTCTTTCACTCCTCTTTCAAACCATCTGTCCTCTCTGTCCAAAATGTGAACATTGGCATCCTCGAAAGAGTGTCCTTTATCCTTAAGATGCAGATGGACTGCTGAGTCTTGTCCTGTGGAGGTGGCTCTTCTGTGTTGTGCCATGCGCTTGTGAAGTGGCTGTTTGGTCTCTCCAATGTAGAGGTCTGAGCATTCCTCGCTTCACTGTACAGCATACACCACATTGTTAAGTTTGTGTTTTGGCGTTTTGTCTTTCGGGTGAACCAGTTTTTGTCTGAGCGTGTTGCTGGGTCTGAAATGCACCGGGATGTCATGCTTGGAGAAAACCCTCCTGAGTTTTTCTGATACACCGGCTACATAGGGGATGACAATGTTGTTGCGTCTGTTCTTCTTATCCTCCCTCGCTGGTGTCTGGTCTTCTTTTCTGTGCCTCTTTGCTGACTTTAAGAACGCCCATTTAGGATAGCCGCACGTTTTGAGTGCTTCCTTTACATGTGTGTGTTCCTTCTTTTTTCCTTCAGGCTTAGAGGGAACATGTTCTGCCCGGTGGGGTAGGGTCCTGATTACTCCAAGTTTGTGTTCCACAGGGTGATGGGAGTCGAACAGGAGGTACTGGTCCGTGTGTGTGGGCTTCCGGTAAACTTCGATGTTGAGTTTGCCATTCTCTTCAATGTGCACGGCGCAGTCCAGGAAAGGCAAACAGTTATCCTTTGTGTCTTCCCTAGTGAACTTGATGTTTTTATCCACAGCGTTAATGTGTGCAGTGAAGGATTCCACTTCTTGTGTCTTGATTTTGACCCAGGTGTCGTCTACATATCTGTACCAGTGGCTGGGTACTCTCCCTTTGAAAGAGCCAAGAGCCTTCCTTTCCACTTCCTCCATGTACAGGTTGGCTACAATAGGTGACACGGGGGAGCCCATGGCACAGCCATGTTTTTGTCTGTAGAAGCCTTCGTTGTATTTGAAATATGTAGTGGTGAGGCAGAGGTCTAACAGTGTGCAAATCTGATCGGGTGTGAAGTTGGTCCTGTCTTCCAAGGAGCTGTCTTCTTGTAGTCGTTTTCTGACAGTCTCCACGGCCTCCGTGGTGGGTATGCAAGTGAAGAGAGAGACTACATCAAAGGACACAATGGTTTCATCTGGATCCAGGGTACGTTTCTGGACCTTGTCGGTGAAGTCGATGGAGTTCTTGATGTGGTGTTGGGTGTTCCCCACGAGAGGAGCAAGGATGGTAGCAAGGTGTTTTGCAATGTTATAAGTGGCTGAGTTTATGCTGCTGACTATGGGTCTGAGTGGGACAGCTTCCTTGTGGATTTTAGGAAGTCCGTAAATGCAGGGTATGGCATCCCCTGGGTAAAGGCGGTGATATGTAAGGCGGTCAATGATTTTGTCCTTTTCAAATTCTTGAAGGCAAGCTATAACTTACTTTTTGTAGCTGCTTGTGGGGTCTCGCTTTAAGGCTTCGTAGGTATTGTTGTCACTGAGGAGAGTAGTGATCTTTGTATGGTAATCTGTAGTGTTTAGGACCACGGTGCATCTTCCCTTATCAGCTGGTAAAACAGTGATGTCCTTGCTCAGGGAAGCGACGGCCTTCTTTTCCTGTATTAGGAAAAGTGTGACACTAACAGGAAATTGAGACAATTAACTTTCAAACTAAAAGTTATGCCTTTTGAATCATGTTAGCTGCAGTGTGGAGGCACGACTTGTGGTTAACTGCACCATCAACCCATACAAGAAATTTATGCTCCACTTTTGGTAACAATTTTAGCAATTTAGATAGATATCTGCTATTAGTGCTAACTGAAAACAATGATTGATGCAATAGTTTGTCACTGGCAGGGATAGTGTTAAAAAAAATCATGGCACCCTTATGGAGATGACCATGATCTACGCTTAAAGTCTTTAAAACAGAAGTTCAGATTAATGTTGTTTTGTTGACTGATGCTGTGGTGGCTACATCCATCTTTTATATACAGCCTATTACACTCAGTACTTTGGTATGACAGTAACATTCATAAAGCCTGACCTGGTGATGATGCCAAAAGAAAAACTGAAGAAAACATCATTAACAATTTGCCCTCTGGGAAACATGAATTTAATGGTTATCAATCAAGTTGGCTTGTTAGCCTCAAAATCCCAAATGCTGTGTTGCTAATAGAGAATGAGTGAAACATTGGGGTATGGTATTTTTTTTGTGTGCCAACATCACTGTCTTGGGTTCCCAAGACTTGGGTAAACCCTGGTTTATATTTGAAAAAATGCGAAAATAATTGAAATCTAATATAGCACCAGAAACACGGTAACTAGATCTGTTAAAACAGCCATAAAACAATCAACAATGTACCAAATAAGCAATGAAAAAACCTGATCCAAACTCCATCCACCAACATGAATCAGATGTGACTCACTGACTACACCCCCCATACGTCTGGAGTTCCCTACTGTCTCAGCGTTAGAGACCCACTTCTACTGAGTGTTTGGGGCTTAAGGCCACCCCCCGGTGAAATCATTAATTCCCTGAAGACTTTTATGTGGATTTCTGAAGCCTCTTATTTGGAATTATAGCCTGTCCTTAATCTTATGGATTTAAGACAAGCAGATTGCTCTCGAAGAAAAGGAAAATACTGCACATTGTAAGGAAAATGCATTTCAGGATGATTCCTTTTATGAAGCCTCTAGAAAACATCATCCTATTTTAAGTTATTTTGACTCTTTTTTCATGAAAAAGGAAGCAGTGCTCATACATGAAATCTGCTAGACCAACCTATCCCAGCTTTCACCTACCATCTTTGAACTTGAATCACTTTCATCTCTTAACTTAAGGAGTGCAAATTTAGCATGCCTCTCCCATGAACTGCAGGATTTCTTTCTTTCTTTCTTTCTTTTTTTTGCAAGGTTTTAAATCCATACAAGAACATTTGAGCATCCTTGGCTTTGGGCTGCATGTGTTCCTGCTGTTGTATTCTTGACGCTAGAAGTCAAAACAATTAAGTCACCCTTCACCCATAGGCTTGCGCAATTTAGGGGCTGCAAGAGCTGAGAGAGGAGGCAAATTTAAACGCACGCATGCATATTTTCACACACATAAGGCACAAAGGCACATTTTGTAGCCTTTTTGTTTTTTCATGAAGATCTGAAACATATTAAATATTTATTCCTGCTGTGGTTTTAGAATCCATGTTGGGGTTGGTTTAAAACAAACCCTCATTAGCGATTGTTTTAAGCGTATGTATGTATATATACAGTGGGGCAAAAAAGTATTTAGTCAGCCACCGATTGTGCAAGTTCCCCCACTTAAAATGATGACAGAGGTCAGTAATTTGCACCAGAGGTACACTTCAACTGTGAGAGACAGAATGTGAAAAAAAAATCCATGAATTCACATGGTAGGATTTGTAAAGAATTTATTCGTAAATTAGGGTGGAAAATAAGTATTTGGTCACCTCAAACAAGGAAAATCTCTGGCTCTCACAGACCTGTAACGTCTTCTGTAAGAAGCTTTTCTGTCCCCCACTCGTTACCTGTATGAATGGCACCTGTTTGAACTCATCATCTGTATAAAAGACACCTGTCCACAGCCTCAAACAGTCAGACTCCAAACTCCGCCATGGCCAAGACCAAAGAGCTTTCGAAGGACACCAGGAAAAGTATTGTAGACCTGCACCAGACTGGGAAGAGTGAATCTACAATAGGCAAGCAGCTTGGTGTGAAAAAATCAACTGTGGGAGCAATCATCAGAAAATGGAAGACATACAAGACCACTGATAATCTCCCTCGATCTGGGGCTCCACGCAAGATCTCATCCCGTGGGGTCAAAATGATCATGAGAACGGTGAGCAAAGATCCCAGAACCACACGGGGGGACCTGGTGAATGACCTGCAGAGAGCTGGGACCAAAGTAACAAAGGTCACCATCAGTAACACACTACAACGGCAGGGGATCAAATCCCGCAGTGCCAGACGTGTTCCGCTGCTGAAGCCAGTGCATGTCCAGGCCCGTCTGAAGTTTGCCAGAGAGCACATGGATGATACAGCAGAGGATTGGGAGAATATCATGTGGTCAGATGAAACCAAAGTAGAACTTTTTGGTATAAACTCAACTCGTCGTGTTTGGAGGAAGAAGAATACTGAGTTGCATCCCAAGAACACCATACCTACTGTGAAGCATGGGGGTGGAAACATCATGCTATGGGGCTGTTTTTCTGCCAAGGGGACAGGACGACTGATCCGTGTTAAGGACAGAATGAATGGGGCCATGTATCATGAGATTTTGAGCCAAAACCTCCTTCCATCAGTGAGAACTTTGAAGATGAAACGAGGCTGGGTCTTCCAACATGACAATGATCCAAAACACACCGCCCGGGCAACAAAGGAGTGGCTCCGTAAGAAGCATTTGAAAGTCCTGGAGTGGCCTAGCCAGTCTCCAGACCTCAACCCCATAGAAAATCTGTGGCGGGAGTTGAAAGTCCGTGTTGCTCGGCGACAGCCCCAAAACATCACTGCTCTCGAGAAGATCTGCATGGAGGAATGGGCCAAAATACCAGCTACTGTGTGTGCAAACCTGGTAAAGACCTATAGTAAACGTTTGACCTCTGTTATTGCCAACAAAGGTTATGTTACAAAGTACTGAGTTGTATTTTTGTTATTGACCAAATACTTATTTTCCACCCTGATTTACGAATAAATTCTTTACAAATCCTACCATGTGGATTCATGGATTTTTTTTTCACATTCTGTCTCTCACAGTTGAAGTGTACCTCTGGTGCAAATTACTGACCTCTGTCATCATTTTAGGTGGGGGAACTTGCACAATCGGTGGCTGACTAAATACTTTTTTGCCCCACTGTATATATATATATATATTTTTTTTTTTTTTAAACAGAGCACACTCATGTTCCTTTCTTTTACTACTTCTTTATTTCTCAGGCCTCCAGGGGGTTTCAACATGTAATCAACTACACTGATTGTTGTTCCTACATCTGCAATAAATGTCAGCGTCCTCAGGAGAGCAAAGTAAATAGTGAGATGTTGACATGCCTTTAGACTTTGTTTGACAATTAGAGGAGGATACTAAGGAGGTGGGTAGGCTGGCGCAGTAAATTCTGAGCATCAGACACTTACGTTCATGCATTCTGGTGAGTTTTTGATCCACTGCAATTCATTTTTTTCTTTAGTTTTTATGTAAAGTAACCACAAAAGCACAAGACAGTTGAACATATGATGGACTATAATAATAATGGATTGGATTTATATAGCGCTTTTCAAGGCACCCAAAGCGCTTTACAATGCCACTATTCATTCACTCTCACACACTGGTGGAGGCAAGCTACGGTTGTAGCCACAGCTGCCCTGGGGCAGACTGACAGAAGCGAGGCTGCCATATCGCGCCATCGGGCCAACCGCCCCTCTGGCTAACACCAGTAGGCGGTAGGGTAAAGTGTCTTGCCCAATGACACAACGACCAGGACAGAGAGCCCAGGGATCGAACCGGCGACCTTCCGGTTACATTTTTCCATTGACTTTTCTACCTTGGCTGAACAGGCGAAATGGGGGGAAGAGGCCCTTAAAAGTGCATTGCTCACTAATCAAAGGAGCTTGCAAAGAAAAGCGTCTGGACTTCTTTAAGTGGCTTGAAGACGTTTCACCTCTCATCCGAGAAGCTTCTTCAGTTCTAAGGTCAAATGGTGGAGAGTCCCAGATATAAACCTAGTGGGAGAAACCCCCCACAGAGGGACAAAAGGACCCCCTGGTGATCCTCTAATCGCCTGAGCCAAGGTGTGAAACTGGGTGTGGGTCCCAATCAGCCAGAGTTTCGGGTGTGTTCATTGTGAAACCTGGCCCCACCTTATCATGCGAATTCCTGAGGGCAGATGGCCCAGGATGTGAGTGGGTGTTAAGGCGTCTGGGAAGGGATCTCAAAACTGGATTATAGATGGCAGAGAGTTGGTGTCGTAAACCCCCGCCTCTGTTCAAAGATGGTCGCTCACAGTGGACATAGATGGCTTCTTTCACTCCTCTTTCAAACCATCTGTCCTCTCTGTCCAAAATGTGAACATTGGCATCCTCGAAAGAGTGTCCTTTATCCTTAAGATGCAGATGGACTGCTGAGTCTTGTCCTGTGGAGGTGGCTCTTCTGTGTTGTGCCATGCGCTTGTGAAGTGGCTGTTTGGTCTCTCCAATGTAGAGGTCTGAGCATTCCTCGCTTCACTGTACAGCATACACCACATTGTTAAGTTTGTGTTTTGGCGTTTTGTCTTTCGGGTGAACCAGTTTTTGTCTGAGCGTGTTGCTGGGTCTGAAATACACTGGGATGTCATGCTTGGAGAAAACTCTCCTGAGTTTCTCTGATACACCGGCTACATAGGGGATGACAATGTTGTTGCGTCTGTCCTTCTTATCCTCCCTCGCTGGTGTCTGGTCTTCTTTTCTGTGCCTCTTTGCTGACTTTAAGAACGCCCATTTAGGATAGCCGCACGTTTTGAGTGCTTCCTTTACATGTGTGTGTTCCTTCTTTTTTCCTTCAGGCTTAGAGGGAACATGTTCTGCCCAGTGGTGTAGGGTCCTAATTACTCCAAGTTTGTGTTCCAAAGGGTGATGGGAGTCAAAGAGGAGGTACTGGTCCGTGTGTGTGGGCTTCCGGTAAACTTCGATGTTGAGTTTGCCGTTCTCTTCAATGTGCACAGCGCAGTCCAGGAAAGGCAAACAGTTATCCTTTGTGTCTTCCCTAGTGAACTTGATGTTTTTATCCACAGCGTTAATGTGCGCAGTGAAGGATTCCACTTCATGTGTCTTGATTTTGACCCAGGTGTCGTCTACATATCTGTACCAGTGGCTGAGTACTCTCTCTTTGAAAGAGCCAAGAGCCTTCCTTTCCACTTCCTCCATGTAAAGGTTGGCTACAATAGGTGACACGGGGGAGCCCATGGCACAGCCATGTTTTTGTCTGTAAAAGCCTTCGTTGTACTTGAAATATGTAGTGGTGAGGCAGAGGTCTAACAGTGTGCAGATCTGATCAGGTGTGAAGTTGGTCCTGTCCTCCAAGGAGCTGTCTTCTTGTAGTCCGACAAGGTCCAAAAACTTACCCTGGATCCAGATGAAACCATGGTGTCCTTTGATGTAGTCTCTCTCTTCACTTGCATACCCACCACGGAGGCCGTGGAGACTGTCAGAAAACGACTACAAGAAGACAGCTCCTTGGAAGACAGGACCAACTTCACACCCGATCAGATTTGCACACTGTTAGACCTCTGCCTCACCACTACATATTTCAAATACAACGAAGGCTTCTACAGACAAAAACATGGCTGTGCCATGGGCTCCCCCGTGTCACCTATTGTAGCCAACCTGTACATGGAGGAAGTGGAAAGGAAGGCTCTTGGCTCTTTCAAAGGGAGAGTACCCAGCCACTGGTACAGATATGTGGACGACACCTGGGTCAAAATCAAGACACATGAAGTGGAATCCTTCACTGCGCACATTAACGCTGTGGATAAAAACAACAAGTTCACCAGGGAAGACACAAAGGATAACTGTTTGCCTTTCCTGGACTGCGCTGTGCACATTGAAGAGAACGGCAAACTCAACATCGAAGTTTACCGGAAGCCCACACACACGGACCAGTACCTCCTCTTTGACTCCCATCACCCTTTGGAACACAAACTTGGAGTAATCAGGACCCTACACCTCCGGGCAGAACATGTTCCCTCTAAGCCTGAAGGAAAAAAGAAGGAACACACACATGTAAAGGAAGCACTCAAAACGTGCGGCTATCCTAAATGGGCGTTCTTAAAGTCAGCAAAGAGGCACAGAAAAGAAGATCAGACACCAGCGAAGGAGGATAAGAAAGACAGACGCAACAACATTGTCATCCCCTATGTAGCTGGTGTATCAGAAAAACTCAGGAGGGTTTTCTCCAAGCATGACATCCCGGTGCATTTCAGACCCAGCAACACGCTCAGACAAAAACTGGTTCACCCGAAAGACAAAACGCCAAAACACAAACTTAACAATGTGGTGTATGCTGTACAGTGCAGCGAGGAATGCTCAGACCTCTACATTGGAGAGACCAAACAGCCACTTCACAAGCGCATGGCACAACACAGAAGAGCCACCTCCACAGGACAAGACTCAGCAGTCCATCTGCATCTTAAGGATAAAGGACACTCTTTCGAGGATGCCAATGTTCACATTTTAGACAGAGAGGACAGATGGTTTGAAAGAGGAGTGAAAGAAGCCATCTATGTCCACTGTGAGCGACCATCTTTGAACAGAGGCGGGGGTTTACGACACCAACTCTCTGCCATCTATAATCCAGTTTTGAGATCCCTTCCCAGACGCCTTAACGCCCACTCACATCCTGGGCCATCTGCCGTCAGGAATTCGCATGATAAGGTGTGGCCAGGTTTCACAATGAACACACCCGAAACTCTGGCTGATTGGGACCCACACCCAGTTACACACCTTGGCTCAGGCGATTAGAGGATCATCAGGGGGTCCTTTTGTCCCTCTGTGGGGGGTTTCTCCCACTAGGTTTATATCTGGGACTCTCCACCATTTGACCTTAGAACTGAAGAAGCTTCTCGGATGAGAGGTGAAACATCTTCAAGCAACGTAAAGAAGTCCAGACGCTTTTCTTTGCAAGCTCCTTTGACTACGATGACCTGGATGACTGAGAACCTTCACAGACACTGCTCACTAATATTAAAGAGGAAATAAGGAACGAACTGATGCTCTGTGAACTGCCTTCCTCCCTAGATGCGCTTTTGGCTTTGTGTATGTGGGTGGACGATCAGGTGAGCGCACATCGGAGCGCGCGCGTTCGGGGCATGCCCCGCTGGATTTTTGTGGGACCTCTACTGCTGCCCATGGGTCGTGTGACGCCGACACCGGGGATGGGGATGAACCCATGCAGCTTGGGCGCTCATGGCTGTCGCCCGCGGAGCGCCAGCGCCGCCTTGCCTCCAGTGAGTGCGTTTATTGCAGCCGTAAAGGCCACTCTGTCTCCTCCTGCCCGACGCTGGCAAAAGGGCGCGCTCACCAGTGATCGTGAGGGTGCTGGTGGGCGATCTGTCGAGTGAAAGCCCTCTCCCCAGACTTCTTTTGCCGGCTACACTGTGTGTTCGGACTGTTTCTCATTCTCTCTCCGTTCTCATTGACTCTGGGACTGAGCAGAACTTTATTGACACCTCACTCGCCGCCAAACTGAACATCGCCTTGGAGCCTCTGTCACGCCCTCTCCGCGTTCACGCACTATCGGGTCAGCGCCTGCCTGACATCACTCATGTTTCTGAATTTCTTTCATTATCTCTTTCGGGCAATCACACAGAAAGGATTTGTTTTTTTTCGTTTAAGGCTCCTCTCACTCCGCTGGTTCTGGGTCACCCCTGGCTTGTTCTCCACAACCCGCATATCGACTGGGAGAAGGGTGCCGTGCTGGGTTGGAGTGTGGCCTGCCACATGAACTGCCTCCGAGCTGCGGCTTCCCCCGTTCCGCTCCCGCCCACGGCCTCGCCGTCGGACGCCCCGGACCTCTCGATGGTTCCGCGGGTTTATCATGATCTGCGGGATGTTTTTTGTAAGGATCCTGCGCGGTCCCTTCCCCCGCACCGCCCGTATGATTGTGCCGTCGATCTTCTTCCTGGAGCTCTGCTGCCATCTAGCCGCCTGTACAGCCTCTCCCGGCCTGAGAGGGATGCTATGGAGAAAGTGCGGGCTGTGGTGGAATGGCCTACTCCTCCTGATCGCCACCAAGTGCAACGTTTTTTGGGATTCGCCAACTTTTACAGACGGTTCATTCGCGATTTCAGCAGGATCGCTCTCCCTTTTACTAAACTCACCTCTCCCAAAGTTCCCTTCCAGTGAGATTCTGCCGCTCAGCGAGCCTTCGCCCTGCTCAAGGACAGGTTCACCACTGCTCCCATACTCCGGCAACCGGACCTTACACGGCAGTTCGTTGTGGAGGTGGACGCGTCGGACTCCAGGGTTGGGGCAGTTCTGTCTCAACAGACGGACGGTAAGCTGCACCCGTGTGCCTTTTATTCTCGCCGTCTCTCTCCAGCAGAGAGTAACTATGACATCGGGGACCGGGAGCTTCTGGCCGTCAAGCTGGCCCTGGAGGAGTGGAGACATTGGTTGGAGGGAGCAGCACAACCATTCATCGTCTGGACGGATCACAAGAATCTGGAGTACCTGCGCTCGGCTAGACGTCTCAATTCCCGGCAAGCCAGGTGGGTGCTGTTTTTCACTTGTTTTGACTTCATTATCACCTACAGGCCAGGAACACGGAACGTAAAGCCAGATGTCCTGTCCAGGCAATTCTCTATCACTGAGGAGGACTCGGACCCCGAGCCTGTCCTCCCGGCCGCCTGCGTAATTGGAGCCATCTCCTGGGAGATCGAGAGGCTCATCCAAGAGGCGCAGGAGACCGAACCGGATCCTGGCACTGGCCCATCTGGTCGCCTCTTCGTTCCTTCAGCCGTCCGCTCTCAGGTTGTCCAGTGGGCTCACACCGCCCGCTTTTCATGCCATCCTGGGGTCCTCCGCACCTGCTCGTTCCTCCGACGCTACTTCTGGTGGCCCGCTATGGCTAGGGACGCCAAGGAGTACATAGCAGCCTGTTCGACCTGCGCCCGGAATAAGCTTTCGAACCGCCTTCCACCGGGTCTTCTGCAGCCTCTCCCTACACCAGCTCGACCGTGGTCCCATGTTTCTTTGGACTTTGTCACGGGCCTGCCGCCCTCCACTGATAACACCGCCATACTTACCGTTATCGATCGTTTCTCCAAAGCTGCACACTTCGTCGCCCTCCCGAAGCTCCCCTCTGCCTTGGAGACGGTCCGGCTCCTCACCTCCCATGTGTTCCGTCTTCACGGGATCCCAGAGGACATCGTCTCGGATAGAGGGCCACAGTTCACGTCCCGTGTTTGGAGGGAGTTCTGCTCCGCACTGGGGGCCAAGGTCAGTCTGTCTTCCGGTTTCCATCCACAGAGTAACGGGCAATCGGAGCGGGCCAACCAGGAGCTGGAAGCTGCCCTCCGCTGTGTCGCTTCGCACAACCAATCGACCTGGAGTGAACAGCTTCCATGGATCGAATACGCCCACAACAGCAGCATGTCCTCTGCCACGGGCAAGTCTCCCTTCGAAGCGTCCCTGGGCTATCAACCGCCATTGCTCCCAGCCATCGAAGGTGAGCACTCCGTTCCTTGAGTGCAGGCTCACCTCCGCGGGTGCCATCGTGCCTGGCGGGCGACTTGGGCTGCCCTACTCCGTACTAAGGAGCGGAACAAGACCCTCGCTGACCGTCGCCGGACACCGGCCCCCGAGTACACCATCGGTCAACAGGTATGGCTGGCTACCTGTTTTGTGCCGTTACGGACTGAGTCAAAGAAGCTGTCCCCTCAGTTTATTGGCCCTTTTCCCGTTGAAGCCATTGTGAACCCTGTGTCTGTCCGCCTCAAGCTGCCGCGCAACATGCGTATTCACAATGTCTTCCATGTGTCTCAGGTCAAGCCGGTGCTCTCCAGCCCGTTGTGCCCTCCCTCCAGGGCCCCACCGCCCCCCCGGCTCGTGGATGGTCAGCTGGTCTACAATATCACCCGCATCATGGACTCCCGGTGCCGGGGTCGGGGTTTTCAGTACCTGGTTGACTGGGAGGGCTACGGGATAGAGGAACGGTCCTGGGTGCCTCGAGCTGCTGTCCTGGATAGGGCCATGCTCCGGGACTTCCACCGCGGGCATCCAGGTAAGCCTGGTGGGTCGCCGGGAGGCTCCCATTGAGGGGGGGAGCCTCCCGGTCTGGTCTCCGTGCCTGCCTAGTCGGCCCCACAAGGCTACATTTGCTGTTTCTGTTCTCTCCCTCTCTGCCTGGGCGGAGCTCACTGTGGGCTCCCGCCCTTGGCCCACACACACACCTGACAACAATCACCTGTCATCACCGGGAGCACTATTTGAGGCTGGAACACAGATCCTCTCGTCGCTGGATGATTGTACTACTGACGTTAGTGTTCTCACAGCTCCTGTGGACTTGTGCTTCATAATTCGTAATTCGTGATTTGTGATTAGTTGGTGACTTTCCTTCTCTTCTGCCTCAGATCTTCCCCCCCGGACCTGCGACCTCCCTGCCATGTGAACGTGTGTGAGTGTGAGCAAAGAAGACGTGAGCGAGTGTGAGAGAGCTACCCTGTGATTTCCCCGGAGTTTTGGATCCCTTCACTGTACATATATTGCACTGGCACTGTAAATAAACTACACCTTGGAGACACCTAACCGCTCTGCGTTTGAGTCCCTGTAACCAGATCGTGACAAATGATGCTCATCGTGCAGAACACTTTGGTCTACATATAGTAGGGCATTCATTTTTACATAAGTCACAATTTATTTTTGTGCCTTTTTTTTAAAGATCATGTTGAAAAATATCTGTATATTTAAAAGGCACTGCACATATCTGTGGTGATCCTAAGGAAAGGTTGCTTCACTTTAGTAAAAGTGATGACAATTTAATGTAATAAAAGCGATTTTAGGAAACTTGTGAGTCAAACTGCCTCGTCCTTTTTCCTACTGGTTCCACCTTGGCTATCACCAGTAAAAAATACAGAGGTCGCTACTTTGACTCACCCATTAGTCTCTGATGTATTGTTTTGAAGCCAAAAGCGAAGCACTTCCACTATCGCCATCTTGGTTAAAAAGATCAAGTCAAGTGATTGGCCAATGACCAAGCAGTTTTAAACCACAGACCATCATTTTGAAACATGATGTGACCTAGACTGAAGAAATATACCTGCAATGTGTAACTGAACCCATAAACTCAGCAGGAAAGTGTTTACAGAGGTGAAGACAGAAAGCCATTTTCCCAGACTTCCATAGGACCTGTAGGCTTTTTGCAACCACAGCTATCGCCATCTGTGGCCTTAAGATAAAATGCAGCTTTAAGGCACTTCCAAACTGGCTTCATTTATAATCCAGAAGCTATGCCCATGTTTTATACTATCAACTTGCTGACATGCCGACTACACTATAGGAGAAAGAGGAGGCTGTGCTGCTGTTGCTAACAGAGATCACGGCATTGTGCTTGTGAGGCTGGGACAGTTAAGTTTACCACAAAAGTTCCAACAGTTGTTCCAAGTAATTTCTCTGTGTCTTTCATGTTTTGTACCAGAAGAGAAAAGCATGTGTTTTTATATAGGGGAAGGGAACTTGTCCCCTGCTTCCCCCCTGAAATCACCACCTATGGATATTGAAGCCACATATATATGTACACACACACTCACACATTCACACATAATCAGAAACATGAGTGAGGTCTGTGGTTTTTAGTTTATGTTGCTGTTGCTCAGCTGAAACTCAGATTCACATGCTTAGTGTAGACCTTTGTATCACACAATGCTCATATTAAACCACTCGCACATGCACAAACACACACACAAAAACAGACATACACACACGTGCATACAAGTCTCAGCTTGTTTTGGAATCATTGCTATGACTTGACGCTACATGGCCCAGTACACATGGTTGCATATGGCACGAATGCAGGATTGTGTTGGTGTGTCTGTCTGTCTCTATATAAATGTGTATGTGTGTTTGTGTGTAGGCCTCCCTCTGCCCCCCCATTAGAGTTTGCTGTTTCCATGCCTATTGAAGCCAGCATGTGCTTTTTCGATACCACCCACCGCCAAATTTCACAGCCGTGGCTAATTTGTCCCTGATGACGACGTCACACACTCCTACATGCCCACATTCACAGACACGCGTGCACTCCACCGGCTTTTTAAGCGTTCAGTCTGGGTGTGTCATCAGAATGCGGTCCTGCACAACGCGTTTGCAGTCACCAGCTCAGCTGCCACAGATCAATAATCAGTGTGAATGCAGGGCTTCTGCCTCCGTGAATCATCCATCAGACACGTGTGAACTTTGCATGAACACGTTGCATGAACACCCTCCCCAGCACTTCAAATGCACACACACACCTACACACCACACACAAACATACAAATGTGAGTCTAAGTGACACGGTGAATCATGGCTAAATCCCTTGGAGCTTTTTTCTTCTTTCTTTTTAGTGGGCTACATGATGTGTTCAAGGGGTGAGCAGGACACTGTTGGGGCTTTTAACACTGCATTGTCATGTACCCTGGCACTAGTGGGCTCCAGCTCCAGTTATATCCGCTGTGAGCGAGGTCGCACGCTTTGTCCTCCCCACACACGTGCACATCCAAAAAAGGTGCACAAGCACACAGGGGGATTTGTGTAACGGGATACACACACTTTTTCTCGGCAGGAGCTTGATCTTGCTGTCGGTTTGGAGAAAAGAGGCGGGGAGCCCCCGGAGTTTGGCCTCTTCTTTCCTCTCCTCTGCCGGATTCTTCCCAATTCTCCTCGCCACTGGTTTCTCAATCCTGCTACCCGCCCCCCCCACCACCCCCCATGACTCTTCATCCCTCATCTCTTTTTCTACTTCCACGCAACCTCCCTGCTCGCTCGCCTCCCATCTTAACGCAGAATGCTGTGGCGTGCCACTATCTGTCCTGCGCTTCTTCCGAGTTGCAAGCACATCTCACATGCAGCCTCTTTTTTGCTCCGTCACCCTACGCGGCTATTTTTAGCCGCCTTGCTGCACCTACACAAATGAGCCAGAGCCTCCTCCAACTTAACAGGAATCTTATTATGCGCCGTGCATCACCCCTCGGAAAGTTAGACGAGAGGAGTAAATCTTTCTTTGATACAGTGAGCTTATGCCGCAGAGCGGGTCCCCAAATCTTCATCAGGATAATGTGACTGTTGTACCTCTGCGTTGTCCAGGTCTCCATCTCCTCTCACTTGGCTCACACTTGCTCTTCTTTGTGCATTAAGGCACCAAAATCAGCCAGGCATTTAAACTATGTCCTCTTATCTCTTTGCTGTCAATCACTGTTAAAAAGCGGAGTCTGCTCGTTAACCCAGAGGGAAGGGTTTAGGACATTCTCTCTCTTAGCCATGCTGTTTTTATTACACGTCCAGGCATTTGTCTGTTTTTTAACATGTGTCGCAGGGGTGCCAGCACCTGAGGGCATGAATGAGAGGATGACCTTTTGTTGCTGTCTCACTTTTATTTAATGTTG
This sequence comes from Maylandia zebra, assembly GCF_041146795.1. NCBI lineage: Eukaryota > Metazoa > Chordata > Actinopteri > Cichliformes > Cichlidae > Maylandia > Maylandia zebra. The sequence goes on along the minus strand of NC_135188.1, from coordinate 37,504,718 downwards.
CTCAAGCTCCTCAGCGTTATGTATTTTTGGGTCGCTCACCTCGTTTGCCTCAGAAAAAGTACGAGCCTCGCGCTAAAGAATTTGCATAGGCCGACTTCACGGGTGGATTTCAATGAATGAATCCAGTGACCTAGAATCTCAAACACACCCAGAGTGCACAAATGAGGAAAACAAAAAGATATATCACATTAACATTCTGTTCATTCCGTACCAACACTAATAACAAGCTAGATATTTTAAGGCATCTTGGTTGAGGCCTGCCAACAGACGCTTGTTGTTCTTGGGGATAAAAGAAAATAATTGCCCAGTGATGTAAAAAGTAGGAATAAAACTGGTTCAAGCCTGCTTGGTGTTTCTAAGGGTGGTATAGCAGTGTTTCTCAAAAGTAAGACAGAATAATTTTTTTGCTAACAAAAACGTAACATACAATAGTTTGTAAATGATAAACTTCAGTATGTGAATTTAATTATACAAAGAAAAAAAATACTAAAATTGGACACCAGTCTAATAACTAATGTGCTAGCATGTGCAAGAACAATGCTAATATCAACATATGATCTTGATGTAAATGGTACTCTTTGCTAATGATATGCTAGCCTAAAATGTAGCACTTTTCAGTGGTAAGCATTGCTAGCTTTGTTTTAGATTTACTTGCTGCCTCGTTTTGACTCAGTATATAAGTAAACAATCAGATATTTAACTTGGAGATAGTTTGACATACTTTGATGTTTATGACAAAATCTGACCATCCAGTCTTCATCCAGTCTTATTTTGTCCAGTTAGGTAGCCTCCTTTTCCTGTTCTTATTTGACGGGAGTGGACTTGACATGGTCATCTTCTCTTCCTTGGACTGTTCTCTGTAAACCCTATAGATGGTTGTGCAAGAAAATCCCAGCAGATCAGAAGATTGTGAACAACAAGCCTGTATGACACCAACAACTATGCCAACATCACTTAAATCACCTTTCTTTTCCATTCTGATGCTCACTTTGACGGTCAATGGGTTTTCTTGACCATGTCTATTTTTGATTATTGATCATATTGTGCCGTACATGGAAGTTTATGACCAGAGCCTATATTCATGAAAATCTGTCCATGTTTCATGGTAAGTGCAATGGTAGCAAAATATCTTCAACATGGTAATGGCTAATTGTAATGATGCATGTGCTACTTCTATTCAGAATATCAAGGTAGAAAGTAACATCATATTAAGTTACGAAAATATTCTTATTTGTAATTAGTAAGAGGACAAAGGTTATTGATTTAATAAAATAATAATAAAACTTCTGGTTGCAAAAAGGTTACATATTATTGTTATTATTATTATCTCAATATAAAAAGCTTACATCAAGAATGCAACATTGATTCTGTTGCTTTTTGCGTCTTTCTCTTGGTGAAAGTTTCTGGACAACCCAGGTAAGCAAAGCCACTGAGACAAATTTGAGTGCAACATTATCAAGGGTAGAATAGCTTACAAGGAGCTGTCTCTAGACAGGCTCCATTCATTTGGCAGCGTGCACTGCCTCTCTCTACCAGCCTAATTAATGCATGGAGTCTGCCAGGCCTGCGACCAGCCGACAGTGCCGAAGTGGGTGGCCATGTCGTTGGACAAAAACACCTTTCACTGCGAGAAATCCAACAATAATTTCCTTTTGAAACATGAGTCATTTGTCGGAAGGGTTATCAAATTAAGTCACATTACACCGATAATGTGAAATTTGTACTGGAACAATCTTAATTAATGTTGCACATTTAAATATAAGTTGAGCTTGTATTTCAAAAGTAACCTACCTAACATTGTGTAATGGCTCTCTGTTGATTTGTTTGCCATTTCAATCATGTCAAATTGTAAAATATTAGAGGTTTTAAACTGTTGTGGCTGAGGCTACCTCATCAAAAAACCCACCAGACTTTAAATGAATCGGCAAAATGCTTCTTTAGGTGCTTTGATTGTGGATAAAACTGAAGGAGAATCTCATAAAAATGGCCAGCATTACATCCCCAATAACAGAGATATTGCCTATAAAAAAGTTGTCTTTGGGTAATGGCTTTGAGGAAAGGAAGATTCGCTCTTAATGGCTATTTTCAAGTGCAGCTCAGAACATGCAAAAATGAGCTTAGTTGCTACTTTTTTCTCCTTTATCATGCTTCTCAAGGACTCTGTCATTAAGCACAAAGGCACATGGAGGATTACATAATTTAAAGTTTATTACACAAGAACACAAGCTACAGGTAAAGAGCAGTCACTTTGACTTCTAGGTGGCTTTGTGCTAAATCATGGATAAAATGGAACGGTACAGTGATGAGCCCCATTCCCTTTTGTGTCAAGATAATGAGGCACTGCAAGGTTATGCATAGGATTACTTTAATAACACAGAGGGTGTTTTCCTATTATTCTGACTTCATAAAGAAAGCTGGGTTATAAGGCCATGCTTAAGGTGACTCTTTGGTTCGTCTTTCAGGGGCTATAAAACTTTGTGCCAGTGCGTGAAAATGTCAGCTGTCAATTAGAGACAAATGAATGAAATATTGGTGTTACCAGGTTCCCTCGCTGTGCACTCAGTACACAGTTAGTCAGTGAGATGAGGGGAGAGGGAAGCCAGCTGCACTGTAATATACAATTAAGAGCTTCAGTGTTCTGTGCCAAAATGTAAAATGAAAGATTGAATGGAACTGGGAAGCGTGTGAACCACGGTGTCCTAAGAAGGGGCTGTAATGTTCAGCCTCTGAGGTTTTGACACCTTAGCTGGCTGCCATTTTAAATAAAAATCTGCCTGAACAGGCTTTTGGAGCAGTTCAGTCACTGCTGTACTACTTTTGGCTTCTAAAAGTATGAAGGGATCCAGATGCCTGCTATACTTCAGCAGTTTTATTGCAAGAATTTGGTTCAAAAGATTTAGAAGTTGTTCAAAAAATGAATGGAACATTTTTTAATCAGAGTACAGCACCAAATCAGTTCAATTTGTGGGATATTGATCTGGTCAGCTAAGCAGCAGAGGGGGTTGTTAATCTGTTTCAGCTGCTTTGGTGTTAATGAGCAGGAGCACTAGTGGGGCAACAATGAGACACCTCACAAAACAGGAACGGTTTTACAGCTGGAGGCCACTGGAATTTTTCCCTCCTCCTCATCTCTTCTGTCTGCCTTTTCACTAGTTTTGCATTTGGCTAATGTCAGTGTCACTGCTGGTAGCATGAGACGATACCTGAACCCTACAAAGGTTGCACAGGTAGTCCAACTCTTCCAGGATGGTGCATCAATACGTTTCATTGCCAGAAGGTTTGCTGGGTCTCCCAACACAGTCTCAAGAGCATGGAGGAGATTCCAAGAGACAGGAAGTTAGTCTAGGAGAGCTAATCAGGGCCATATAAGGCCCAAACCCATCAGCATAACTGGTATCCTCTCCTTTGTGTGAGGAGGAACAGGATGAGTACTGTGGAGCCTGATTGGCATTTTTTGTATTCTATGGTGAATGCCAGATGTATCACTGTGCTTTTCACAGATGAGAGCAGGTTCACCCTGAGCACATGTGACAAGTGTGAAAGGGTCTGAGAAGCATGGAGATTGTTGTACTGCCTGCAACATCCTCCAGCATTAACGGTTTGGCGGTGGATCAGTGATGGTTTGTGGAGACAAATCCACAGAGAGATGACTAGACCTCTACAGGCTAGGCAACCACACCCTGACTGTCATTAGGTATTGGGATGAAATCCCTGGACCCACTATCACACAATACTGGTGCAGTGGGTCCTGGTGTCTTCTTGATGCAGGACAATGCCTGACCACCTGTTCCAGTTCCTGGAGGAGGATCAGACAGTCCAGGAGCTCAGTGATGCCCTGGTCCAGAACTGGAGGAGATCCCCTAGGACACAAGTCATCGTCTCATGAGTTCTGGTGAGTGAAATTCTTCTATTTTAATCACCTTTTGCATAACCCGAATTTGTTTCTGCATGTTGCTCCACTACTGTGTACAGATGCAGCAATCAACGCTGTTAGCATTAGCTGATATATTCACCCTCCTGTCCACATATCAGTAGTTCTGGTACTTCAGCTATTCTGACTGCAGCCAAAATGTCGAGGCTTCAAACCAATAAACAGAATAAAGAAACTTATCAACAGAAACCAATTTTCAGTGTTTTCTTTTACTGTAGTTCTTTGTTATGTAAATTCCTAAACTTCTAGGGACCAGGATTTCAAAACAGATTGCAAGATATGAAATATGTGGAATTTATATACATGTCACAGCTTTTCTTCTATTGCTTGTTTCTTCTTATCACAGCTTAGTTCCTACTGGAGCAAAATATAAAAAATAAATAAATAAAAAAAATCCAACAATAAATGGAAATCTAAATTTTTATCATATGACATGCCTCATGTTATTGTTTTTTTTTTTTTTTTTTTTTTACCAAACATTATTTGTCCTGCAAACTTATTTTGTTATTTGTGTCATTTCTTGCTCATTAGTTTCTAAATGGTATTTTGCATGGTTTCATCACCTTATTCACTTCCAGTACTCTTGGCATTGTAATATAGCTGCAATCTATGTTAGATTTCTTTGAATGTTGTAATAAAAAACTTGCAGCCCTGCTAGGAAATTTAAAGGTAGTAATGCTGCAAATCTATCCATGTGATGCTGGATGTGCAGCAACATGAATATTTGTCCAAGTCTTGCAAATTGCTTGTATGGATTTTAAAGGATAATTACAGCATGTGTTCTTTAGAGAAAAAATATGTTCCAAGCTATCTGGCTGAAATACAAAGTATTTGTAACAAACCCATGAACAGATCATCTAAAGTACTGCAACACTGAACAACTGCACCTGGAAATGCCCACTCACAGGTAGCTCAACAATTTTATAATGTTGCATTGTGCCAGATTTGAGTCATTTCTATCACAGCATGAGCCCACATTGTTGAGGTGCAGTTTGTCACTGTCCAAGTCTGCTTCATACTGGTAGTTGTTGTGCAAAAATGCTGTGCAAAGACCTCATTTAATTATCTCCCCCCACCATTTATGATCAAATGAAATACTGTCCTGGCTTTAAAAGAGATTTTCCATAGAAAAACAAGGATGTGACCATGCTGTACATTTTTCTGTATTATTCCCAGACAGACACGTTCGTTCATCCCTTCCCATTTGTGTCAGGTGATTGGCAGTAAGCAGAGTGTAACGTAATGCAGCGCTGATATGAAGACACTCAGCCGTGGCACAATGAAACACCGATTAAACAAACTGACAAAACAGAAATGAAGGCTTTCTGTTTACTTTGATGGATTTTCAAGGCAATTTTCAAGTTGTTTCGAGTAAAGAACTGAGTGGCAGCAAATAGCTTATTCTGAAGGGAAGAAAACAAGCCTGGATATCTGGAGGGGAAAAATCCTTTAAGCCTGCAAGCTCCATGATTGATTTTTTTTTTTTTATTAATTCCATGCTTTGCAACTCAGAGTGACTCTGTGCCACAATCATGGGCTTACAGTTTTGAATGTGGAAAAAAACAGTTTAAAGAAAACAAAAATTAGGGTAAATTTATTAATGGGCTCCTAAATGACGTCCTCGAGATTAAGTGTAGGTAGTTAGACGACGATTACCCTTTGAATCAAGACCTCACGGAGAAGAACCACTTATAGCGAGCAAGCGTCTTTGTTAGAGAGTTTTGCTCTCGAGATTTACCTAAAAGACTCGTGGAGAACCAAGTGAGGGTTTTCTGAGGACATCCAACCCCCTCCACACAACGTGATCTGAGTGATCTCCCTGGAGGGGGATTCTTGATTTGAAAAAGATCTGTTGATAATGAGGCACCGAATAGATAAAGCAACCTCAGGGGAGCAGTTAGGTGATAAATATCTTCACCGGAGCTCAGAACATGCTTGGCATGACCAACACTGTGTTAGTCTTTAATGAACACAAACAATAAAATCACTCCTGAACAGAAACTTTGGTAAAGAACAAGTAAAACCAGGATTTTCTGTCTTGTAACAATGAGTTCTGAAAGGCTTACAACTCTGAAGTAAACATTTATTTGTAGGAATTGATCAGCCCTCACAGATAACAGTGTTTAGTAGCTTCCCATCTGCCATAATGGCTAGGGGTATCTGCAAGCTGCTCTAACAGGTTTTCAGGTTCTGGTTCAGTTTCAAATAGACATTTATTTCAAGTTTATCAGGTAGAAAGTGAGAAATAATGGGAAATACAACAAGGAATTAAAGTTGTATTAAAATATTGTAGTTTTGAAGAAATATGCAAAAGTAATTCAACAGATCAACCAGTGTAAACTTTTTTTTCCCAAATCAACTTAAAAACTCACAATTTATAAAATTAAGGTAGTGTGCACTTAATCTGCAAAACTATTATAAAATATTTTAAATAATAATCATCAGTTTCATCAAGTGAAACAAATAATTTTCAGTATAAATTTCTATTCTGTGCATCATATTATCTTGATATGCTCTCAATAATATTGCAGAGTGGGCATGTTGGAAAACTTATTTGCTATATTATCACAAACAGATTTATATAACTGACAACTTGAGCAACTGTAAATTAATAGCAGACTAATAGCTTACTGACTCTGTCTGTCACCATCTTAAAGCAAAAAAGCCACTTTATGACTTGCAGTCAGAAACCATTTTTTAAGCAATCTCCATCCCTAACATTATTGCTAAGAAATCACAAGATAAAGTTGTGTGAAATTCGCACAACTTTATCTTGTCATTTACGTCACACTGTTAAACTCGGTCACTGAGCACACCCTAGATTATTCTCCTGTGATTGATAAGTCATTATCAGCGCATATGTGCATTTTAAGGGATACTGATCTGACCAATTTCACATCTGCCTCGTGCTAGTGACCTTCTGTTCACACTGTGAGCTTAATATTTCAGTGAGGAAAAACTGAAATATGTGGGAAATACTGGACTCCTGTGACATTTTCTTCCTTTTGAACTATTCTTGCAGATCGAAAAGATGATTTTACTATACCCCCCCAACTGCATCAGGATTTAACATCATCATGTAACCGAGTGTAACACCTTGCAGCAGCAAAGCTTTTGGTTGTTAGCTAAAATTGTATATATGTGTATAATGTTTTAGCTAACAATAATATGTGTGGGTGTGTGTTTAAAAATCTGTGATCATTTCAACAGTGAAACTTTAAAATGTATCTTCTCATTGCAGTGAATCAATTGTGACTTAACAGTTTGTACTGAGTGTCACGCACAGTCAAAAAGGGAAAAGGAAAGTTCCATGGCATCATATCAATGATGTGTCACTTCTCAACTGATTTTTAAAGATTTCTGTCATGAGTGGGAGAAAGCAAGTGTGAATTGTGCGGACTCAGGCCGTGGACCGTTAACATGTGATTCACACAATCTGCTGTACGGTGCAGAGCAGAGAGTAATACAGCCTCGGGGGAAAGGGAAGAAATGTGGGCGATGAGGGCTGCCGTGCAGAGTTCATGTACATCTTGTTTAAAAAACAACTCTCAAGCTGTTAGTAGGCCCACAGCTACATACTAAATCCATTCTTTAACTAAACACACTAAATGGCATTCCTGCAAACTTGGGTAGTTCAGTTATATCCGGTGAACATAAATAAAACAGTCTGAACGATAAAACAGCCAAGATCCTCTATTTAGATCTTACCAGAAGTTGTTGAAGTCATTGTACCATAAGTGGAAATTCTACTGCCAATCATCCAGACTGCTAGCTGGCCACTACCAAATAGACTTTCCTTTGATTTGTCTTTTAAATGCCCAGCACCCCACAATCAACTTTTGCAGCTGCAAAACCACTTCGGGTTGTCTAGAAGTCTATGGGAAAATGATCTCTCTGCACCCTTGCTTTAATACTACAATTAACGCTTTCCTAATGGGCTCATTTGGTAGTTTCAAGTGAACATAATTTTCTAAGTTATGGTTCTCATTTATCTCGGTCAATGAGCAAAGATGGAGATGGTGAAAATCAGCAAGAGGTTTCAAGAACTCCTCGTGTCTCTTTGCCACGTTCCAGATACCCCTGAACTCGGATGTAAATGACAAGACAAAGCTGTATAAACGTAATATTTTCACTCAGATTTCGGAAGTTGGGAGTGACGTCAACCCTGAGTTCCAACATCAGAGCGTCCGGAAAAGTGAGGAAAAGCAGGATTTGTTTGGGTTCTTAGCAAGGTAGAAACATTTGTGTGTCACTCGCAATACAGCATAATAACTTAAAAATCCTTAACACAGCTGCAGCATAGCCTGGTGCTTTGTGTATGGCTTATTTAGTGAGTCACAAATACACAACAGTGGCAGTACAGATAAAAGGTTTTACAGTTTTACTACTGTTTACATTCAGTGCAGTAGTCATCATGGACTGCATGTTAACTCGGGAGTTGCTGGTGCTAGTCTGATTTTCTGAGAGGGAAATTCGAGTTGATGGGTTGTTCCAGATTAAACTGGCTGACTAGGAACTTGGAAATTCCGACTGCTGACTTATTAAATATACACTTTTTATCGGTTATTTAGCGCTAATTAGCAAATATCTTTGGATTTATTGATGGACCATTTCAGCCTCTACATTGTAACTTCTGGTTTTTGACAACCAAAATGCTGACACTGGGCCTTTCAAGAAACCAACATCTGTATCCATAAAGTGCAATGCTGTTAACTGATTTTAAGCAATCAGCAAATACTGACAGAATCCAGTGGGTGTTGTTAGAGTGGTTGCATCCATCTTTTATGTACAGTCTACAGTGTGAAAACAACTCCTGTATTTTCATTTCCTTTGTCATCAGCAGCTCCACACGGCTCCAACAATTACCCGATCCTTTGCATCACCATCATCTGGATGTTGCCAGAGAAAACAGCAACAACTTCATTTGAGAACTTTTCTTGATGAGAACCAAAAAAAAAAAGAAAAGAAATGGGGCATTGCTATAGCTACCTTAGAGGTTCATTTTCTTTTCCTTTTGAATACATACACGACCATGGGGGGAAAGGAGCCCTCTGTCAGCTCATTGCTTTCATCTAAATCAAAATTATCTGGCTGAACTGAACTGAATTATCATTGGAGACGAACCACTAATGACCCAGGATCTCTGAAAAAAAGAAAAACACAACACACACACACACACACACACACACACACACACACACACACACACACACACACCTGCACACAAGCTCAAGTAGTGGAATAACACTCTAAAAGAGCTCATTATTATGATCCTCACTCCTTCTACTGTACACGCAGCTATCATTAAGCCTGCATTTTGGATATAATGACCTTGTGTTGTTACATGGCTGTCACGGGTTATATCAGTAATGGTCCTCAAGCCACCGTCTCTCACAAGTTAAGGACACACATGTGTACACGCACACACACATACACACCATCGGTGACAGTATTTTCCCCCAGTCATCCCCAGAGGACCAGAGGGCCATCAGCCAAGTAGCGCTGTCTCGACACCTTGTCACAACCCTTGGTCTGAGTGGCACGAATTGTGTCTGTACATGTATGTGCGCGCGCATGATTTCCTCAGACGTGGCGAGCCATATCAATGTGACACAGCCAAGTGCAGAGCTGATTGCGGCAGTATCGCTAACAGGATGTTTGACGGCGGTGAGCGTGCCATGGAGAAGGTCATTTACATCAAGTTGTGCTTGATGTAAATTGGACCATTTTCAATTGCCTATTAGATAACTTGGTTACATCACTGATTCTGTGGGATCTATTTCCCGCTTCACTGATCAAGAGGAATAAAGAGGAGACTAGCATAAAGTAAAGGCGGTGGGGGGGTTGAACCCGTTGTCAGTTTCCACTTTTCTAACGATTTTGTCACAGATTGCTTCACATAACCACCAGTGATGTGGTGCTGAGGGTTAATTCTCCAACTTCATAAATTAAAATTAGGATTAGTTCCAGAGTAACAGCTCTGGACCATAAAATAGCAACTAACGGGGGGGGGGGGTTCAGTAGCCCTCTGTATTTCCTTTGATGTCGTCGCTTGATCATGCAAGCGAGCAGCAACCAACTGTAATGTAGAAATACATTCTGGGTGACACATCCGTTTTGCCTCCTAAATGTGCCTCAGATCAAAGGAAGCACATAATTTTGTTTTTGACTCCCAACTTTAACCGCTCCTAGGTCCACTGTGCATAATCCATTTTAAGACTTATTCACACTGTGTACCTTTCGGCTGAACAGCGGGTTATGGAGGTGGGAGGGAGCATTTTGTCTTCCTCCACTGTTTCTTTTCCAGTTTAGTCACGGCTGCTCAGGAAGGCCAACTAAAGCTCCCTGTCCTTTCCTATAAGTCTGAGATAGGGAACAAAAGGAGCAATTCATTAAATATTTCAGGACGGTGTCTTCCTTCGTAATCTCTCAGTATCTCAGGTGGAGGCTGTGTGTTAATGGCGCGGAAGCACATATGCACACAGTGGCTCAAAGAATCTGGAATGTTCCAGCAGTTGGAATTATTAACGACATGAAAGTGAACAGAGTGGCTTGTATGTTTTGTTTGGGAAATTACTTTATTCCAAAGTGACGTGCTGTAGCTTTTGAGCTTTTTAAGTTTTAAGTTTATTATAATATTTTGCTTACAGGATAAAGCACCTTTAGGCGACTGTTGTAAAAATATTTACACTCTGGTACTTAGTTATGGCGTCTTAGGGACAGCCAGCAGTTACAGCTGTATGCTAGCTTTGACCGGGTTCATGTTAGCTAATTCAAGATGCTGAACTCTGGACTTTGTGATGCTGGTGACTTTTCTAATGCAATTATCTAACAACCAATAGAGGCTGGTGTCCAGTTCATTGTACATTGAAATTTTTACTGAGTGAAACTGTGTTGTTTAATGGTACTAACTAGCTAGTGCTAATTAGCAGTTGTCTGTGCTAGTACAAGTTCCTTACCCATTTGTTAAGTGATGGCATAACGACCCCAATTCTGGCTCGATCCTCTCATTTCTCACAGGAATTACTCGGCATTTTAGGCCTCTTCAGCCTCTTATTAATGCTAAGTGTTTGAAAATGATTGATGATCATGAAGGGTCATGGGTTTTTGGTATCTTTCACATCAAATATTTTAATAAATCAGAACATAATCACCCTCAGACCAAAGGAAGATTTTCATATAGGAATTTAGGTTTTGCTCTTGGCATAATCCAAACCACATAGCAACATGTAAATGAATAATCTCTTTGAGCATGGGCTCATCTTAGTCATCTTAAATCATGTAGGTCATCATCACCATCTTCATCGTACTATGATGGCCATAGCATATGTATGACTGTATGTTTGGTCTCTTTTTAGATAATTGCTTCAATCTGTGGAGGTGACTGTAGTAGTAAGTAATTTAGCACAAATTACGCTATTTAGGCTTATGATTTACAGATAGATCAGAGTTTACAAATAACAGAAAAGTTATGTATGATAATCGGTGTAAATAGCTAACAATTATACATGTTCCAAATTGTATATATCTTTTCTTTAAATTCTCACCTGTATACAAGTACAAGATTCTGTTTTCCCGCTCACAAAGAATCCAATCTGCTCCTTCTGGAAACCACTTCTAAACTGCCCAGTTTCCAGACCAAACACTTTCTCCTTCTCTCCACAGGATTAATGGTGGCAGCACTTGGCTGTGTGAGGCAGGTAAACGTTCCAGCATGTGGGGTGAGAGTGGGCAAAGAAGGTGAGCCAGCAAGTTGCGGGCAGGCTGTCCAGCTGGTTCTCTGAGGAGAAGGGGAAGAGAATCGAGTAAGTTAAAAGCAGAGCTAAGCTCAAATGAACAGATGAGCATCAAAAGGCCTGAGCAGCTATACCACATGTCCAGGTCAAACGTGTGAAGAATACTGCGCCGATTGTAGATTACTGACAGGTGTTCCTGCCTGAAGTTTCTTGAGGCCATGATCACAACTGGAAGTGATTGGTTACCGGCCATTCACACCCACACTCACACAAAGAGAGTTTCCCACTGTTGTCAAGTGCTTGCTCATAGGGGGTCGTCTGATTGTTGGAGGTTTCTGTCTTTACCTTCCAATAGAAGTGCCCTGATTCAGTGCTACATAAATAAAGTGATTTGAATTGAATGTCAACTTGCTAGCTAAACTACATTCTATTTGTGTAACTGAAAGAACTGAGGGATCATCTGGACCTGGAAAAAGCTAATGATGTGAGACTAAAGGGCCCATTATAGTTTGCTTCCAGCTTCACCTTCTTTTACTCATATACAAGCACTGATGTAAGATTTTTGTCTGATTCTCAACATCTAATATGTAGAAGAATGCCGCAGTGGGTTCCATTAACAGGTGGATGCTGTCTACAGACTGGTGGCTTTGACTAAAGCTGCTGCAGGACATTTGAGACTGGTTACGATGCAATCAGTGCTTTATATCAAAATTTTACTTTTTAATTTTCTATCCTGTCCTGTTTTTTTGTCCTGCCAAAATTATAGATATATAAATTTGGAAATTACCAAAATGCCTGCATCCATCTTTTATATGCCATCTTTGGCTTAAGGTGATTTCTACTCTAAATCTGATTCCAAGATAGCTTGTAAGGTTTTGCTATCTTTTTCACCCTCCTTGAATTGCCCTAGACAATTGGATTCTTTCAAAAACAAGATACAGTATATTTTCCATCCCTTGCAACAAAAACTGATCTAATCTCAGGAGCTTACTATGTAAAGATAAGACAGAAAGTAATTAATTTTTAAATCCTCCTCCTTGCTTTTGCCTGTGTTTGTGTGAAGTTATTTTATATGACTTTTGCAGGGTAGGCCATTACTTTCCTCAGGGACAAGCTGCCCTGCTGCACCAACGTCACAGTAGTCTCTCGCTGCAGGGATCTCAAAACTGCATTGTTTTTGTAAGTGTGCACATGTGTACTTACATGTGAGCACAAAGGCATAAAGAAACAGAACCAAGGAAGACAAAAAAAGGTGCAAATACCTCAAGTTAGAGCAATAACTTGAGATATAAAGAGCATCATAAGCACCATGCCTTCTGGACTATTTAATGCAGCTTCATAATGTTTTACAAATAATTCTTTCACTGAGAGACATCTGTAGAACTCTGAAAAGTTACAGAAGTCTATTCTAAATATTCTGACGAGCATTTACAGATGGAAGGGTTACTGTGAAGAAGGCACTTTGTTCACTAAGCACTGATGGGTCTGCCAGCTCTGAAGCCTGGAATCCTGGGAGCTGTCTCTGTGATGTCCAGTCATTTAAAGATAGGTGGTTTCAAATGGCACTCAAGGGAAAATGCTGCAAAGAAAAATGTCAAAAGAATGAGAGCCACAAATCATATGACCATCAAGTCAGACTTTTTTTCCTGAGAAGTCTCTGCAGATGAGAATGTGACACTAAAAATGTGAATCTCAGAACAAGGAAAGTCCAACCATTCTTCCCATGCTACTTCCCTCTCATTGCTTCTTGCATCTTAATGATAGCTTATCCTCTTGTCCCTAAAGTCCTGAAATGCCTGAATTCAGATTCCCTCAAATAAAGAGGAAGCCTTAAAAGGAATTAACAAGTACAAATTGAAATGCTGAAACGCAGGTTGATACTTGTTGCATACTTACGCAGAGAGGGATTATTTAAACAGCATGCCGCAGGTGCCCACGCTTCTGTAGCTTTTGAAGGGTGAAATAACATACTTTCCTCTTACAGACTAAATGTTGAATTCATCAGCAATGAAATACATCTCCAGCCTTTCATTTCAACACGCTTGAGGGTTTGGCAGCTATAGCCTTATTTGGCCTGGAATGAAAAGTAGCTTGTGGTTTAAAAATGTTAATTAACAAGACTGAAATCACTTTGCGACATTCTGACTTTTGTCCATTTATGTTAGTGGGAGTTTTGAAAATATTTGGCATCTGCAGCTACAATGTAGCATGTAATATTGCACTGTGTACTCCAGATATGATCAAATATTAATGTTTTTGTCCCAGAGTTGTCTCATCCATGTATAGAATTTAAAAATCTTGCCTGACCTTTAAGCCCTCTGTACCCCATAGCGGCTGCGCCCAGCTGCTTTGCTTTTCCCCTTAAAGAGTGGTCGGTGTTTCTACTACTGTTTATGTAAAAAAAAACTTTTTTGAACAGACTATATTTCAATACAGTTGAATAATATGAGTACTTAGCAAGAAATCTGGAAATAAAACATGGATATGTGTATGTAAATATTTGATGGTATTCTACATTTTTAATCCAAAGTCACCTAAAAAACTCTGCTATCACTTCGTTCACTGTAGTAATTAGCAAAGTGACTTAAGATCAGATCTGCCCCAGAGTATTTCTGCTATATGTATAGACTTTCAGTCCACTGTTTACCTCAGCTGTTAATGCTGTATAATAAGCATCCATATCTATTAACTCTTGAGGACTGTAAAACTTTGACTCACTGGCTTGTATCAGAGTTCTATCACAGTAAAGCTTACCTCAGTATCGCTGTCATTGAGCAGAAGGGAGTTGTTGAGGATATACTGAACTTTTCTGTTGGTAAGTCCTGTTGTTAGCCTTTGTTAGCTGTGTTAGTGAAATTTATTTTCCTTTTTTTTTGTGTGTGTCCCGTTTGGATCTTTAGCCATCAGAATTGTTGTCTTAAGGCCAAGAAAGATGCCAAGCGGATTTATTTTACCAAGTGGATCATCATGGCCTTGCCATATTGGTCCATTTGATTGACCTTTATTATAATTATGTATTTATTTTATTTTCAGTTGCTACAAACGGGACAGACATGACTGGGGGATAGGACAGGGAGAAAGAATGAAAGAAAGAGAGGGAGAGAAAGAAAACCAGAGGGGAGAAGAGACGGTGAGAAAGGGGGGAAGAAAGAAAAAAAAAAACAAACAAAACACCTGGATCACCTGTATGGAGAAAAAAAAACAGAAGAGAAAGCAAACAAAAAAAAGAGCAACATAATAAAAAAACAGCACCATCACAATAAACTAGCTAGCAGTAGATAACAGTAGATACTAAATATTAAACGATATTGTGCAGCACGCAAGATAGACAGCGCACAATGTGCTTTGAGGCAGCAGCCAAGAAAGGTGTAGTCTGCGTCTGTGAACACCCGTGTGTACACCTGTGTGCATACCTGTGTGGATCAGCATGCTTGTATTCCAAAGGTTTCTCCATGTAACGATCTGCTAGGGAGTGTGGGGAGCCATAGCCCCGTCCCCCAGGGTATGAAGCAGGCATAGAGGAGATCCAGGCCCCAGATATCCAAAGGCCCCAGAGTACAAGGACCCGAGGAGGACCACCAAAAAGGGGGGAACCGTGCCACCCTCCTGGGAAGAGCTGAGTAGAGCCCCAAACAAGAGGTCACCCTGCAGCTACGGAGCAGAGGCCAGAGGGGGTTGAAGTGGCGTGCCCGCGGGCTCTGCCGGCAGCCAGCGGGCAGCCGGTACATACATGAGCGCCCAATAGACACCCAGGTTGAGTTCATTCTCTACCTTGCTATATCTCTCCCCCACCTGCAGAGTGAGCTCCTGTAGAGAGGAGACCACCTGCAAAGATATAACAACCTCCCCACCAGTTAGAGAGCCCCCCTAGTTGAAATTTATTTTCCTAATGACTAAGTGAATAACTTTCTGTCTGATTAAAAATTTGATTACCTTCACATCATTTAGAAAGGGTGATTTTTTTAGGACATTAAAGCCTAACGTTCGCTGGCATAATGTTAGCTTATAAACAGCTGTTGTTGTTTAGACACCTTGTTGTCAACTATCCAGAGATAAGAGAGTCTAATCTCCCTTTTGTTCTGTCTCTCTCCCCTCACCTCCCACCAGCTGCTTTAGATGGCTGCCCTTCCTTAGCCCAGTTCTCTCTGAGATTTTCTGATGATGAGTTTTTCCTTCCCCTTGTCACCAAGTGCTTGGGGTTGTAAGAATATTGGGGTTTTCTCTGTATTAATGTAGGGTCGCTATATTATAAAGTAAAATTAAATGGAATAGTAATTGTACCAATATCTGGAATAAATCAACATGTTTACGCACATTTTCATGTGTTTGTCACGGTCTGGCTGGCAGACCGTGGGGATGTGGGGAAAGGAGGACCCAAAACGCAGACTCTGCGATGCAAACAGTGCTCTTTATTTACAGTGGAAAGCTGTAAACACAATAACTCCCCGTTGCTCCCTCGAACCCCGTGCGCGTGCTTCCCTCCGATATCTGTGCTCGTGCTCCCCGCTGTTGTGTTTCCGCACCCCCGTGCGTGCTGCCTCTCCGGACCACTCCTCCTGTAGGGAAACCAGAGACGCAGCCGTCAACACTAACCAGCACATATACGCACAGCACAGACCTACGCTAACACACACTGACTTGGTAAAATAACTCAATGATCCCGCGTCGGTGGGAGCTCCAAGACTCTCCTAAGTAGCTCCCCCGACGAGCCCTGATCAGCGGCAGGTGTGTGGCTTCGGGTGTGGCCAGTCCCTCCGCAGGGCCACACCCCTCAGGCCTGCAGGTGGCCGAGCTCCATCCTCCAGGCACACCCGCAGACATACACACCCATACCTCGCCTAAACATATGAGTGGGACACAGACTAACACAGCACAGAGAAACACACATATGTACACGCACAGAGAAGGAGAAACGACACCAAAAATACATAATAATAATACGCAGGTTCATGACTGCCCAGGGATCCTGGGTCGCCCAGTCCCAGGACCCTGACAGTGTTAGAGCCTGGACACCAGGAGATTAGGCATGAGAATTCCCGTTTCTTTCAGAATACGCAAGAATCTGGAAAATTCTAACTCTATTGGTGTATAGAAGATTGCATAATAATGGATTTCTATTAAGCATGTCTTTAAGGCATGTTTCTATCCATAAAGAAGGATTCTGGTGTTGGATATAAGCCTAGTCGGAGGTTTACCATCAAATGGGCAAGGGGCGATCGTGGCTCAAGAGTTGGGTGGTCGCCTTGTAAAGCGCTTTGAGGTCCTTAGGGACTAGTAAAGCGCTGTACAAGTACAGGCCATTTACCACTTACCATTAAAAATGTCTCTTATTTCTAACTTGCTACATATGGACACTTATGAAAAAGACCCTTAGCATTACCTTCACTTTTCATGGTGTAGTTGCACAACCTAAACCTAAACCGCAATCTTTACTTAATTAAGTTGGGCCCTGAAAAGCTTTTGGTTTTATTGCTAGGATGTTTTCAGCACCTAAGGTTTAATTTGGAGGCGAATGCATAAAGGTACAGTATTCGTGCACAAATATACTGATACTTTGTGTAATATCTGTGCACTTACAACAGAGCTACAGTTCACAATAAACACAAAGGTAATGTGGACAGAACGCAGCCTACTGAAAATTCAAGCGCAGGCATTTTACAGTGGCAACAGGTCACATCAAAGGTTGCACAGCACAACTGACCATTTAGCTAAGAAAGGAAGCAAGGGAATTCTGACCAACTTAATAACCTGTCCCCATGGTATTTGTTGCTCTCTGTTGGGCATATGGCCCTCTTAATGCAATCTGGTGTTCCTGACTCCCTGGGAGGCTAAATTCATATGTAACTGCCTGACAGACTGCCCCTGTATGGCTTTACTTCCTGTTAGGCATCTGGTACTGCCTGGCAGCCACCTTCTAGAGCTTGGCTTGCTGAGAGGGCTTAACATGGCATTATTGCTGCCTAACAGACTGTAGTATCACTTTGTACCTAAGGCCTTTAAGGCATCAATTTAAAAAAAAAAAAAAAGGCAGCCCAGAAGCCAGATTCCATGCTCTAGAAGTCTTTGCCAAAAAAGCTTTGGCAGATTGTTTCTATAGTGCATGCCCTTCGTATTGTAGGTGTTGATGCCACAATGCCTCTTGGGAAAAATCTGTTTGTATTAAGTATTCAAGAAGAGTTATTTTAAAGCCATCATTAAAAAATGAGTAACAGCAATTTTACTGGATAGCAACTATACTTTTTATTTCCCTTCAAATGTGGAGCGGTCTAAGGTTCATATGACAGCAGATGGAGGCGGGTTGAATAATAATATGCAAACTACCCAAAGCATCAAGCAGTTCCACCACCCACAATTTCCTTGACAAAATGCATGATTGAGAATGCTCAGTCTCTCTCAGACAGGGTGACCTATACAAGCACTGTTAGCAATCACACTGCCTTGGACTGCCCTTGATTAAAATTTTAATGAGGAGTACAGGTAGCTGTCCAGCTAATGGTACTCATCACTTATGATTGGCTAATTGGGGAAAGGATAGAACCAAATGTGGATAGAGAATAAGAAACTGTCAGCAAGACTGCTCAAGTAACCCCGTGGACAGCTTTTGCAGACCATATGAATGAATTGGCTCTGGCAGTGTTGTTACAATAACCAAAATTCAATAATAGATTGTATAAACATTTCAGATAGTTTCAAAGGCGTTCTGCCAGCCGGAATTCAACATCACTTCCCCGAAGGCGCACATGAACCAGCAGACTTGAAAGGAAGAGGATTTGGAATAGAAAAAGCTCCAGTCTGGCTCCTCAAGGTGGACTGCAGGCATCAGAGCAAATTTTTAAAGCAGTCACAAACTGTAAACATGGCAACAGCATCAAACAGTCCACCACGTCTTAAACCAAATCCCAATCCACCTGAGCCAATAGACAAAAGTGATGCCGGGAGGAAGAGAGTGGGACTTTCTTTCTCCCCATTTACAGAGCTGACAAAGATGGATGTCCAAACAGCATATCAAAACCCAAAGTTGCACTTCAGCTGTCAGAAGCAGTAGAATCACAGCTTGGTTCATGCTATTCTTCACTTGCTTCCTGCGGTATTGCACAGTGGTGTTCTGCAAAGTAGATTATTTCTTTTATTAAATCAGTTTGTTAGTGAAACCTTTCAAAGAAAAACTTTTAGACCTCGAGAATTTACAAGTTCATCTAAAGGGAGATTCTAGCCAACTCTCAAAAGAATCCCCCTTCATTTGGTGGCTTCCATCAAAGAAGGGGAACCTGAATGATTTAAATTAACCCAGGTTATATGGTTTAAGCAATGCATCAAATGGGATTATGTGGCACTCTTGAGATGGATTTGTGCGAACGTGTGTCTGCTTGAAAGAATATGGCACTCTCAGCAGCCAGATGTCTGCAGAGCAATCCCTCTGCACAATTACCTCCGGACATCTGGGACCTATAAACACAGTGAGCGAGCTCCAGCTCTCGTTTTCTTTAGTCCCGTATTGTCTCTTCATCATTGTCCTCGCTCCCAAGTCTGTTCCTTTCTCCCTCTTTGTGTAGCTTTGTCTTGTCTCATATTGTACAAACAGTCCTGTTTTCAGTTTCCTCTTCCTCTTTTTCCACCCCCCTCCTCCCCCCACCTAACCCCGTATGCATATATTCATTTCTCTATTCCATGCCTGAACACATGCATTTTTCTGTCTCCCTCCGTGTTCTACCACCCCTGCATCTGCACATACATATACAATTCTGCTGTTTTTCTCTCTCCCAGCTGGTAACCACCTTGTCGCCTCCCTGTCATCATCTTTTTCTGTCACTCCTTCTGACTCTTGTCAAAATATCATCCCTTCCCAAAGCACTGACAGCAGAAGAACCTATTTGCTATTCAAATAAGGTCTCACCTGGTGCACGTATGGAGAGTCTGCTGCATAAATCATCATGCAAATTGTTGTGTACAGTGTGAACTGTGTTCCATAAGCATGTAATCCATTATTTGTTACTTTCGTAACATGTGTAAGATGAAGAGAAGGCCATTTGGGACTGACTAGCAGTTAGCAGCAAAGACACAAGGTCATACATTAATTCTTTGTTAAGAGCACACAACAGCACTGAAGGAGTCACAAATCTACGCATAATTTGCAAGTGACAATCATCTGTGAAATGGGAAGTTGGAACCATTTGTCATCAGCGAGTGGCTGCATAAATCCCGCCCCCCCAGAGAAAAGAACACGAAAAAAGGAAAAGTAAAACAAAAAAAACCCAAAAGGCCCAAGGGCTGCAGTCATAACACCAAATATTTGTAACCCGGCACCTTCCTGAGAAGTTTTTGTGACATTTATTGAACAAAAATACAATATTCCCTAACAATAAACTTTATTAGGTACACCTGTTCAACTGCTTGTTAACACAGATTTTTAGTCAACAAAAAACACGGCAGCAACTCAATGCATTTAGACTTGTACACATGGTTAAGGTGATCTGCTGAAGCTCAAAGCGAACATAATGGAGGAAATTTCTACTATCAGTAGATATTTCAATATCATTGAAATTGTGGAAGAGGTAAAGCTCCTCCGCATCCAAAATGCCGAAAAAGATAAAAAGATTGCATACGTGGAAAGTAAGGTCGCTGACCTGGAACAATACTCCAGGATAAACGACGTCATCATCACTGGGCTCCATATTAAACCCCGGTCATACGCTCAGGCGGTGACCGCTGACAGCAATGAGGAACCTGGAGAGCTTGACATTAGCTCCACGGAACAACAGGTGGCTGCTTTCCTGCGGTCCAAAGGGATTGCCCTGGACTGTAACTCTGTCGAAGCATGCCACCCTCTTCCCAGGAGGAACGGCAACATTGGTGTTCATCCGAACAATAGACTGGACTGGACTCATAACTCAGACGCCCTCTACAGGAAAGGGCAGAGCAGGCTGTACCTGCTGCGGAGACTCAGGTCGTTTGGAGTGGAGGGCCCACTCCTGAAGAAATTCTATGACTCTGTTGTGGCTTCTGCTATCTTTTATGGTGTGGTCTGCTGGGGCGGCAGCATCTCTGCTGGGGACAGGAAGAGACTGAACAGGGTGATCCGAAGGGCCAGCTCTGTTCTAGGATGCCCTCTGGACCCAGTGGAGGTGGTGAGTGACAGGAGAACGGCGGCTAAGCTGTCATCCCTGATGGACAACATCTCCCACCCCATGCAGCAGACTGTGACAGCACTGAGCAGCTCCTTCAGTGGGAGACTGCGGCACCCACGGTGTGGGACGGAGAGATTTCGCAGGTCTTTCCTCCCCACTGCTGTCAGACTCCATAATAAAGACTTTAACTGATCAAGCACACACATCCATACATATGCAATAATACTAAGTGCAATAATCCTTTCTGTCATCGTTGTATTTTTACTCAGTTGTATATAGTATTTGTATTTGTATTCTATTTTTATCTTATTGTATATTTATTTTATTTTATTCTACTGTATATAGTATTTTATTTTATTCTATTCTGTACAGTTGTGTACTGTATTTATTCTTATTGTATTCTAATTTTTGCCTCATAACTTTTGCACTGTCCACTTCCTGCTGTGACAAAACAAATTTCCCACGTGTGGGACTAATAAAGGTTATCTTATCTTATCTTATCTTATCTTATCTTAACATACCGGCTATTATATTAAGGTTTGTAAATCGAAAGCACAAGATTACGCTGCTGAAACAAGGAAGAAAATTAAAAGGATCTAATGTCTTTATCAATGAACATCTAACCAAACACAACGCTGAAATAGCCAAAAAAGCGCGACACCTTAAGAAGCTGGGAAAAATCCAAAGCACTTGGACGACGAACTGCAAAATATTCATTAAACTAAACGGATCACCAGAGGAAGCCAAAGTTCTGACCATTAAAAATATGGCGGATCTCGAAAAATATCAGTGAGCAACACGATCTGGACGGCAAACAAGGTAACAGACAACCACACACTCACTTATGACACACACTGGAAGGAAGAACTCAGATACATCTGGAAGAATCAGCTGCATCAGTCAGACAGTTGCAGAATATGAACAATTGGAACTGAAAACATTTAACTATATGGATCACAATACACATGACTTGGAATATGAAATAGATCCAGACAACAACTTTTTCTCATCTAACACTAACAATTGCTGCTACTATACAAATAAAGACTACAATCAGAGGATTAAAACTGAGAATAAATGATCAATTATCCACTTTAACTGTAGAAGTCTCTATGCTAATTTTAGTCATATCAAAGAATATCTTAACCAGTTTTCACATCCATTTAGTGTCATTGCCTTATCAGAAACTTGGATCAATATGGAAAAAGGAACAGACTTTGAACTGGAGGGTTATGAATTCACATTTATAACTAGGCGAAACAAAGGAGGAGGAGGAGTGGCCTTGTATGTGGACAAATCCTTGAAATTTAATGTGGTGGAAAAGATGACGATGGTGATTGATAATGTACTAGAATGTATTACAGTTGAAATTTGTAAAGAAAAAAGTAAAAATGTAATCATTAGCTGTATATACAGAGCTCCAGGTAGTAGTATTGAGACATTTAAAGACTGGATAGAAGAAACATTTATTGAAATAGCTCGCAAAAAAGTTTTCATTTGTGGAGACTTCAATATTGATTTGCTAAACCCAAATAAACATAAAACCACTGAGGAATTTATAAACACAATGCACTGTATAAACCTATTCCCTAAAATTACTAGACCTACCAGAATTACATCACATTGTGCAACTCTCATAGACAACATTTTTACAAACGACATTGAAAATAAGACTGTAAGTGGACTCCTGATTAATGACATAAGTGACCATCTTCCAATTTTTACAATCTATGATAGGAATTACAAGATCAATAAAATGGACAGTAAAAAAGAGTACAGACGAGTAAGAACAGAAGAAAGAATGAATGCATTTAAAAAAGATTTATTGAAGGAAAACTGGGGTGAAGTATATCAGGAACAGGACGTTAATAGTGCTTATAATAAATTCCTTAGAATATTTACATTACTGTACAATACCAACTGTCCAATAAAGCAATATAGTAGGAAACAGAAATATATGGACTGTCCATGGATAACAAAAGGTCTGCAAAATGCATGTATAAAGAAAAATGCTCTATACAGAGAGTTCTTAAGAACGAGAACTAAAGATGCTGAAATCAGATACAAAAGATATAAAAATAGGTTAACTAATATACTTAGATTTAGTAAAAAGGAATACTATAAGAAGCAATTAGATATAAATAGAAATAATAATAAAAGATTATGGGAAATCCTGAACAGTGTTATAAAATGTGGGACTGGACAAAAGAACTATCCCAAGTATTTCATTTGTAATGACCATGAAGACTACAATATGGATGTTCTGGCAAATAGTCTCAATGAATTCTTTGTAACTGCTGGACCAAATTTAGCAAGAACAATCACTCATCCTGGGAAAGCACAGGAAAAAACCGATACACTGATTGACAGAAATCCATATTCTATGTTTCTCACAGCCGTTGATGAAAATGAAGTTCTTGAAATTGTCAAAAATTGTAAAAATCACAAATCTTTGGATTGTAATGATATTGATATGATAGTGGTTAAAAGAGTCATTGAGGCTATTATAAAACCATTTACATACATCTGTAATTTATCATTTCAAACTGGTCGATTTCCAGACAGAATGAAAATAGCAAAAGTTATACCTCTATACAAATCTGGAAACAAACACCATTTCACAAACTACAGGCCTGTCTCTTTACTACCTCAATTCTCAAAAGTTCTTGAAAAACTGTTTAACCTCTGGGGGGTCCTAGAAAAATGCATACACTATTGGGCTTAGAGCCACAAATCGACCACGCCATGAAAAGTGCCATAAAATATCTATATATTAATATTTTTTTCCACTTTAAATTAGCCAATCTTTTAGACCTACTTCTCCTTGAAATATTCATATCAAGTTTTAATTACATTTCGCGGATTTTAACCCTTTATATCCCGGTTTCGTCACATGGCCGCACTGTTTTTTTAGCCCCAAAAAACAAAGAAATCAAATATTTCCCAAAAGATTCAATTCCAAGGCCCGGACTCCCGAGTACCACCAACATTCGGAAGATGGCCCATTATTTGGTTGTAATGACCGTGGAATGGGAAATAGCGTTTATAATGGGTTTCAATGGGGCACAAATCGACCACTAGGACCAATAGTGTAAGTTTATCTGTAGCTCAGCCACTGAAGCTAATTTAAGGGAGTCAGACTGGAATTTTGAAATATATGTAACCAGACTTTTTTTTGGAAAAGTTGGCTATATTCCGTTCAACACAGTGCAAATGGCGTGTATACGAACAATGAAAAATGGCACAAATCGACCCAAGACCACCCAGAGGTTAAAAACAGACTGGAAAAATTTATAGATAAACATAAACTACTCACTGAGAGTCAGTACGGATTCAGATCAAGCAGATCAACATCATCGGCACTATTAGATTCAATAGAATACATCACAAATTCCATAGACAAAAAGCAATATGTGGCTGGGTTATTCATAGACTTGACAAAGGCATTTGACACTATAGATCATGATATATTAATAAGAAAACTGGAACGTTATGGTGTCAGAGGGGTAGTTTTAGATTGGGTCCGGAGTTATTTAAGTGACAGAAAGCAGTTTGTGAAAATAAATGGTGGTTGCTCCTTATGTATGGACATTGCTTGTGGTGTATCCCAAGGGTCAGTTTTGGGTCCAAAATTCTTCAACTTGTACATTAACGACATCTGTAAAGTGTCCAAAGTATTAAAAATGGTTCTCTTTGCTGACGATACAAACATTTTTTGCTCTGGTGATGATCTGCAGAATTTATTGGAGGATATGACTAATGAAATAAGTAAAGTGAAGTTCTGGCTTGGTAAAAACAAATTATCATTAAATTTGAATAAATCTAAACTGATGTTATTTGGAAATAGTAGTTTAAATACGAATGCAAAGATTCAAATAAATGGTGTTGATATTGAAAGAGTCAGTGAAAATAAATTTCTGGGGGTAATAATAGATGAAAAACTTAACTGGAGAGCTCACGTAAGATATATTCATTCCAAAGTATCACGAAGCATTGCAGTACTAAACAAGGCAAAACAGGTATTCGACAGAACATCACTTCATATTCTCTACTGTTCACTGGTTTCACCATATTTAAGCTAGTGTGCAGAGGTCTGGGGCAATAACTATAAAACCACATTACATTCACTTTTTACTCTTCAAAAAAAAAAGCAATTCGAATCATCCACAATGCAGGTTATAGGGAACATACAAACTCACTATTTTTGCAGTCTGAAATATTGAAAATTGACGATATAGTGAAATTCCAAACAGCACAAATTCTATTCAAAGCAAAAAATAAAGAACTGCCAGGTAATATTCAGAGTATGTTTTTTTTGAAAGAAGGAAGTTATAATTTAAGGGGTTTTTGTAACTTCAAAACAATGAAGGTACGTACTACAAGAAAAGGCTTTTGTGTTTCTGTTCATGGAGTGAAACTATGGAACAAACTGAATATGGAATTAAAGCAATGTCCAAACATAAAACTGTTCAAAAAGAGTTATAAAAATATGATCTTCTAGATCTATAAAGAAAAGGAAAATATTTAAATTAAGTGAACGTCTCTATTTAAAAACAAACAAACAAACAAAAAATTCATGATGTGATATTATAGTATATAGTATATCAGAAATCTGTTCACTATTTTTATTACAAATTATATCAGTAAGGAAGCTGACTAAATATTCACTGATAATTTATGGCAAAGGGGTGGGATTAAATAAGTGTATACTTCTTCCCACTCCCTTTCAACATGTAAATTAATCAGAATGTTTTTTTGTATGTAATTTGTATAGTATTTTTTTTCTCTTATTTCTTTTCTAAATGTACTTGTATATTGTTCACATGTTGAAATAAATTACCAATCAATCAAAACATCAGAATGGGGGAGAAAATTGATTCGAATGGCTTTGAATGTGGTTGTTGGTGCTAGATGAGATGGTTGAGTATTTCAAAACTAATGATCTGCTGGGATTTTCTGGCACAACCATCTCTACAGTTTACAGAGGATGGTCTGTAAAAAGAGAAAAACATCCAGTGAGCATTAGTTCTCTTGGAGTAAATGCTCTGCTGATGTCATAGGTCAGAGGTGAACAGCCAGACTACTTCAGCCTGATAAGAAAGCAACAGTAACTCAAATTATTACTTGTTACATTTAGCATAACATGTCAAACCTTGAAGCAGCAGCAGAAGACAATGCACTGGCAACTCCTGTCAGCTAAAAACAAACTTGGCCTACAGTTTACACAAGCTCACCAAATTTGGACAATAAAAGATTGACTCTACTGTTGCAGAAGAACTTGAGACTCATAAGACTAGGCAATGTTTCCAGAGTTTGGTGTAAACATGAAACCATGAATCCATCAGTGGTACAGGTTATTGCTGTTGGTGGAATGGTGTAGGTGTTTTCTTGGCACACTTTGGCACCCTTAGAAACATCTGAGCATTGTTTGAATGCCACAGCCTACCTGACTATTGTTGCTGACTATGTCCATCCCTTTACGGTCACAAGGCACCCAAATTCTGTTGAATACTTCCAGCAGGAAAATGCAACATGTCACAATGGTCAGATCATTTCAATCTGTAGTTCACTGCACTCAAATGACCTCTATAGCAGAGCACCTTTGGTAGGTGGTTGAACAGTGGAGTAACTTCACAGATGTGTAGCAACTGTGGGATGCTATTATGTAAATATGGACCAAAATCTCTGAGGGCAGCATAGTTGTCATGAAGCATGAAACTGGCGCTAGATACAAAAACAGTTTTTCAGATAAAGCTGTAAAAACATTCATTTCTACTGTTACATGGAGTCTGTGGGAGCTGACTTAGTTTATTTAAACAGACACTAGCGGGCCACGGATTTACTGCAGTTTTTGGCACTTTGATGTTGATTTTTTTTAACCCCTAAGGTTGTTGGTATAATGTTTACTGTGGAGAAGAACTACAGCCAGGATGCACAAACAGTCTAGTGTTCATGTTTTTTACGCGCCTCAAGAGTCTGCCACCATTCACAATCTATGCAGCATTTGTTTGTCGGATAATTTTACCCTTCATCTCGTAACGTTCCCAGGGAAACATTCAGCCAAGGCAACAGCGTTTCTTGCCTCTCTTCCTTACAGCAATGCATCTATAACCGGATTTAACAGCAGTTTTTTAGAGTCAAAATATACATAGTGTAAACACTTATTAATCACACACTGCTACAGTAGTGCCCAACTCTTATGGTTGACTCACACAAACAGAACTTTAAGTCAAAAAGCTGTTGCCCTTTAAAGAGTAAAATAAACACTTTTGTAAAAGCAAATTTATTATACTTGACTTAATATTCCTACTTGGGATTTATTATTGGTAAGTGGGGTACAGTAATTGCCTCTCCACTACTCTAAACATTAATTTGAGCAAAACAAGGGCAAGGGAACATTTTGTCCAGCATGAGAAACAAATCACTCCGATTATGTCTAAACGAAATACAATCTTAGCCTCCGGAACTGGAGTTTAACCAGAAAGACTAGCATAATTTTGTTAGTTTTAGTATTATCTAGCAGTCACGCAAGAAAAGCAGCATAATGAGATAAAAACATGCGCGCGGGGGACAGTGTTGAATCCAAATGGGCTTTATTTGAAACGCCTAAAATGTGAGAGGGAGGCTCAAAGTGAGCATGTCCTGTTTGTGCCCCAGCTGAGGAAAAGGATAAATAATTTCTTCGTAGCAGGAGGCTACATCGTCTTGTGATGATTATTCGAGCCAGAGGAGTAAACGAGGCCTCGCTAAAGTTTACCATGGCCCAGATAGCTCAGGTAGGCTGTCACGGCAATCTAAATATGACCAGCGAGGAAAAAGTCAGCATGAGGTAAGTGTTTTTGTACAGAGCATAAACAGTGGTGTACAGAAGGCTGATTTGGGGGTGGGGGGCACTGAAGGTGGGTGGCTGCATGTGATTGGAACAATTGTTCTCCTTTGGCAATATATGAGAGAATTAGACATGCTTGCTTTCAGTCTTTTTATTATTGACTGCTTTTTAATGCAAATATTCCCATTTTAGAAAGCTTCTAGTTTCTGAAAGTTGGTGTGTTTAGCATGTGGCTAACAAAAATCCCAACCTTAACCCTAAGTTGGTTGCCAGTGACCTTGTAGATGTTAAACATAACCCCCAATTGAAAGATCTCTCTAGTTTAAGGGGAGTTGACCCTATTTTTTTAACTTGTGGCTGACCTTTTCCCTTTTGAGTCAACCGGCATGTTTTATGGTGAGAATTTATCTTCTTACATACTTCTCCTTGCTTTCACTGTTTATGTTCACAGCTCGCTTGCCATGGGATATATTGAGGTGTAAAGGGCATCCAAAGACCAAAAGACGACGAATAAAGTCATAACACGAGTGAGAGAAATGTCAAAAGAAAAAAGATTTGGCACAAGTCAATGAGTCTCTTCATTTTCAGTAAAACATAAAAGGCCACTTTGTCTCCAACAGCACTCTGCTGTTTCCCTCTCAATATTATTGACCTCGCTTCTCCCTAATGGCTTTCTGAATATAGGACAAGGCTTTTCATTTATTCTCGGTTGCCGTTGGAAGTCCTTGAACTACTTGTCCCTGTCATCTGCCGTTTCAGGTGCGGCTGTTGACCTTGTAAAAACAACTTGAGCAAGGCTCTTAGTACAAGCAGATTCCCACTCTGGGTCCTCTTGTCACAAAGCTGTTTGCATGGACACTAATCCAGGATCACTGGCAGGGTTACAGCAAGAAACCTCGAGTGAACCAGGTAGGCGAAGACGAACAAACTCAGCTTCTTATCTGTGCTGGCCAGACCAAGATTTCCAAAGAGGCAAATAGCCTTACAGGTTCTTGCAATTGCTTTTGTCTGGGTTAATTTGGCAGAATCCACTGTTACTCTGGTAACAGCAACTGCGGTTTGAGTACTTCAGTAAACATTTCTTGAATCCATTTAGTTAAACTGTTGTTTCACCAAACAATCAGTCAAAAGTTATTGCTCATTTTTGCTACACACAGATTTTCCACACAAACTGTGGTATCCAGCGACATTTCATGTGGCCGTTTCACCAGCTTGTCTTCATTCCTAGAGAGTCAAATACTGACGTTTTGTCAAAACCACTGGCATCTCATAGATGTGCATAATCCAATGCATCATGGCACTGATGTCATTGTGAGGTGGGTCTCAGTCCCAACTGGTCTAACCTGGATGCTTATAAATCACTCCTCACTCACACTGGATGAGTGTCATCGTTTGAAAAGCCTTCAACTGATCCAAACTGCTGCATTCTTCTCTTCAATGACTTCCTGTTAAAACTAGTATCGAAATCATTCTCATCACATACAAGGTCTTGAATAATCAAGCCCTAGTTTATCTGATCGCTCTCAGACTTCTGGCTTACTTTAGAACCTAGGATATTTAAAAGGGGAACTGGAGGAACCAGGTTCCAGTTTGGATACGGGACACAGACACCATCTCTACTTTTAAGATTAGGTTTAAAACTTTCCTTTTTGATAAAGTAGATAGTTAGGGCTTGATCAGGTAACCCTGGATCCTCCCTTAGTGCATCATGGGAAGCCCCCAGCAGACTAGGCCTATTCCACTTTGAGTGTTTCTTTTTCACTCATCTCTTTTCGCTGTTTATGTGTTTAGAAACCTCTCTGAATTTAGTCATTAGTAATTATTAATTTCTCCTCTGCTCTCCCTCCCCTCACCCCCAACTGGTCTCAACAGATGTCTGAGCCTGGGTGTGCCAGAGATTTCTGTTAAAAGGAAGTTTTTCTTTCCCACTGTTGCCAAGTTTATTGGGGTTTTCTCTTTATTATTCTCTCTATTATTTTCTGATTATCTGATTTATATCTGATATATTTCTTAAAAAAGAGGCAATTTCTGTTAATATTCAATCCTCAAAACACATGTTGAACACATCTTTTCAACGCCACCAACACCTGATAGAACAACAGTGTTCGGTGCCCAAGAATTTGTTTGTTTCCTTTACTGTAAGAGCCACCAAGAAATGCTCAGTTTGCACTTTAAAGTGTTTATAGAAGATCAAAACAGCTGCAACATACTCTTGTGATCAGCAAGATTGCATAGCAAGCCATATCCAGAGACTATCACACAGACATAGATGCCTGATAGTTATTCATCCATTTTCTTAAACACTTGTCTAATCCAAATCAAATCAAATCAAATCACTTTTTATTGTCACATCACATGTGCAGGCACACTGGCACAGCACATGCGAGTGAAATTCTTGTGTGCGAGCCCCACAAGCAACAGAGATGTGCAAACACAACAACACAAACGAGCAAAATACAAGAATGGCCAACCTGAAACTAATAAATATATGTACAATATATAATAGTGTATGCATTTCTGGATGTGTATACTAAATATTTTCCTGTGTGTGTGTGTGTGTGTGTGTGTGTGTGTGTGTGTGTGTGTGTGTGTGTGTGTGTGTGTGTGTGTATACACATTTTTACAAATTAAATAGTAAAAAAATAAAATAAAATAATAATAATAATAATAAAATATATAAAATATACAGAGTTGAATATGTGCAAAACAAGTGGCATTTATATACAGTGTGGAGTGCATAATGTTGAAGTTCCAGTAGTGAAGCTGAGGTGTCTATGACGTGTTCAGCAGTCTGATGGCCTGATGGAAAAAGCTGTCTCTCAGTCTGCTGGTACGGGACCGGATGCTGCAGAACCTCCTTCCTGATGGAAGCAGTCTGAACAGTTTATGGCTGGGGTGACTGGAGTCCTTGATGATCCTCCCCGCTTTCCTCAGGCACCGCTTCCTGTAGATGTCTTGGAGGGAGGGAAGCTCACCTCCAATTATCTGTTCAGAGCACCGCACTACTCGCTGGAGAGCTTTGCAGTTGTAGGCGGTGCTGTTGCCATACCAGGTGGTGATGCATCCAGTGAGGATGCTCTCAATGGCACAGTGATAGAAGGTCCTGAGGATGCGGGGGCTCATGCCGAATCTTTTCAGTCTCCTGAGAAAGAAGAGGCGCTGCTGCGCCTTCTTCACTGTTTTGTTTGTGTGTACTGACCACGTAAGATCCTCAGCCAGATGTACGCCAAGGAACCGGAAGCTGCTCACTCTCTCCACAGCAGCGCCGTTGATGGTGATGGGGGTGTGTACTTCTCTGCACCTCCGGAAGTCCACTATCAACTCCTTTGTCTTTGCGACGTTGAGGGTGAGATGGTTGTCTTGACACCAGTGGGTCAGGGCGCTGACCTCCTCCCTGTAAGCCGTCTCATCACCGTTGGTGATAAGACCCACCACTGTAGTGTCGTCCGCAAACTTCACAATGATGTTGGAGCTGTTAGTGGCTGTGCAGTCGTAGGTGTAGAGTGAGTACAGGAGAGGGCTCAGTACACACCCCTGTGGAGCACCAGTGTTCAGTGTGATGGGGGATGAGGTGATGCTGCCCAGTCTGACCACCTGGCGTCTGTCAGACAGGAAGCTAAGGATCCAGCTGCAGAGGGAGCTGCTCAGTCCTAGATCCTGCAGTTTCCTGTCCAGCTTCGAGGGAACGATGGTATTGAATGCTGAGCTGTAATCTACAAACAGCATCCTCACATACGTGTCTCTCTTCTCCAGGTGTGACAGGGCAGTGTGTAGTGTCAGGGCTATGGCATCATCAGTGGACCTGTTGTGGCGGTATGCAAACTGTAGAGGGTCCAGTGAGTCGGGTAGTGCAGAGCAGATGAAGTCCCTGACCAGCTTCTCGAAGCATTTGCTTACGATGGGGGTCAGGGCTACAGGTCGCCAGTCGTTCAATGAGGAGATGGTGGAGGATTTGGGTACAGGGACGATGGTGGCCATTTTGAAGCAGGCTGGGACTACAGACAGAGAGAGGGAAAGGTTGAAGATGTGTGTGAACACTCCAGCCAGCTGAGCCGCGCATGACCTGAGGACGCGGCCGGGAATCCCGTCCGGACCAGTAGCTTGTGATCCAGGGTCACAGGGAGGCTGGAGCTTATTCCAGCTGTCAGTTTGTTAAGAAGCAAGAGGTGGGGTACATTCTGGACAGGCTGACAATCTATCACAATGCTAACAGATAGAGACATGGGAAATATACACAGAAGGTTTGATTGTGAGTGTGAATGGTTGTCTGTCTTTCCTGTATGGGTTGTCCCCAGTTACTCTGGCTTCCTTCCACAGCCCAACGACATGCCTGATAGGTCAACTGGTGATGCTAAATAACTTGTTAATCAGTCCTAAGTAATTTACAAATACAAAATTATAGATTTTTTGCTTTTCCCAACTGGTTTTCCATACAATGAACCCTTACATCAGGCAAGAAATCACCAGCAATGCAAAACACTGTTGAGATGTTCAGTTCATGAATCACATTTTTCAAGGTGAGGCCTACTCAATAGCCAGTGGGCCAGTCGACTGCACTCACTTAAGGCACCTCAGCTTGCAATGATGCAGTTTTAAAAGGGTGAGTAAAGAGTCTGAGGACCGACTCGCTTTTGGAACCAGCCTCCAGCTTTAAGAGCAGCAGCGCACAAGAACGCCACAAGCCAATGTTGGCTTTGCAATAGCCAGACAAAGTATTATAAAATAAAAAGCATTAATCCAGCACAATAGGCAAACAGAATCCAGAGCAGGAAAGGCAAAAACTGTTATATAGAGAGGGTATTACAAAGTGTCAGTACACTGAATTGAATTTCAATTTATTTTGTTAATCACTGCACGGAAAAATGCACTGAACTGCACTAAACATCTGGCATTTCAAACTTTGAAAAAGAAAATGCAGTTTTACTTGGTATTTCCAGTTCACATAGATTACATGTTGACTCCTCTGAGTCATAGTTGCATTTTTCTGATTTAAATAATGATTCCAGCACAATGCAATGATGTACTCCCACATGCAGGGTTTCTATAACAAATTCAACATTTGGCACACAGCCTATAGCCGCCCCACTTTCTTATAAATATTTCAGCGAGTGTTTCCTCGCTGAATTTGCACTCTTTGGAATTCATCCGATACAGTCAGTCACATTGCAACTTCAAACAGTTAATCGTTGGCAAGAGGCCACAGTGATGAACTTCAGTTCATGTCTTGGCTCTTGACAAGCCGATTGCTTTGACTTAAAAGTGTGGGGGGGCTTGATGGGTATTGGAGGGACGACCACAGGGACACGGCCCAGGTGTCTCCTTGCTGAAACGGGAGAGTGAGGCTGTCAAGGTGTGACATATGAGCTAATGACCCTTGACCTCGGCTGTGCATTCAACTGGGAGGTTGTGTGTGTGTGTGTAAATATAAAAGCTCCTCACAAACAGCTTTGGATGCAGTGGAAAAGACAAGGAAGTGGGTTGCGTCGAGTTTCACTTAAACAAATTGAGAAATTCTGCTTTTAACATCCTTTAAAAGTGCTCCGCTGAAGCTCCATCTCCATCCCGTGTTTCTGATGTGTGATCCTTTTCTTCAGATAATCCTGCAGGGCAGTGAAGATTTGCAGCACTAAGAAGACAATTGTTTGTGAAATACTTTGCCATAATCCTATGACCCATTTTTTGGTCTCGTTGAATTCCTTTATATGGCTTTATCACAAGCTGCTCGAGAATACATTTCCATCGTTTAATGTAAATGCAAACCCCAGGTTCTTTTTTATTATTATTATTTTTTTTTTTATCAAGAAGCGATTCCTCTGTAGCCACTCAGCATAAAGATGAGTCGCCTGGTGGGTGAGCAAAGCACGAAGCAGACCTAACCCTGTTTATTTTAACAAATGTAAATGCAGGCATCCTATTGATGCCAGGGATTCTTTACTGAGTTCATTTCAGGTCTTCATAAATAATAAAGGAATGATTATGATTATATTGCTGGTGGTGTGTACAGATTGGATTACCGCAAGATGTTTCCCGTGGGAAGGATGGTGTTTGTCAGGTGTTGGCCTGCAGACTTTTCTGACGTGACACATGTGACATCTTAGGGTTGAGTTTCAAAATAACTAGCTTTCCTTCATTTCAGAAGGAAATTACAAGGAACTTAACATCGCCCAAGTTTCTAATTTTTCCACAGGGTTTAAGTCTAATGGCACTTAACCGGATAAGAGAAAAGAAAAAAATGGTTGTTTAGTTTGACTCACTAAGTTTATACTCCACCATTGACTTTATTTCCTCCCCAAGAGCTTAGAAGTATACAATTTAAACTAGCAGAAAATAAAAAATGAGACATTTTGGAGAAAAGCACAAAAAAGCACATTAAGGATTTCACTATCGCTGAGATCTAAGATAGAAAACAGGTCACTGGCAAACAATGAACTTCCTAGTCATGTAAACCTCTTCCACTTGAAACCATTTGTCACGTTTCAGGAAAAAACACCAAATCAGTTTAGTCTTTGCTCATTCACTGTTTATGAGGCCATGCACGGAAAAAAGGAGTGCTGATAAACACCTGTTTTTTGTTGCTACATTTAACCTACACATTTTAATGTAGGCTAAACCACTGAACCTGTGTGATGTAATTTTGCAAGACATCCATTAAGGTACGAGTGTACCTGTTAAAAAAAACCACAAAAACACAACTTTTATTGCATCTTATTGCCCCCTAAACTCATTTTAAGCATGTTGCGATCCCTCCACCCTGGGATATTGCTGTTTAAACAGTCATTTCCTTCACTTTCACATTGGCAAATGTGATATTTTTGTAACAGCCTTCCAGTCTAGTGAGGTCTGCTTTAAAAAGCAGAGGAAATGTCATGATTATTTAGTGAGAACCAGTGTTGCTTTCATGTCAGGTCCAGCTGTGTCAGCACTACAGATTCAGCTTGGTTTTATTTATGTAGCAACAGTTCAATGCAACGGCCTCCATTTATACTGTACAAAACAAAACCAACCACGTAACCTCCTTCCTAAACACTACATGGTAACGTGCACCAAAAATCATTGCTTTGGTCCCTAGCAGATTGCTATGGTCGCTTATATTTTGCAAAGAAGACTAACTTGCCACTGGTCACTAACCAGTCTTTATACCTCTGCCACTCAGGCTTTAAATAAAATGTTTCCAACTCTAAATGCTGATTTCTTTGGTTTGGACGAGTTTGATCATTATCTACATTTAACCCCACACAGAGGCTATCTGGGAACCCACCTCAGAACAAAGTATGAATAACATAACTTCGTATGTCTCAGTTATATTTATACTATTTTGGTTAGCTTACAACAAGAGTTTGTACCCTATGGTCTGCACAATCTGCTGTATAAATTTGTGACTGTGATTGTTGTGCCAGCTATTGGATGTTGTGAACTCTTATATTACATGCCAGTAAATGCAAACCTAGCTATCATTAGCATAGTCGGAGTCAAATTACAGTTTTAGATTCAACGCTATATTTAGCAATAAATTAGCCCATTACATGAATTTTACGTTTTTCTTTGCTAGTTGGGGTGCTAGGTATCAATAAGCTAGATGTTAACAGAAGAGAAAGGTTAGGCAACAGGTATGTCCAATTTGCCTGCAGCCTTTGTATGCCTGTTTGGCAACGGAGCAAACGACAACTCAGTCAATGCCAATTAAACACTGATAGCAAATAATGTATGTAAATAGTGAGGCTAATGTTAGCAGAGGTGTGGTTACACTGAGTACTGTATGTGTGTGTGTGTGTGTGTGTGTGTGTGTGTGTGTGTGTGTGTGTGTGTGTGTGTGGGGGGGGGGGGGGGGGGGGTAGTCAAAAGTGTGTGCAATGTCAAAGATATTTTGCAGTTTAGAATATGACATGAATATGACATTCCGTTTTGAAGGATAGAGAAAGGCAATAACAGGACTGTAGTTCTTAATGCAAAATAATCTGACACACATGCTGTGAACACTATGAGATTCATTTTCTCAATCGCTAAGACATAGAGCAGCTAAATGGACACCATGTGGCAGGCTCTAGAGTGCACTTCCTTGCGATACCGCTGAACTTCCTTGATCTTAAACTGCTGGCAAAAGGAGGCCATCCGTCAGGTTCCAGGCAAAAAGTGAAAGAAGATCATAAGAGCCTGACTGAAAACAGACCTGACCAGCACATATGGCCTCATAAAGAACCTGGCCCTGCACTGTAAACATTTGCCATTTTTAGGACGCTTAAGAAACGACATGAACCAGACAGTAGCCACAGTCTGGTGTGCCGAGTAGAAAAGAGTTGAATTTGAATGAATTTGCCTTCCATTTCAGTCTTATCTGAGTGACTTGGCAAACTTTACATTGTGAATTCTCACCAGTATGTCACATCACCTGATAAGAACATTAGGATGATTCCTCAAATGATAACAAAAGATGCTGTAGCTCAAAAAGATTTGATAAAATGTGCCCGTCTAGACAGTTTAACTGCAAATTCTCCAAGGGCATTGGCATAGTAGAGCCAGAAACAACTGGAATCTACTGGTCTTCCCTCTTTCACTAGAAAAAACACATTGTACATTTTGTTTTCTTTCATTCCTATAATAGTGATTACACAATGCATTAGAAATGCTGTGATCAAATCTGTGGAGTCCTTTTGATGACCAAAAATACAGCTTGGCGACATCAGTAACATTTTATCGTCGCCAGATTTTTCTTTTCTTTTTTTTTTATGCTGGATTATTCAAAGACATGTTCCCAGCCTGGTTTGGTATTTCCTGTGAAGACTGTGCTTCCATTCATATCCCAATCACTTTGATACCAGTCATCCTCTGTAGCCTTGATGACCTCACTTGAGAGTTTCCCCCCTCCTAAAAATCACTCCAGATCAAAGAATGTGATGTTTGATCCTCTGATAATAGTGCAAAGCCTCAGAGCCTCAGACTTTGGATTCCACTCTTCTCTCTTGCCTTTGTTTGCAGCTTTTGAAAGAAAAAAATGCTGTATTGAATAAAAAAAAGGATTTGGGAAAAAGTACATCAGAAATGCACAATAAGTCAAAAGGGGGCGAGCACTTAGCGGAGTAATGATGCCAGTTAGCATTGCCGGTCTCCCAGTTCTTGTGACCTAGATAGAGAATGACATGAGCAAGCTGTGGTGACTGGAATTGCTTCCATTTGCTCATCACTGCAGCATTGCTAATACACTTCTACTAAGAGATAGGGTGAATCTGTCAAGCACAACATGCAAATTTCTGTATATTTTATACCCCTCCGCCCAAAAAAGGAAAAACCCACCCCATCTGACGTTTTATGTGACATTTAAAGACGTTGAGAAAAGTTGAAGTAGTAGTGCAAGTCTTTCCTTTTTTTTTTTTGTTCAGGTCTCCGTGTTTCTTTTTATTACATGCTAAATCCTCTAAATGAGAAACAATATGATTGGAGTGTAAAGATGTTCTGACAAGGATGCACATTCTTCAAATGCCTTTGAGAGGCTGTCCTCATCTCCCTGCTTACATATTCATGAGGAGAAACTGATATTTTGGTCTACGAGACCTTCATCAACAGGAAGACATATTGAGACAATGACAAATTAGCACGTGTCCACGATCGTGCACGTTGGGACACACAGACATCCACTCCTGTCCCTACACGAAAGTCCACCAAAAAAGAAAAAAGAAAAAAAGGGGCTGGTCCAAGGGCATCTTTTGGTCCCAGACGCTCCACAGTCTGACAAATCTGCCTCACTCTGCACTTTCTGCATAATTCCCTCTACTTCGGGCCTAAATGACCTGCGTGATCGCCATGAATATCAATGTCACGCATGTCCGTCTGAGTCAGTTCAGTTTGCTTTGATGCATGTCGCCGGCTCTGCCGTTTTAAAAGCATGGCCGGGCTCGAGGAGGAGGGGGAAGCAGCGGCAGGATATTGCTGGCAGAGGCATTTATGTCACCTTATAAATTGCAACGTATACGTCACTTTGAGGAATGTAACCGAAATTGGAGCACCCCTTTCAATCTTAAGTAACTTTGTCACCGTCCCCCTTCCTGGAAAAAAATTAAATAAAGAATCGTCATTTTGACCCCTGTCCGATCAGAGGAGGAGTCATGTTTTAGCTGCGTCGCCTCTGACTTTCACAAACAAGCCGGAGTGAAAGATTAGGTTTTAAACAGCAAAGCTGGATGCCATTTTCAGCTGCAGTTATGAAAATGTGAGTCCCTGAACTACTTTACTTTTAAACTTGCTCCATGAACTTTTCATTACTGCTGTCCAGTAGAGCTGTGTGATACTGCAAAGTTTGGTATTGATTACATACAGAGTAAATGCAGAGCCGGTACTGCAGATACAGATACTAATACTTTTAACCTATGAATTTTGGGATGAATCAATATCATAAATTTCCAAATTCTGAACACATTTTAATGACCTCTAAAGTGCTGATTTTCCACAATACTTAGTTAACACAACAAAATCTACCTTTCAGCCTTTAGTGTACTTTAAAATTGGGCTTTTTAGAGGCCTTGAATTTAACTGTGCCTCTCTCCAAAGCTCTTTGGGGCAACTTCTGTTTAATAATTGTGTTTTAGGCTATGAATAAAATAGTATAGTGCATGTTTATGTATGTATGTGTTTTTTATTTCAGAAAAATAATCAGTTTAACACTACATATTGAACAGAAACAAAGTATCAATCCTGTCACACTAGCATTATTTCAATACCAGCACTGGTAACAAAATTGACATCCATCCGTCTGGTTAAACACAGCAGCTATCACTCATGTCCGGATACACAGTGATTTCAGTGAGGCTAGTGTCTGTAGGGATACAGTTTTAAATAAATTATGTTTAGTAAGATTTTGATTTAGTAACTGAAAAGTCTTTTAAAGTGTGCACAGCAGAATTTTTAGTGTCCTGTTCAAAGAGTTGGATTTTATTCTGTCTTTAAAGATTTTTGGTTGACAAAACCTAAGTTTTTGATATAGCTTGATTCTCAGAAGCTCCTCCTAAAATATTTAAAGCCAAATTTGTGCATTTTTGGACCATAAACCACCATGTGAGTCCTTTTTGTCAATTTAACTTGGACGTCTGCGTAAGTGAGATTATGTAGAGAAAATTCCTGTCCTGTTCATTCTATACCAAATTCATACACATATTGAGGCCTGAGAGGCTGTTACAAATGTGCTTTTTCATAAATACTAAAGCCAGCATTTGTGTTGTGAACAGTATTTTGAACAGCATTTTGTCATTAGCACATGCACATACAGATTGTGTAAATGTGTAGTCTGGAGACTAAGGCTACGTTCACACTGCAGGTCTTAATGCTCAATTCCGATTTTTTGATCAAATCCGATTTTTTTGTCTGCTTGTTCACACTACAAATAAAATGCGACAGCAAACGCGCTCTAGTGTGAACCCTCAAAACGGCCCACATGTGCAAAAGAAGACGTCACACACAACGCGTTCTGTTTAGACCCAGAGCAAACAATATTGTTTGACTGATGGCCCTTAATATAAAGACTTTGGACTTTATGTTTTCCAACTTTTGCTTTAAGTTATTTTGTTATTTACATAATAATGTAAATAACCTAATAATTATCCTTATTGCTGCTTTAGAGAGGAGCGGTGCTTCAAAGGATAGTTGCAGATTTCTGTCAGAACCTGCAAATTATACAGTATAAATAAAATGTTCACGTTTCTCCAACGTTGTCTTCCCAACATTTTCACTAACATCTACACGGGATGGCCAGGAAGCGTTCGCGATGTCTTCTCCAGCACTGATAATTGGCGTCTGTCTGTGTCAGTGACATAAAAGACGGATTTAATGCGACATGACCATTCAAACAGCAGTCGGCTTCTAAAATATCAGATATGTATCAGATTCAGTACCACATACGAAAGTGACCCACATCGGAATTGAAAATATCGGATTTGTGCCGTTCGCACTGTCATACCATAATCGGATATGGGTCGCATAGGGTCAAAAAAATCTGATTTGATGCGCTTTCACCTGCAGTGCGAACGTAGCCTAAGAGGTATAAGCAGCTTCATTTTGGGGTCCACTGGAACTCATATACAAGTTTTCTAACTATATCCACAGCAGAGAATAGAACTGGTTATCCTAAACATTTTGGCAAGTTGTGTATCGCAGTGCAAACACTTCAACACAGGACAACGTGGTTAGGAGATCCACTGATCAGCAACCTTATTTCTAATCATTTTTAAGGTGTTTTCTGTTTTTGGAAGGCCAGATGTGAGGTTTGTCCACAGAGGCATAACTCTTCTGTGCAAGTAGACTTTTACTATACAGGGTGGGCCATTTATATGGATACACCGTAATAAAATGGGAATGGTTGGTGATATTAAAGTCCTGTTTGTGGCACATTAGTATATGTGAGGGGGCAAACTCCTCAAGATGGGTGGTGACCATGGTGGCCATTTAGAAGTTGGCAATCTTGGATACAACTTTTGTTTTTTTCAATAGGAAGAGGGCCATGTGACACATCAAACTTATTGGTAATGTCACAAGAAAAACAATGGTGTGATTGGTTTCAACGTAACTTTATTCTTTCATGAGTTATTTACAAGTTTCTCTTTGTTCACAGCCATTGACATGTCGAAGAGGTTAACACGTGAGGAGCAGATCGAAATTGTGTTGATATCTGGTGAACGCAGTAACCGGGTCATTGCAGCAGATTTCAATGCAAGACACCCTACGAGACCACCCATCTCCCATGTTACAGTTAGCAAACTGCTTGCTAAGTTTCGTGAAACTGGTTTAGTGTTGGATTTGCCAAAATGTGGACGCAAGAAAACTGTCACTAATGAAGAAACATCAGTGGCTGTCTCAGCTTCATTCAGCAAGAGCCCACAGCGTAGCACTCGCCGCATGTCACTGGAGAGTGGCATTAGTCGAGCATCCCTTCGGCAGATATTAGCTACGCACAAATGGCACCCTTACAAACTCCATCTACTGTAGCATCTCAACGAGGATGACCCAGATCGGCACACAGAATTTGCAGAATGGGCAAAACAAAAAAATTGGAACAGGACCCTCAGTTCACGCAGAAGATTTTGTTCAGTGATGAGGCAAACTTTTATGTGAATGGTGAAGTTAACAAACAAAACCACCGCTATTGGTCTGACACTAACCCACATTGGATGGATCCCTCCAAGACGGTTGGAACAACAAAAGTGATGGTTTGGTGTGGTATATGGGGTACAACGATAGTGGGTCCATTCTTCATCAATGGAAACCCCAAGGCCACTGGATATTTGAAATTGCTATATAATGATGTGTTTCCCTCTTTATGCACTGAAGCTGGCACGTTCCCTGAGTTTTTCCAGCAAGATGGTGCACCACCACATTATGGGTGCCAGGTCCGAGCATTCCTAGATGAACAGTTTCCTGGAAATTGGATTGGTCGTCATGGGCCAGTTGAATGGCCCCCAATGTCTCCCGATCTTACCCCCTTAGACTTTTATCTTTGGGGTCATCTGAAGGCAATTGTGTATGGTGTGAAGATACGAGATGTGCAGCACCTGAAACTACGGATACTGGATGCCTGTGCTGGCATTTCTCCTGCGGTGTTGCTATCAGTGTGTGAAGAGTGGGAGAAGAGGGTTGCATTGACAATCCAACACAATGGACAGCACATTGAACACATTTTATAAGTGGTCAGAAACTTGTAAATAATGGCCATCTTGGATAGTTGTATCCAAGATGGTCGACTTCTAAATGGCCACCATGGTCACCACCCATCTTGAGGAGTTTGCCCCCTCACATATACTAATGTGCCACAAACAGGACTTTAATATCACCAACCATTCCCATTTTATTACGGTGTATCCATATAAATGGCCCACCTGCTAGATCTCATGAACCCTTTCATAAAGCAAGGTGGAGGGGTTATGTAATTAGTTGCAATGTTCTTTATATTTGATGAGCTTTTTTTTTTTTTTTTTTAATTATATGGCACAAACTTAATATATTGTTATTCTTAATAACAGCAGCAGTCACTAAACATTAAAATTCAAATAGACTTACCATAAAAAAAATCGTTAAAGATGAAGATGCTTTTGAAAAACATCAGGACTGATGGAAGCCTAATTCTTCTATTAGGTATTTTATGGCGACTCAATCAAAATTCCATCTTGGATACAAATGTTGGAGATCATTATTTGCGGGCGATGCATTTTTAAGTTGACATGTGAAGCAAATGCAAATGGAACCTGTAACATTGCATTCACAGAAGATGATGAGATGGATATAGTATATACCATTATTAAAAGAAAAACACATATATTAACTGCTGTATATATAAAGTTTCGTTCAGATTGGTCCATCCGTTAAGGAGGGGTTAAGGTACATACAGACGTATATTCACACATATGCTACAATCACTACAGTCAAAATATTTTATAAGATGGTGTGGTGTTCTCCAGAACAGGCTACAGATAAAGGGAAAAACTAAATGTTTCCTGGGGAGGAAGTAGAACATGGGGAAAAAAAGGGCTTCAAAAAAGTACTTACAACTTTAAACTCAAACAAGCAAATATACCAAAAGCGGAGGCAAAGGTTCAACAAAGCACAAAAGGAAAGACAATCTCTCTCCAAAGGAAGGTGTAGAATACTGAGCTCAGGTCCACAACAACTCTCATACACACAGCTTGAATGCTGCCAAAACAGCCCACTGGCACCAGGAGAGCCCTTTCTCTCAGCTTTTGACTCTGGGCTCAGGTGATTAGCAAGTGGAATCAGCTGTGCTCAATCATCTGCCATGGAGAGGGAGAGGAGAAAATAGCACACATACATAACACACACATACAGCATTACAGCACCTAAGAACATTGCCAATTAATGACTGGTGTTTATTAAGTCTTTTTTCTCTGTAGGCATTGAAGCAGAAGAGCTAATATCTTTTAAATATTTTTATAGTCATATTGAACTGTAGCCATGTAACATTAGTGACACTGTGCGAGAATTACTTACATCCTGCTACATAAGTACTTACATTTATATTTAGCTGGTAAAAGGAGGTTTTTAGCATCAAAGAACAAAAAAAAAAAAAAAAAAAACCAACTGCTAGCTTGCTAGCAAACAACAGCAGACTTTTATTTTTACAAAGCACTGCAGATAAAACCACACATTGTAGTGATTATGAATGTTAACTGGTCTTCTTCAGTCAAAAACATTTTTGTATCATTCGTGGTCAGCTGGACAAGTTGTAAATTCTTGTGTAATGCTGTAGCTAGCGTAGCAACGTAAATGACGTTAGCAACTCACAGAAAGGTATTTACTGTACTGAGACCTGTAAAAAAAAAAATATATAAATAAAAAGATAATAGCTGTAACTTCACAGGAACCCTTTAACTGTGGAACATACTGTAAGCATTTTTAAGGCCTTGGGACAACATTGTCAAAAAAAAATAAAATAATGGAGGACACGGTTCCAATACAGGGACACTGATACGAACCTTGATTTTCAAAGTAGTTGCAGATGTAGGGATGAATTGGAAATATCATTTTTTTTTTAAAACAGTACTTGGATGCCTGCATGGCTGTAGTTTATCAAACTAAATGTTCTTTTTATCATCATCACTGTGTGCAGTTATGTCACAGTGGGCTCCTGCTGTCATTTTGTGTCACTTTCTCTAATATGACACAGGCGACCACCGGTACTTATCCAGGACAAGTGCCCTTCAAATAAAATATCCCTCTGCCAGTTTTCAACATGCAGAGCCGTCAGGCTCAGCTGCTACAGCATCTGACCTCTCAAACTGGCTGCTCTCCACCACACATTATGCTTGTATAATGAGGACTAAAAAAGAATACTGACTCAAGCTTTAAAGGTTAGATTTATAGTCGATCAGAGCTGATGTCATGTCTGCGTCTCTTTTTTTAAACCCAATTGAAACCTCTTTGAAAAATGCTCCAGGAGCGCTTTATTTATTGATTGGTTTGTATGTGTATGTGCGTGTGAGGAGTACAGTAATCGATGGAACATCTCCCAAACCATCCACAACCTGACATTTGAGGGGTACAAAAGCAAACACGTAATTACTCGACGCAAATGGAAAAAAATTTATGAAAAAACACAGAAATATCTACAGCCGGAAGAAATTCCTTTTATATAATTCTCTGTTGACTAAATATCCGACTGGAATGATCCCGTCAGCTATTTTCAGTCTGTTCTTTTTCCTATTTTAATATTACCCCAGACTTTCACATGACATAGTTAATCTCATTTGCTTCACCTTTGGATAAAGGGGGGGGGGGAAGCCTGTCGTTTCCAGTGCTTGTTCAATGTGACCACTTTAGGCCAGGCCTGTGTAGGCAGTTGCGTGTTCTGGGCTGCTGCTTTATTAATATAATTGCATGGGTAATGTGCCTACAGTAAATTTGGACCTGTGTCTTCTGATCTTTTTTTCCTCTTTAAAAAAAAATTATCAAAGCCCACTCGTATGTCACGTTTGGTAGGGAACTTTATTTTTCATGCTAAGCCTTACTCGTTGGGACAAATAGCTTCTTTTGTGCTAATAACCAAATAACTAAATGATGCTAGGCTTCAGAGCTGGTATATCTGAAGTAGGACAGACATGCCTAGTGTGAGATAAACTGCAATACTTTTGAAGTCAGAAGTAGAAAAAAAGAAACTGACTGTGCACAAGTAGACTCTTCTGGGTCTTACTGTTTTCCTTCTCACTGTGTGCTGAAACTTTCCAAAGTTGAGCTTTTCTGTCGCACCTTGATCATGCCACTTTTTGAGCACTAGTAAGATAGAGC
Organism: Maylandia zebra; assembly: GCF_041146795.1. NCBI lineage: Eukaryota > Metazoa > Chordata > Actinopteri > Cichliformes > Cichlidae > Maylandia > Maylandia zebra. The sequence continues at coordinate 37,460,324 of NC_135188.1, read as the reverse complement.
CATCAATAATTGATTCACCAGAACAAAATCTGTGGGCTCTTCAAGAAGTGGCTTATGTCTGCAGTCACTATTTTATTAGGCATTTGAAGACAAAAAAAAAAAAGATGGTTTCAAACTCCAACACCTCTTGCCACTCTCTCTTCCTTTGAAGTTAAGGGGAAAAGAAAGATATTTTCAATACAACTGACAGGTCCAAGCGCAGCAGTTTATCTTTAAAAGATGTCACTTGCACAGAACTGCGTGGAATTCACAATGTAACCTCAAAATCTCACGATGACTATTGTGTGAAACGGTTTTCCAGTTCGGTACTTATTTACCATTTACAGCAACTCTGTACTTTTCTAGATTTTAAAAAATGGCGGTGCAATCCCATGCCATCTCCTTCGTACAAGGTCTAGGAGACGTGTGATTATACCCATTTTGGGAATGGAGCAGGTGATTGATGGACATTGTGTCCTGTCTCCTGCTGTATCCAAGGAGCAGCAATTATAAAGACTGACGCCAGTGCAGATGTGCCTTAAAGATGCTGCCTTTTAACTGACCAGCAGATGGTGGTTGTGGTTGTATAGAAATCTATAAGAAAATATCCCTTGGTTATTTTGCTGTGTGACGTCAGCAACCACATCCTGATGATTTTATTGGATCAATCACTAGTTTCAGATCAGACGGGAGAAAAAAAATGCTAATTATGGCCATTAGGCTACTAGAGCCAAAAAAGAGAATTATGCAGATTGTCCAACTCCTAGATCAGAAGTGATTCACCAGTGAGGCTGTGGTATTAAAGTTACATTGACCCCTCACTCGTCGTATCCTGTTTCAAAACACAAAGATAGCAAAGGTGAAAACAACAGTTCATTAACCACCAGGTGACAATATGGCAGCTGCTTCCACTTTTTACAAAGTCAATGTGTAGCACACTTTCCTAAAAACAAACTGACTCTTTCTAGGTCAGATAATGCATCTCATATGGACACGTTCCTGCATGTAAGAAAGGGCAGCTTCGGATAACGTCCCAACCTGATTCCCCCAACATTGTCTGGAGTCCATTTGTGAAAACGTCTATGGAAATTTATCCAAGGCAAAAAGGCATGCATTTGCATTAATGGCAACCATGTGCTTTATGAAATGCCCTATGATGAACAGTCGGACCTAATCCTTTAACTTCTCCCAAGGGGATCGCATTCATTTTACATGATTCATGTACAAGAGGTAGATACTGTGACAAGGAATCACTCCAACTCTGTGGAAACAGGCATGTAGAAAATAAGATATGGTGGCACGTGGCTGAGGCTTTTAGCCACCGGGCTGTGGATCACATATGTAGAGGACAGAAGGACAAGTGATGAAAAAGAGGTCCAGCGAAAGATGAGGACTGTTAAGGTCAGGAGGGGTGCAAGCAGAAAGAAAGTGGTTAAAAATGAAGAGAAAAATAAAAGAGCAACCTCCTCTGCTATTGGATGTGATTTTTCTTTCCTCTAAGGAGAAGAAGAATGAACGTCCCTCCTCATTACTGTAAAAGTGGGACAGCAGGGGGTGTATGCCTGATGACAGTGCAATCACTGTCACATACTTGATCTTAGTTTATTAACTTAGCAAGGCAAGACATGTCACGGTCCGCTGTGACGGACCGAGTGGAGAATGCGTGTAATGGACCCAGGTGCGTACACAAGTGAACAGACGGGAGTGAGCTTTAAACAAAAGCGAGCCTTTTATTAAGGCTGATGAAAGGAACAAACCAGAGTGAGGGCAGCATAAGAGTAGTAGCTAAACAGAAACCTAAACTGGACATAAACTATGGAAAGGCTATGGCTGGAGATATGGAACACAGGGGGTGGGAACACAGACGACGCGACGCAGACTACATGAAACACAGAGACTAAATACACATGAGGAATGATCAGGGGAAGTGGCCACACATGGGAACGCAGCTGACACACATGAACTTAACGACAGGACAGGAGGAGTGAAACTGAATACACTGACAGTGAATGCAGGCCTTCAAAGTAAAACAGGAAACATGAGACATGAACCGGGGAGACGTAGTACAGGGGGAGGTGACATAACTGACAGCATGAACTTGACAGTACAAGACACACAGACATGAACACACGAAGGGCAAGGGAGACATAATGCAAGGGTGGTATATACAGATGGCTGGACTAACTTAATGAACCTAAACAATCAATAAACATCAAAATAGACTAAACACAAAACACTGGGTTGCACGACCCAGGACCATGACAGTACCCCCCCCCCCCACAAAGGCTGGCTCCCGACAGCCCAAACCCAGGAACCAAAACACAAGCAAAACAGAAAACACCCCACCCAGGGCGGGAGGCGGGGGACCAGGACGGAGGGAACAAAACGAACCAAAAACAAGGAGCACGAGAACAAAACTGAGTTCACAAATACACAAAAGAGTCCAGAACAGGAAGGCGAATGTCCAAAGAGGCCCGAAGGCCAACCCGAGAGGCGACAACACAAAAGTCCAGTCCAACCGTTCCGGAGGCCGGCCACGGGAAAGGTGGCCACGGTGACAGAACAGATCTGGAGGCCGGCCGCGCGGAAGGCAGCGGCGGCGGCGAAGGCGGAGCAGTTCAGGGGGCCGGCAGTGCGCAAGGCAGCGGCGGCGGCGAAGGCGGAGCAGTTCAGGGGGCCGGCAGTGCGCAAGGCAGCGGCGGCGGCGAAGGCGGAGCAGTTCAGGAGGCCGGCCGCGCGGAAGGCAGCGGCGGCTCTCCAGTGTCAGGCGTACTGGCCGAGGCCCGGTGGGCACAGGACCAGTCAAGGCGGGACCAGTCGAGGCGGGACCAGACGAAGCACAGGCTGAGGCGGGGCCAGGCGACGACTCTGAGGCTGGGCCAGGCGATGACTCTGAGGCTGGGCCAGGCGAAGCACAGGCTGGAGCTGCAGCAGGCGAAGCACAGGCTGGAGCTGCAGCAGGCGAAGCACAGGCTGGAGCTGCAGCAGACGAAGCAGAGGCGGAGGCTGGACCAGGCGTGGCAGAAGCAGGAGCTGGTGCTGAGGCTGGACCAGGCGTAGCAGAAGCAGAAGGTGGCTGGATGGGCGGCTCGGGCCCCCCAGCAGACGTGGCATGGTGCTGGACGGGCTCCTCGGGCCCTCCAGCTGACGAGGCGTGAGGCTGGATGGGCGGCTCGGGCCCCCCAGCAGACGTGGCATGGTGCTGGACGGGCTCCTCGGACCCTCCAGCGGAGACAGGCGGCCGGACGGGCCCCTCGGACCCTCCAGTTGACGAGGCTTGAGGCCGGACGGGCTCCTCGGGCCCTCCAGCTGACGTGGAAGAAGGCCGGACGGGCTCCTCGGGCCCTCCAGCTGACGTGGAAGGAGGCCGGACGGGCTCCTCGGGTCCTCCAGCTGACGTGGAAGGAGGCCGGACGGGCTCCTCGGGTCCTCCGGCTGACGTGGCTTGAGGCCGGACGGGCTCCTCGGGCCCTCCGGCTGACGAGGCATGAGGCCGGACGGGCTCCTTGGGCCCTCCAGCTGATATGGCTTGAGGCTGGACGGGCTCCTCGGGCCCTCCAGCTGACGAGGCATGAGGCTGGACGGGCTCCTCGGGCCCTCCAGCTGGAAGAGACGGCTGAAGCAGAAGGCAGTCTGAGGCGGAGAGAAAGCTCACGCCATTCCTAGCAGGCTGAGAAGCAACCTGTACAGCAGACGTGTGGTCCCCTTTCGCCGTCTCCTGAACCTGGGCTTCATGTGGCGCGACTGTGAGAGCAACGCTAGAAAAAATCCTGGATCCTACAGAGTCAGGAATATGGTTTGTGATTTCATTGTGCGCTTCATAAAAACTGTTACACACAATCCTTTCATTATCACAACCCGACTCTGACTGGCCCTTAGTCTTAACCAGAGGTAGGTCGGCCACAGCATGGATGTTTATGAAATCATGGTTAATGGTGGAGCGGTCTTTGGCACCAGTTTCTTCGTAGCTGGGCCCAAAAAAGGGTAACCCAGTACACTCCACTATGACAGGCTCATGAGATGAGAAAGCACAGTCACTCACCTCCGTTATAGGAGGAGTCTGGGACAGAACTAGGACGGGTGCGGACTGGACAGCTGCTGCCCCCTCCTCTCCAGAGACCTCAGCGCAGTACAGACAGTCCTTAGTCGCTCCCTGAGGAAAGCTAGGCAGTCTCTCCTCAGACTCGGTAACTTGTTCACATAACGTGTCAAACCCGGCATGAGGTGGCGTAGCATCTGTTAAATTGTCAGAGGCAACAGAAGTTACTTCTCGATCACCCGCACAACTAGGGCTGCCCGCTGATGGTTTCGACACATTAATTCGAAAGTCACATGACACAGAATACTTCGAGTCTGAACCTTTACTCCCAGCATCCGACATTATTTCAGAGAAATCCACCGACTGCAGGTTCACTGTGTGAGACTTAACGTCCTCATCACTAGTTAACTCAGTAAACCCCTCTGACGTGGTAGGAAGACATAACACAGAAGTACAATGGTTGGTGGCTGTAAACAATGGTGGGTTGGTTATTACAGCGTTGCACTTTACAGACGATCTGTCCTGTACTGCGCTAAAAACCTGTGTAGAGCTGGGTGCTAGGTTAGTGCCGGCGGGCACAGACACATCTTCATTAATGGCAACATTAGAACTGTTGCTCATAGTACCAGGGTTAAACAACTCAAGAACAATACAGTTATTGTTTGCATCAGCACAACATTTAGGTTCAGAAGTCATGACGCTGAGGACACAGTCATCTTTATTGCTGTTAGGATTGTTAACTGGTTCATGGATGCTGTAACCTGCTGAATCAGCCGGGTCACAGTCAGACAAGAAGTCTTTATTCACAGCAGCCCCTGAAACACTCTCCTTTGACTTAAGGTCTTTGGCTATGGGGCTAGATACAATGTCAGAAACTGAGGCAGTGGTACTCACGACTGGATGGCTGATGGAAGTCAAAGCCTCAGATGGCAATAACCGAGGGACCTCCTTGGGCTGAGGCTCAGAGCGCCGGCGGGCTAGCTCAACCCGTTCCTCCTCCCCGGAACACTGCAGCCAACTGCCGCATAGCGACTCCACTGTCCGAATGATCTCCTGGTCTTGTGACGCTGGGTCCGGCATGGTCGCGTCGTACTGTCACGGTCCGCTGTGACGGACCGAGTGGAGAATGCGTGTAATGGACCCAGGTGCGTACACAAGTGAACAGACGGGAGTGAGCTTTAAACAAAAGCGAGCCTTTTATTAAGGCTGATGAAAGGAACAAACCAGAGTGAGGGCAGCATAAGAGTAGTAGCTAAACAGAAACCTAAACTGGACATAAACTATGGAAAGGCTATGGCTGGAGATATGGAACACAGGGGGTGGGAACACAGACGACGCGACGCAGACTACATGAAACACAGAGACTAAATACACATGAGGAATGATCAGGGGAAGTGGCCACACATGGGAACGCAGCTGACACACATGAACTTAACGACAGGACAGGAGGAGTGAAACTGAATACACTGACAGTGAATGCAGGCCTTCAAAGTAAAACAGGAAACATGAGACATGAACCGGGGAGACGTAGTACAGGGGGAGGTGACATAACTGACAGCATGAACTTGACAGTACAAGACACACAGACATGAACACACGAAGGGCAAGGGAGACGTAATGCAAGGGTGGTATATACAGATGGCTGGACTAACTTAATGAACCTAAACAATCAATAAACATCAAAATAGACTAAACACAAAACACTGGGTCGCACGACCCAGGACCATGACAAGACACTTCTCCTCTGTGGAATGCAGACAGTTTGCTGTCCTATGGATGAAGTGAAGCATAGTGCAAAAGACTTGGGGTCACTTAGTAATGCCAGAAGCACAACTGGAGGGGAAGCTTTCAATGCAATGGGGAAAATGGCATTGAATGAATATATTTATAATAACAACTAGAATCTTAGATTCAAAGTATTCTCTCAGCAATCAGGTTATTGTCCAGTGAGAGTTCAGCAGGTCCGGCATCCAGATTAGGAACCTAAACTTTATGTTTTACATTCTGTACATCAACATTATTCAGTTTAGAAATATATTGTTTTGATCATAATCAGAATTTTTTTTTTTAATCAAGAAGGGAGTTGTCGGACTCAAACTGACATATGCATAATTAGAACGCAATCACAGCAGCTCTGTTAATTAAAGCAGACTGTGAGGTTAGATATAATAAGATGGGATTAGATGAAACTCTTTGTCCTCTGAGGACTTTCCCATAGCTCAATTAACTCTGCAAATAACCTGAATAAAATACGAGCGTATTGCAATATTCATTTTCTGCACGGTAAGGGATACTGTATGAATTATGCAGCAAGAAAGAGGAGCGGCTCATATGCATGTATATGTTTACAGTGTGATTCACAGAGAAGAAGTTCCGTGGATGTAACCTGGCAAGGGTTTGGACTGCCATCTACCCACCACCGCTCTCCAATTTGTTTCTTCCTCTCGCCGGCAGAGGAGAGCTCCTTTAACCTTCTCTGCCTGGAACTGAAATGAGAAATTTAGTAGCTCACCCTGGGAAGCGAGCTCATTAAAACATATTGGGCTTCAAATCCTACTTTTTTAGTATCCAGGACATGAATATGCACTATTCAAAGATATCATCTGTCTCATTGAACTCTCAAAGAGCATCAGTTCTTAACCCACCCAGAGTGTATGATATATGACACTGCTAAAGATTTTCTTGTGTCAGTGTTGGGATCTTGAGGACATTTTAATATTTGTACACTTTTTTTTATGGAGGAATGCTAATGCTGTCATGTTACATTACCTCAAGCAAAAACCTCTTGGTTTCACTTGACACAGTTATCAAGATATCCCGAACTCGGGTTAAATATTTATTTATTCATTTTTGCTTCAAGATCTTTCCTGTTTTACCCTCAGACGTTATCGGCTGCATTATTCGAAAGAAAGAAACCTCATGTGTGCAGGGGTAATTATATAATCTCTAACTGCCTGTTGTCTCACATTCGTCCTCATGATGCAAAAAAGCCAGTGGGGAAATAAATTGTTGTGGCCGTCTTTAAGAAAAATGCCAGATGCTGCCAGTCACTGCACTGTGACAGCAACGCTTTCATGTACATTTTGTCCTGTTCACACGAATTAGCGTGCATGGTTTAATCACTTGGGAGATTGATTATGTGCCTGTCAGATGTCTTGAAGATTGACACGGCAATTCAAGTCTCTTAAACCCCTGTGAGGTCCTTTACCGAATAGCGGTTTGGAGGAAGTTTGTATATTTCCTTGCCTACACGCAGGAGGGCAAACACAAAAGAGCGCCGCTCGCTGCAGCTTATTTGTCACCCTGATGATAATCTATAATAGCCAGGTTGCCTGCTTGTGTGGGCTGAACTCAGCTGGCTACAGCCTGGGGACTCTGGTTGCCATGCATTTTTGGCAAACAATGAGACAGAAAATAAGCAAAAAAAAAAAGCGAATGAGAGAGAGGAACTTGAGATTAGGCAAGATTTATACAGATGCAGGATAATTTCTGATGACATTGCTCTTACTAACACAGTTCCACATCATTATGTTTGTCTGCCGGCAGACTGTCAGCGTGGCACTGTGCCACAAATATTGACCGTCGGTTGTGCCTGTGGTTCGATTACTAAAATCTGTCGTCTGATTTGCCTACCAGCTTCTGGTGCTTTGAGTTAGCCGAGTAATTTTTTAAAACATCCGGAAGTATATTATTTGGATAAAAAGAAGAGGAAAAAAAGATGAGAGGCAAAATTTAAGCTACATAAAAATGCTAAATAAACAGTATAAAGACACAGTGTTATAAGCTGGTATCAAGCATCCTTTTCAATTAAACTTAATGGGTCACAATTGGAATAAGGACTTTAAAAAGCAATATTTTGGTAAGCTGGTCCTTGTTTACCTTGTATTTCTTGCTCTACTATCATGCTAGCATGGTATCCTTTTAAAGGGGACTGCTGCTGATTTTTAACATCAAAGTGTGTTTACAGGTTTTGGGAAGTACTACTGCACATGTTATATAAAGTAAAATCTTACTGGCTCCAGGGGGATCCCTGTGAAGTCTAATAAACAAGCTTGAGCTCAAGATATGTTTGAAAATGAAATAAAAAAAAGTTGTGTGAAATTGGTTTACCAGATAAGTAGAATTTCAAGGTAACATTACCTGGGACAAGCCAAGCAAATTAATTTCAGTAGTTTAACTGTATTGTGAGTAATATAGGAAGAGATTTGAGAGTAAAATTTAATGGAAAAAGTGTAAAAGCCAGGCTCCATAAGAGCTGTTATGCTGTGTATTATGTACATTAAAGGAGAATACACAACATTTTCAAGGAATTAAATTTATTACATTTATAATAACACACAGAAAACAAATATAAAATCTGAGAATTTACACGTTTTTTCTTATCAATTCTTATCAACAACAACTGTAACGTGATTGGGTATCATGTCAAAACATAAATGGACATCAATTATGCTTTATGGATCATTGTCCTGTTTCATGACCCAGTTAGTTAGTATGTGGTGTTTGTGCTTATGTGTGTGTTTGGCTTTCTTTAAACATGGTACTCTGTATTATAGGGCTGGGCGATATATCGAGTTTTTTAAAAATATCGATATATTTTCATATGAGATATAAGATGTGAAAATATCATTTATATCGATATAGTATATGTTACGTTATAATTATACTTGTGGAGCCGCAAGTTTGCCTCTCTTTCGTCCACTTTTGTCTCTACTCAACGTTACTCAGCCTTGCCTCTCCTTCACTGAACACAACTCCCCCTCCCCCATAGCTTCACCTGCAGGCAACGACAAGATGAACACGGCAAATCTCCGTTAACGAGTTACCGCGGATCGCCTCGTGCGTGGGGCTGGACGGCGTCAATGTGTTAGCGAGCTAGCCGCGCTAACGAGCTTACCGCGCTAACGAGGCCTAAAATCCTTTCTTTTTCTCAAAAATCGACACTGCGCCTTATGTATGAATTCTGGTTGTGCTTACTGACCGCAAACCGATTTTATGTGGTACATGGCGCTCAGCAATCTGTCAAAAAATGTTTTAGTACGACTTTGGTAAGCTACAGAGCTGCACCGCTTGATGGATTGTCGGAGCATTACGGCTTCATAGTGATGTGTCGGTCGCGAACGAAACGGTTCTTAGAGCCGGGTCTTTGAAGTGAACGACGCGAGCCGTGGGGTTTTTTTTATTTTTTATCTCACCCTCTCTTTCGCCCTTTTTTTCGCTTCACTCCTGCGAGCCTTGTGCTTGTGCTGATAAGAGGGGGGAGGGGCGGTAGTTACACTCGCAGTAGCACAGAAACAGAGGGAAAGAGAGAGAAAGAGAGCCAGGGACAACAACCATTGGAAAGGTATAGTAATCATCCACAACTATTTTCAGTTGCAGATGATAAAGGATTCAGAAAGTTTATCATGCAGGCCTATATGACAAAGAATGTGCATCTTCTTTTTGTTTTCATATTTTAATTTATATATTAATTGTGTTGTGGTTTGCAGTGTTTTGTGTTGTTTCACTTTAAATTTGTTTAAAAGGAAAAAGCTGAAAATTTAAATAGTTAAAAGTTTAAAATGTAAATAGTTGGTTTTTGTATTATATGATTTATTTATTACATTTTATGTGGAGTGAATATGTCCTTTGGACATATAAGAAGTTCCAGAAGTACTACTGTTTAAATGCATTTCTGCAAACCTAAGCTATGCTGCCATGCTTGTTTTAGAGAGGGGACGCTTTCTCCTAGCAACTCAACTTTGAATCAAGCCATAGTTGTTCAGTCTTTTTCTAATTGTACTGTCAGGAACATTAACGTTTAACATGCTAAGTGAGGCCTCTAGAGTCTAAGCTGTTGCTCTTGGTTTTCTGCATTTTCTCTGAGCATTGCCTACTCTGACCTTGGAGTGGATTTCCTAGGACGTCCACTCCTGGGAAGATTTGCAACTGTGTTTAATGTCTTCCACTTGTGAATAATCTTTCTCACTCTGGAATGATGGACTTTGAAGTGTTTGGCCTTATAAACCTTCTCAGAATGATGAGCATTAACAATTGCAAAAGTACATTTTTGACTTTATGCCTTGGCCTTGTGTTAACACACACCTCAATGTTCCAGACTGCCCAAACTACTTCTTTTATCAAGGTGGTCACACTTGCTGACAATCAATTAATCTTAATTAAGTGGATTTGATTAGCAGTTCCTGTCTGCTGCTTACCCACTTAATTCGTTTGGAAACATGACTGTGACTATGACTGCAGAGAGCAATGAGCAGATGTTCTTTTTCACATGACTGTAGCTCACTTTTTTGTTTTTCAACAGAAGATTGTGGTTTCCTTAACTTGCAATTAGCCTAACACTAAGAAACTCCTAAAGCTAACCTGTGTGGGCTGCCCTTCACTGCCTTTTAAACAAAGTTCTATTTGTCTAACCATAACAGTGCGGTACCGTGAAACAGTAACATACTGTACAAGCTACTAGCAAGCCAAAAAAGAATGTTCCATTGTTTTCTAAACGTAGTGCAGTGCTCTTTTTCTTTGTAAGAGGATGCATTCAATCTATTTTAGGCCTCACAGATACAACTGTTATTGTTTATCAGAAAAGTCCATGGGGTATCTTGGAGTTGAATGCTTAATACACCTGACTGGCACCCTGTGGACCAGCCATTACAAACTCACGCTGTGCAACGAAGCATTGTTCAAATCCACAGAGGTTTAAATGTAGTCAAGATCTCAAAGTTTCCAAAGATCCCAAATACTCCAGATTGGTGTAGAAGGATCTGCAAGAGCATTTCCTGTCATGACTACTATATCTCCCACATTTCCACCCACCAGACTCTGCCACCTCAACTCTTCCCACATTCAAGTCAACTTCTGGGTATTTATATCTATTATTAAGGCTTTGCCAGATTGGTGCTTGCACGCCCTTGCGTTAGTTTCCTGCTTCCTGATTGATATTCCAATGTCGAATTGTTCCCCTTCTTTTCTGTTACCTGCCTGACTGCCATCTGTTGAGAGATTATTTTTTATCATCAATACATCACCTGAATTGTTTCCTATCTGCCTGGTTTAGTCAGCACCAACTGTGACATTTCCAGTTGTATAAAAGATGCAGTTTTAACATAATGGAGTCTGAGGTTTGAATATTCCACTTAATGTAAAAATCATATAGCTTCAATCACAAGCTGGACTGAGCTGATATGGATGATTGTATGGGAAAAGGTTTTTCCATCTTCTGTACTGCAATAGTCCAAGGAAACAACACACACTCGTCTATTTGAAATCTTTACTGTATGGCATGCAGCAACATCATCGTAGCAATTAGTGCCAAGTACAATAGGTAACCTGTCAATCAGACATCCCTCGGTACATCTACATTGTTGATTTTTATTGAAGTTTGAGTAGGAGTTGCTCTTTTCTGTGTTCTTTTTTGCCGTGGCTTCTCATGCTAATCACCCACTTCGACTGCTGATAGCAGAAATGGAAAACAAATTTATGCCGAGAGATGCCAGGAAAGCCAAACAATGGCAGGCGGTGTGTCGTCTGTAATCAAATATAAGCAAATGTAAAACTCACAGAGTGCAAAAATATTCACTAATTTGTTTCCTTTTTATTTTTAGTCTAGGGAAATGTGATAATTTTACTGTAGTTTCACATTAGCACGGATAATGCACTGATCCTAAATGGATAACATTTGTTTACTTTCCCCCTCTTATGATTACAGTCTTGCAAAAGGACGTGGCTCAAATAGCGTCGCCTGCTTTCCATAGTCTCCTGCAGTTTTCCCCTCTGCCTCCTCCTCGCTACAGGTCACACGGCATCCTGCCAGTGTTTGAGGACACAGGCTTTTGTCGAAATTTGTAGATGTAAACAACTCAATAGGCTGACAAGAACCCAGCCCTCTACAATAACAGTGTTCTGTTCCCCCACGGCTCTATTTCCTTTCAAGTTTGTATCCTAAGAGTGTGGCTGCTCATAGCAAAAGGAACGACAGAAAAGAGGGAGAGAGAGAGAGAGAGAGAATTAGCTTCCAGCACTGGTGCCACACTTCCCTGAACTTCAAAAGGCTGTGAGGGAAAGTTTCCCACATCTTGATGCTGCATTCACCTCTGTGGCACAATCAGGAAGGCTATATCTATCTCCATCTTCAGCTACTCCTTGAGACGGACCTGGAATATATAAGATTTTCTCTAGGTAATGAGTCAAGTAAGACTTTTACTGACCTGCTTCCACACGGCTTAAATAAAAAATCACAATAGTACACACTGTAACAAATACAGCACTGTGCAAAAGGCTAGCTTACTACCTATGACTGTCTTTAAAATGACTATTAATAAACACTATTCTGCTCCAAAAATCTAATTGGGTTCATAGAGTACAGCGCAACGATATTGAATCACTTCTCATTTCTTTATATTTTGCTTCCAGGGAGCCAGACTTTGCTGTATCTTTTTTTTCTTTTTCAAGTGGTCTTAAGTAATAGTTCACCAGGCTTTCTGAAGGTCTTTCAAAGTTTTTCATGAGCTTTTCATAGCTGTATTTTTGCTCATTTTCAAACCAGTCCTTGTACCTTATATTGTATCTTAGATTAAACAAACCAAAATAAACCTTCCACTGAAAATCTACTTACCACTGACCTATGAATCATTCAAGCTTAATTACATATGCAACTGAAAGGAAGAAACAGCATCTTTATGTGACAGATAACTTAGTAAAGAAATATAATAAACTGTATCTTTAGACACTTTGTCTGCAGATTCAAGTAAGGAAATGGGAACAAAGATAAAACAGTTAAACAAGCATGCAACAAGCTTGCACCAACAAGGCGATTCCCAAAGAGCTATTAGACAGAAACGTGGTATGTCCTAACTGGGTGCACTGGGTCCAACGGTATCTGAAAGTCATGTCCGTGCATTGTGACTCATCCCACGCAATCCTACTAAAACTATCAACTACTGAATCAAAAAGGAGGGTTAACACTCAAATGGCTTACATGTGAAATGTAATTAAGAAAAAATAATAAATGGAGGAAAACTCAAACTACACAATTTCATAATTTTTTTGTTAAGCTCTTTATTTGAAGGCAACTTTTTCAAAAGCTCTTTTTTTATTTTGGAATTCAAATCATATTTTACTTTAACCCTTTAGAGCCGATCGGAGCGGGCACGCTCTGTTTTGCATAACTATTTTTAAATCCCGGTAGGACTGCAACCATGTAAGCTAGCGCAAAAATTTTTTTTGCATATGAAACCAGAGGAGTTGTACTTACATCTTATGCCATCAGCTTGTCCTCGGTCACGGTTTCCTTCCACATAAAGCTTTGCAAAAACTGCATAAAAAGCGCTTGCAGGAACAAAAACATAATATTCCAGAAACACGCTTTGCCGATCCGATCAGCTGTTCATAACACTTCCTACGTTGGAATAGACGTCAGCGTGAACTTTTGCATTTCCGCCATTACCTGCCTGAAACCGGAAGTGACGTCATTTTCGCGGAAATGTAGTCTTTTTTACCATCAGGGCCTCAGGGCCTATACTGGTCTTTTTAAAAGTTATCTTTGACTTTATGACTTTCTGTGTCGTTTCTGGGATGCTTAGGACTCATATTACACTGCTGGAAATAGTTTCTTTTGATGCATATGCTGCTTTTTTGCAAATTTGCATTGTAAGATTTATTTTTGTTTTTCCTGCAGTGTATAAAAATTGGTGTATTTCAACAATAAAACTATGAAGACACTCAAAATAAATTTCCTGTGGTGGGAAACTATTTTGTGCAACTTTTTTGTATTTACAGTTTTGAGGGATAAGCCTCTTAAATTTCTCTAACTACAAATATATGTTAAAAAAGCAAAAACGATTTTCAATTTTTTTGTAGTCTATTGCACTTTTTTTGCAATTTATGTAATTACTATGCACTTAATGAATACATATTATTAAAATCTGGGCTATAATGGTTGTATTGATGTATAGCAACTTGAAATGCTCCCAAAAATGGCTCCACAGCATGTAAAAATATAATATAAGCTCTGGCGGACTTGGTTCTATGGTAGGTCTTAAAGGGTTAAATGACACAAGAACATTTCAGTATAATTTTATCATGTCTCAGCGAGTGTCTCAGCATCCACTGACCAAACTCTATGATTTTACGTGGCCTACTACTTCATGACTAAGTTGCTGTTGTTTCTAATCCCTTCCATTTTGTTTTGATACCATTTACATATCTTTCTACGTAGCACTTTTAATTCTTATCCCTACTTTTATTTTTTCATGTCTATTTAAGTGCTATTTATGACACTATTTAAGTGCTATTTATGACACTATGTTTGCACTGAAGCACCGCAGCAATTTCCTAATGTTGTAAACCTGCTCAACATTTGGCAATAAACCCCTTTCTGATTCTGATTCTACAGTGGACTGTGGAACATTTGGTAGCGAGGAACCTATCACGGTACGACACTGGAATTCACTGAGCTCCTGAGAGCGATCCATTCTTTCACAGATGTTTGTAGGAACAATCATCATGCTTAAGTGCTTGATTTTATACATCTGCGGCCACACAAGTGATTCAACACCTGAATCCAATGATTTGGATGGGTGATTGAATACTTTTGGCAATCTATGCAATATATTGCATTGAGTTATAATACATGTAGAACTTTTTCATATTCTGGACCTTTGTTTAAGGAAATGTTCTTGCTTGAAACCTGCTTCATTTCAATTGAATAGCCCTGTTTTAGACTTTTACAAGGTGTTTGCATTACAAGTATACAGACATCTCACCTTGAATCTGTGTGCTCCATACACCGCACAATAACAGGAACACTGGTTTCATTAACATTTGAACACCAACAGTGAACTATCATTACCGGACTCTCAGTCATGGTGGCCTGTTAATGGCTAAATATTTATGCTGTATGTATCCACAAAAATCTAATTATAAATACAGCACAACTGAAATAATGATCAAAACTGTTAGATTATGGATTCTAGAGGTGTTTTGTACTCATTATTAAATGAGATGAATTCACAGCTATAATCCTCATTATGAAGTCAATATAAGTAAGTACATTTGCAACATGTATATATTATTTATTTAAACAAATGGCATTATTTACACTTACCGCGTGACTAATATGACATTTTTCTCATCTCCTTCTTGCATGATTAAAATTAGTCTTAGTCGGCGCAGGATGTGACTGCACTGGCACAAGGGGTTGCACAGTTAGTCACCCACAGGCCGAGCTGATTGGAACTCCTAATCAAAAGATACAATTGAGTGCGAATGATGAAACGAAAATCGAGATGTCTGCTCTCTCTGATATTTGCATTTTTCCATTTAAGTCTTCCTCCCTGAGACACCATCACCTCATTCAAGCTCCGCAGCTTCTCAGAAATGCAGTTCATTTTAAAAGTGATGTATGATTAGCCTTGCCAGCCACAATCCTAATTGAAATACTTTTTTTTTTTGCTATGCGGGTGGGGGCGTAGTGTTGGGGGGATGCACAGCTGTGCCTGTCTCTATTGGTCGGAATCAGTTGTTCGTGCCCATTCCGGTCTGCAGATTAATGTTTTTTTGCAGTGCTCGGAATTGCTGATAATGCCGTGTGAATGGAAGTTTTGACAGAGAGCATGTTGCATTTCCATGCAAAGGGAGCCGTAGTTTGTTTTTAGTTCAGTGGCGAGCCAAACTAGATTGAGTTCATTTGCACCTCAATGCTGCTGCTGAGCTACAGCATGCCCTCCTGTTTACCTATTTGATAGGACTGTGGTGTTTGGTACCGCATCGAGAGCTGAAAGCAGACTGCACATTGTGGGTTGCGCAGACTGTGGCACTGCTGCACTCCTGACTCAGAGTTCAGTAGCTTTCCGGGTAATGGCAAAGTGTGCAAAAAGCCCCAGAGCCCTCTCTCCCTTCGGAGTGGCAGTACAAGGCACCCATCCTTTCCTGTAACAAGAGATTTGTCTCCCGCGCTACACAAGTGGAATCAGAAGCTTGTGTGGTTGCTTCGGGTCTGTTTTTGCAGAGTTCAGCACAGTGAGTGATGTATTGCCTCAGCAAAGAAAGCAATTTATTGAACCCAGTTTGTGTTTTTCCTATTGTAAGGGGGCGGGGAGTAATGGGTTATAATATATGTATATGTATATATTTTAAAAAAGCATCATTGAAGCCCCAGGTGTACAAACTTGTTGCAGAAGTGGTTGTGAGCATGCAGAAGTGACACCCGTTTAAATATGATTTTTTTGTTGTTTGCTTGCTGCCAGCAGCTAATTATTATTCACAGTGGGGACAACAATGTGTCATCTTCTATTTGCTGGGGGATTAGGGTGATATGACTTGAAATGCACATGTTCCTCACACGGAACAGAGGCGCCGAGGGCCCAAACATTACATTCGCACTTAATTTCAATAGCTTAAGAATAAGTCAACCTCCAAGGCAGGCACTGTAAGACCTTCTGTATGTTATGGAAATGCTCTGCAAGAATACACGTTTCACTGTATGCTCATTCATTTCCATAGCTCTGCATTGTTGCTGGAGATAATCAGTTAAATTTTTCTTAAAGAAAAAAAAAATCACAATGTAAATTGAGAGAAGCAAATATTTGTCTCTTTGTTCTTTCTCCCTTGCATGTGCCTCTCATCTTTTTCTGCTGCTTTTGCTGTTCTTTACTGATGAAAGGTTTTCCAAAACTTTTGGACTCACAAAGCAAATAACTGAGTTTGCCTTTATTTTTTATCATTATTATTATTTTCTTGCTTTCACAGTGGTTTATTACAGAGAAAACAACTAAATGACACCACTTTGCTGTGCAAAGGGGGTAAAATGCAAATATGATCTATTCTGTGTTAGCCATGAAGCATCAAAGTGCAGCATAAATCTTATACTGCAAACAGCATAAGAAATAACAGCACATATTTTAGTGACTGCAAGAATACTGTTTAGACCTATTCACAGAATCTTGCTCTTATCCATTTATATCTATTCATTGTTACTGTACACTATGAATCACAAGTCAAGAAATCATTCCGCTTCAATTAAACTGTTATTGCAGGGCGAGATCAAAAAGTTCTAGAAACAGATCCATAGAAATCAAAAGCCTTGCCTGATTCAAATTTGGTCAGGCTTACACCCAAGGACACCTTCTGCACCCCTGGACTGTTTTGAGGTAGGCGGTAAATTTTAAAAGTCCCTTCACGAGGTCTTGAACTGGTGCCTCTGTGTTGGGTGCTGGGTCTCCTTCAGTGTCAAACTGCAGTCCTTCAAGTTGATTTTAATTTTTGTGGAGTGGAGGAAGTCACAGGGAAGCATATCTAACAAATGATTCAGGTGGTGGGCCAAGATTGAGTTGATGTGGGACAAAAGCTCCTGTGTTTTTCATGTGCTCTGAATAGGCCTGCTGGTAGGCACCATAGTTCACATCATTTTGTCTGTATGTTCTCCCTCAGTCACGTCATGGCTTTACAGCATGCACTCATCAAGCAAAACATTATGACCACTGACAGGTGAAGTGAAAAACACTGATTATGTCTTTATTATAGCACCTGCTAGTGGATGTGATATATTTTGCCCTCAAAGTTGATGTGTTAGAAGCTGGAAAAATTGGCAACTGTAAGGATTTAAAAGAGTCTGACAATGGCCAAATCGTGATGGCTAGATGACTGGATCAGATCATCTCCAAACTGCAGCTCTTATGGGGTGTTCCTGGTCTGCAGTGGACAGTATCTATCAATAGCGGTCCAAGGAAGAAACAGCCCATGACCCAACAACAGGGTCATGGGCAGTCAAGGCTCACTGATGCACATGGGGAGCAAAGGCTTGCCCATGTGGTCCAATTCAACAGACAAGTTACTGTAGCTTAAATTGCTGTAAAAGTTCTGCTAGTTCAGAAAGCTGTCAGAATACACAGTGCCTTAGATACCACAGCACACCTTCAGGGGTCTAGTGGTAGTGGAGTCCATGCCTCAACAGGGCAGGGTTCTTTTGGCAGCAAAAGGGGAACCAAAACAATATTAGGCATGTCGCGGCCTTTTACTTTCCAAACACCAAAAAAGTCCAAGAAAAGGCCGTGGGTGGCAACGGGAGGTTTGTTTTAGAACGCACTTCTGACTCCATTGTTTAAAAATCATATGTGGTTTATTTCGTGCAAAATTATAAACAAAAATCAACCAAATAACTTCTTAAAACTTAAAATTAAACGAAAGTTAACTTAATTTGCTTTAACAACTTCAAAAGTGGTCAAAAAAATCATTCTCTAACCCTCCCGTCTTCCCATCTGACATTTGGCAAACAAAAAACGAAAAACCCCTTTACCACACCCATCCAGGGTGCTCTTAATCTCTTGATTAATGGGAGGGTCCATAAGCTAATAAACCAATCACTTTCCAAAAGCTTCTCCAATAAAATTTATTACAAATTTACATAACAAAACCAGGTCAGTATATTCTTACACCTTTAAAGAAAAAACAAAAATGAATACAAATTGCATTTTATAAACATTCAACAAAAATGGCCACAACAAGGCAGGTGGTCAAAATATTATGCCTAATCTGTGTAACTCTTTGTTATAAGTCATATCCCAAAAGGCTTCACAGTGCACATTTAGAGAAATAAAAAAAGGCTGAACATGTTCCAGGTCTCCCCAATCCTTTCTTTTGTGGTTGTAATAATGTATTCTTCAGATGAAAACTGCTGGAGCTCTTCGTGCCACAGATAGAGACTAAGCGCTCGTCACTATGATAGGTAAGTTTAAAATAGTTATATATGTGTGTTTGTTGCACAAGTTGATGCCTGAAATTTGATGTTGATGTTGAAATCACGGTGCTCACGGGGCACCCACAAAAAAGTCACGAGGCATGTTTTTGAAAACCCACCATAAGAGTCTCGCTCAAGTTGAACAATTGAGGACATCCAGATACAACAGAGGATTTTACTTCACTCATCAGACTTGCTAAGCATAACATTTTATTGTACTTAATGTACCTCGCATGTGTAATTTTTCTATCTAGGGGCTCATATAGATTTCTTTGGAAGGCCCAGAGTGTTTTAAATAGATGCCATGAGACCAAAGCATTCCCTGCTGGTTTCTTCACAGACAGTTATTAATGTGGTAGAAAAGAAACTGTAAGGATGTTTTTCTTAAAGTATAGTGCTTAATGTTGCAATGGGATGTATTTAAATTATTTATACCATCTTTAGTTACATGGTAAATGAAGGGATATGAACTTGTGGGCAGACGTTCTGTTACTTATGGCAGCATCATCCCACCTGACCCCACTTTGGATTTTTGTGGGTTTTGATGTTTCTTCATCTAGCAGTGCGGTACTCTGTAGCACAAGTCTGCCTGTCCAAATATGATGATAAAGGCGTACTCAGTGTGTTGAAATGCAACAAGGAGTGCTGACCAAGTGTATGTGATTCTAATCATTATGTGATCAACACATTCTCCCTGGGAGAGAGAATATGCCGATCCACAGGTGATCTGGAGCGGTGTGAGACAAATATTTGGACAAGCTGAAGAGCCCATGGGGTGAATGTGTTTTAGCTCAGTTTGAGGTCTTAAATATTCAAGTTTTCTCTCAGCAGTAAAAAATGATACTTTAGTGTCTTCTACCCCAACAGAAAGATCAAGGGATGCTATTTTTAATTCCCAGTGACTGTATATAGGGGATTTGCAATCAACATCCCTCTTAAGTGGGTCTCAAAAGGGAACATCTAACACTGAACACAAATCAAGAAACTTGGAATCTGTAATTTGAGAAGACTGTCTTAAAAGCTGTACTGATAGGCAATGTTCCCTCTAAGCTGTTGGCACACTGGCACGGTCTCTACGCACAGAAAATCTGTGTTGCGCATAGAAAAAAAATCTAACCTGAATTGAAATTAAAATTAATACTTTAACAATTCTGTTTTGCAGTGTTAGTCAGTAAGTGACTGGCTGCTCCCGTATGGGATTAGAACGATGACACCTTATCCCAAAGTCCAGCCAATGATGCGATTCACATTCGTATATACGCAGCTAATCAACCTTGTTGACAGGCTATGACAGCGTCCTTATGTGCCGACATCGGTGTTTTAGCTAGCAAAGCGGCGTGGCTGATGTGGAGTGAAGCCATATTAATGATAACATGTACAACCATTGGAGATGTGAGCAGGACAGACGGAGCAATTGATGGAAAAAGTGTGGACTTTATACCAGTTTTTAAATTGTGTTGATAGGCTACGTAAAACCAGAGTTATGATAAAAATATATGCAATGTTTGGTTTTCTTCCTGAATACTATCTTTGTTTATGTTTACTGTGGGAGGAAACGGTAAAAACGACGTTTTATAAGGAAAACGCTCGAAAGTACTCTCCACCTGTAAGCAAAAACAACACCAACCCCCCACCCACCCACCACCCTTTCCTATTGGTCGAAAAATGTACCATGTCGACCAATCAAAAAATGATATGGCAACATGGCATTTATTGTTTAGAAAGGGGGGAGTTTTAGGAGTGACGTCGGTGGTTTGAGATGTTAGAGATTTGCGACGTTTAGTGCAAACGTTGTGTAGTTAGTGTGTAGTGTAGTCAATAGTTTTGTTGTGTGTGTCAGAACAATGAGGCGACTGCTGAATGTTACAGGTGTTACAGGAGTGATACATCTCCTGTTGTCAGGCCTGCAGGTATCAGGCTGTTGTTCTCCTTTATGTTCTCTCCGTGTTTGCGTGGGTTCTCTCCGGGTACTCCGGCTTCCTCCCACCGTCCAAAGACATGCAGTTAGTGGGGATAGGTTAATTGATTAATCTAAATCTAAATTGCCCATAGGGAGTGAATGTGAGTGCGAATGGCTGTCTGTCCCTGTGTGTTGGCCCTGCGACAGACTGGCGACCTGTCAAGGGTGTACCCCGCCTCTCGCCCTATGACAGCTGGGATAGGCTCCAGCGCCCCCCACGACCCTGAAAAGGATAAGCGGAAGCATATGGATGGATGGATGGTCATTATTTACTGTATTTTCCTGACAGAGAGTTACAGGACTCTCTCCCAGACCACAGACTCACAATACAAGTCAGAGCTTAAGAAAAAAAAAGTAGTTGTGTTTTCAAAATTGGAGTTCAAGTTATTTTTACTTCCAATAGTGTGAACATACTACACAGGTCATGAACAAGATTTTTAAAAATTTTCATTGTAAGTGGGCTAAAGCACTTAATTAAAAGTAGTCTAACATAAATGCTGTAATTGGATTATTTTAATAAACCATGCAACTTGGATGGATTCGATGCTGGCGTGACCACAGTGCACACGTGTGATATTGCTCACAGTGGTCCACGGGACCGCTCAGGGAGTTAGTGTGTTCGCTCAGACACATGAAAAATTAGAGGGACCCTTGTTGATAGGCCAATGTTGGGATTTGCCTTTCTGCTCACAAATGCAGATAACGTTAAACAGCAAAATATAAAAAGCTAGCTAAATAGCCAGTGGTTTCAAGACAACCTTTTGAGCTTTTGAGTTCATTCCCTCTTTTGCTCTCCAAATGAACTGTTTACAAATTATATTGGTCAATACGTGGAGTGAAAGCAGAAATCAAAAAGCTCCCTGAACACAAAAATGTCTTATTTGTTCTCAGTGAACAATATCTGTCATATGCTACCTGGCCTTTGCTACGGGTATATTTTAGTTTTGAGTCCAGCAGAAAAGAAAAGAAAAAAAAACCAACAATCTTCAAGCCTCACTTCCCTGTTTGGTCTTGATCTTTTTCGATTATAGCCTTAAGCTTTAGAGGAGTTGATACAGAGCACAGTATTGACCATTTTACAAGGTCTGATCACAAGAAATCATCACTGCAGTGGTCTTTTACTTTTGCTCCAGGCATGGTAAGCAAGCTCAAGAAAACCAGGCACATAGAAAGTTGGCTCAGTCCTTCTCTTCTTTCACCAGCTGAGCCAATAGCAATTAGCATGCAATTTGTTTACAACGTGGGGTGAAGCTTTCATGCTGCAGAGATTCAACTGATGCCGGAGTTACGAAATGACTTTTGAAACAAACCAGCAGACCAGTGTCACCAAGCGTATTGCTTTGGATTCTGACTTATCGTTGCAATTATGTGTGTACACTCAGCATGAGATTTAACAACTACAAATCACAGCTTTAAATGTCATTGTTGAAGCTTTTCCAAAACACATGGATCAAGCTTCTGTCACCTTGGGCTGGTGGTGTGAGTAAGTGTGTGTGTGTGTGTGTGTGTGTGTGTGTGTGTGTGTGTGTGTGTGTGTGTGTGTGTGTGTGTGAAGGTGTATCAAAAGAGGTATTGCTTTTGTCACCACTGCTCTGAAAACATCATCTATCACCGTTTCTATATGATCCAGTTTCCGAGGTGGATATTTGGAGGAAAACATATAAAGAAGAGCTGACGGTGCCTACGGATGTTACAAAACAACAACCGTGACATTTATGAGACAAGACTAATAATATGTCACAAATATACTTTATGAGGTGGCATACTTTATTTCTTGATTATTTTACCACGTAAAATCTCATGTGTTTTCCACACCATATCCTCCCTCAGGTGACTGTATGTCACACTATGTCACATATTGAGTTTAAGATAACTTCAGAGACTGCAAATTTATGCTCAGCTGCATTTCTGGCAGGTCGTGTGATCTCAGTGCACAAAAGCTAATGGCTCAGCTAACCCTGATCACATCCAGTTGGCTATCTCATAGAGGACTTTGATTTTTACCCTGTCTACCAGTGCTACGCATCTTCAGGCCACTTTGCAACCCACCTCTGCCCCAGCCCAACCTTTCATGCTTTTTCTTACTAAATCACATCAAGTCTTATGTTGCTTGATGCCTCCCTTGTTCTGTGCTGAGGTCTTGCTGCTGCTGCACATGGGCACTGAGGTCCCAGAACAGAGCCATTGTGGTAAATATAAATTACTGCAAGTGAAATATTCATTTTTTTGAATACAGTCGTCAGACATGCGTCAATATGTGTTGTGTTTGGCTCTATAGAGCTCAGCTATAGCCCCACCTCCTCCTTTACTCTATTGGTAAAGGAGGAGGTGGATATTCTATTCTCTATTGGACCCTGCAGCCAATCACGCTCCATCTGGGGACATATAAAGGCTGAGGAAGTGCACTGTCTGGGACTCCTGGCTAACCTTGCCACCTGCTATACTTATTTGTTTAGGCCTTAGCCCATAGCGCTCCTGTATTGCTAACAGAAATGGTAAAAGTCAGGTTGCCCATTTAATTGCCTTATATTGCTGTTTTCCCCTCTAGTCTCCGTTTTTATTATTACTCTCTTGACCTCTTGTCAGTAAGTCATGTAGTGGGAAAACTGTTATTTTATTGTATTTCCTTTTTCTCCTTTTTTTAGATACAGGGTTGGGTTGGCTTATTTTGTCCTGTGATTCTGTATTGTTTGATTTGTTGTGTTTGTTACAGCCTTACCTGATTTTTTTCTTAATCCTTTAGAACTACTGATAAATACAATTGAACTGCTGAACAACTGAGTTCTGATATCCTTCCATTGGTTTCCTTTCTCCTCTAGACTCTCTCAAGATTGTAAAGTGTCAAAAGAGCGATTAGTTTTTACCATTTCTTTAAATACTCAGATGTCACATTGGAAATCAGTGCTCCAGGGTAACCAAATGTTCTGGGGGTTTTTAAGATAGTAATACATATTCATAAACAACCGCCTACAATCAGACTTTGCATGTGTTATGCAAACGATTTTAAAATCACTGGCCTCTACTTAGTAGATTTCTCTTTTATTGTCTTTCCCCATGTCTTTCTGTTTCCTATGCTTAACCACTGTTCGGTCAGCACCAAAGAAGAGTAATATTCCCATCTGACTCTGTTCTGGGACCTCCTCATGCTTCTATGATCATATATTGAAAGCCCGAGAGCAGCTGAAAGACTATATGATATTACGTTGGAGACATTACAAAATAACAAGCTAGGATGGAGATGGGTTGCAAAGCAGGTTGCAGATGTACGGCGGCAGCTGTGGCTCTGGAAGTAGAGGACACCTGTGGTTAAATCCTTATGTCCTCTGGTCTACATGTCCACATGCCCTACATGACCCCAAAATGGCCCTGAAGCATCTATGAGTTACATACTGATAGAAAGTATTTAAAATGCATAGACGTGCATTGTGAATGGGTGATGTGGCTTGAACTAAGAAGCACTTTGAGTCCTCAGTTGGATTAGAAAAGTGGTATATAAGTACCAGTTCATTTACCATTTAGTAACTGTGGGCAGGCTAAAGCAGCCTTAGATAGCATGCCCTATATGAGATAGGTTATCCAATCAGATGTGTGGAAGGGTATCAAGTGAGCCATGAGCTTATGGGGCCATGCACTGAGAGCTTGAATTCATGTCAAAATGTGTATAAACAATATGTGTAGCTAGGCAACTGGGTATGCGGGAAAGCAGGATTTTACATAGATTCTATGGGAGTCAAAATGACACCGTTGAACTCTCTACACATAAGCAGTGTTGGGTAAGTTACTTTAAAATAGTAACTTAGTTACATTACTAGTTACTTCTCTCAAAAGTAACTCAGTTACTTCAAGTTACTCGTTACTTTCAAAGTAACTAGTTACTAGGGAAAGTAACTTTGGTTTTACTCAGAATTCTCTTGTTAATGTGTTGCTTCCATAACTTTGCCAGTCTTCTAGCTTGCTTACTTGCCACAAGTGCACTGTGCCACCTACCAATAGAAAGGAAAAGATAATGTGCATATTTCCACGAGAGAAATCCCACGCCTGGACCGTTGTTGACTGCTGCCATGATTCTAGCCTACGTCACAGCGTCATGTGCGCCTTTTACATCCAACACAAAAACTGCAGTCGTGGTGCTTTCGATTGTACTCAGAACTCAGAAATTCTGCCTTCTGAATAGGAAGATGTAGGTAACACCAGACTGCAGATGAGCTGCATACAGAGCTGGACTGGGACAGAAAATTGGCCCGGACATTTTGACTAGAGACCGGCCCGCCATTATAGGAAAAATCATAAAGCCTTTGAATGATAATAAACACTGTTGTGACAGTGATGTACACTGTTCTGATGGTATATATGCATCAATCTATCAATCGTTTGTTGTAAGATTCAGATAATTATTTAATAAAAGCTAGACATTTTAAATGAGAATAAGAAAGAAAAGTATTTCTTTGTGCCCCCCTTTCCCTGTTAATGCCCTACCTGGCCCCCTGGCAACACTTTGCTAGACCCGCCCCTGCACAGTTACCAGCTGTCAGCTACCTAAAAAAGGATCCTGGTGTTATTTGTCTCTCAGAAACAGTTCATAACTTCCCTTCAACTCATTCATGTCACCTAAAAGGTAAACCTGTTTCTCCATCACCTGTTCAGCTCTGATGATCCAGTAAGGACATCTCCTGGTTTCATCTTCATGTTTCCCTCTCACCACATATCCAAACCGACATCCTCACCAGCAGCTTTACAGCTGTGGCTCCAGCAAACATCAGCTGATACTAGAAATTAATATTAAATAAATTCTAACAACAGCTGATCAAGCTTAAACGTGCTGCTGTTGTTTAGCGCGACATCCGCTGGTTTCCTCTTTCTGGCGCAAAGTGAGCAATAAACAAACAAGAGAGCCGATCAGCTGATCATTGATCAGTTTCATGATTGAAGTAGAAACAGGAGAGAGAGAGGGTGAGAGGATGAGAGAAGAAGAGGCAGCTGTGCAGCGTAAACACAGAATAACTCCAGCTTTGTGCCTTTTCCATTGTAGCTGAATTACGGGACAAACTGTTCCTTTTCACTTCAATAAGAAACGCGTAATATTTTCTCTGAATACCAGACGGGACGGTTGGCAACTCTAATAACTTATGAACAAAATAAAGTTCAACATCATTAACATCATAGCACCCACCCAGCTGTATAGAAACTCCGTCATGCTAGCTAGCACGCAGTACGGAAAAAGTCAGAATAACGAAAATAAACTCCACCTAAACTTGGTTTATATCTGACCCAGAGAGACTGCAGGTCATAACTTCTTACCTGAAGTTCAGTTCACACTTGGACCGGCGGCCGCCTCGGGTCTCTTTTTCCTTCTGCGTCCCCTTTCCTTCATCCACCTGCTGGCCTCCACCACTTGCTAATGTTACTGAATCTGTGGAAGCTCCGCGATAGCCACCACACGAAGTAACGAGTAACGACCCTATCTAAATCCCAGTAACGACTAACGCGTTCCTGATTTTGGCATAATAACTAGTTACCGTGCTCGTTACCACAATAATAACGTAGTTACTGTAACGCGTTACTTAATAACGCGTTAGTCCCAACACTGCACATAAGTGATCATAATTTTTTCTTTTTATCCCACACACCCCAAAATTCACTATATGATGATTTAGCACCAGGCATTTTAAAACTGTTGAGAAATCAGTTTTACCCCGGTTCTTTTATTCCTCGAGCATCCAGAGATGGCACCGGACTCAGTAGTCATTTTCACAAAATCTTTATTCATCTTTACTCATCTTCATTTAAGCATGCACTTCTAGAAGGGAAGACGAAGCCGGTGTCCCCCTGCAAAAATCTTCACCCCTTTGTCTGTGAAACACAGTTTTATAGACGTGACCCCATCATAAAACCCCCTACGGTGTGCTGCAAACTCTGTCTGTGTCTATGTGAGTGCTCGTGAGTGACTGTGTACGCATACCTGTGTGTATGTGTGAGTGCACATGAGTGAGTGTGCGTGTGGATGTGTGTGCGTGACAGTTAAAACACTGTGGGTGTAGGTAACTCCCTAGAGGTCATAAAACCCCTCTCCCTTCCAAACCACTGTTATCCAGTTAGAAATGTTGAGACCCCCACCCTAAGACATCCTCTGGGGAATTTCCACTCAGTGGGGGAGAGGTCTCCTACAATCTACTCCTAAGTTCACGACACAGTGAGGCCTTTATTACTTTAAAGGCAGTATCAATGTCTCTACAATAGTTCTACATTCTATGATAACACATTTCTAAACTCTAAAATAAGCTAAACATTCTACAAAACTCATATAACCAATGTGTTAAAGTTTTATTAAAGGTTAAAAGAAAGGTTTGTGTAAAACCCGAACATTTGCTTTTAAAGAAACTCTGTTAGGGTCCCTGGGTCGTTGACCCAGTGTTTTTGTGTTTTTGGTTCTTTGATTTTGTTATTTCATTATATTCTAGCTTTGCTTTATGGGTTTTAGGATTATTCTTAGTTTAGGTTCTCTGGGTGGGGTTTGGTTAGAGTTTTAGTGTTCTGGTTTTCTGTCTGGGTTCCATGTTGCTGTCTCCCCTTTCTGCTGTATCCCCACATCCAGTCAGTGTCTCTGTTCCCTTTGTTATAGTGCCTGCCCGTGAGTCTGTTATGTTTCCTGTTTTACTTTGAAAGTCCATGTGTGATGTTAATATGTCTGGTTTTGCTTCCTCTTGTCTCGTTAGGCCTGATTTGCCCCAGCTGTGTTTCCCTCCTGTTACCCATTCCCTGATTGCTCCCTCTGTGTATTTACGCCCTGTGTTTCTTAGTGTCTGTGTCGCGATCTACCGTTTATTTTGCTGTGTGTTTTGTCTGTCCACTGGTGTAAGTTTATTTTGAGTTTTTCAAGTTATGTCATGTTGCGTTCAGAATTAAAGCCTTTTTTGAGTTCACGTCTGTCTCCGGAGTCTGCACCTTGGGTCCTATTCCTGCCTGCACACAGCCCCGCCTAACAAACTCTCCCTTAAGCCTCTTTCAAATTTGAGCAATTATTTGATGTGTTATTTTGTACTGTCTTTCTAACTAACAGCAAAATAGGAAAATGTCTAGGATTGATATTCCTCTCACCTGTGGAAACAAATAACCACAAAAATCTATTTTTTATTCTTTAGGGGCAGAGTATAGGGGCATTCTGTTATCACTGTTTTCTTCTTTCTACCTTGTTTTTATTTCTTCTTCTTTTATCTACTGTCAGAAGCTGGAGAGTCATTACTCCAATATATCCCCATTGCCAAAGATCCAACCACAGGTCCCAGTACCTAATTCAGTCCACTCTATGCTCCTTCCTCTAGACAGTATAACAGCAGCTCAGAGCCTGTGCTTTACCTCCACATCCACACATACCTCTAATTGCCAGTGCCTGTCCTTTTCACTGAGTCATTAGTACCATAATGCACTGTGACATCTATCTTTGGGGCAAGAATGCTGTGCTCAGCTCACTGTGGTCAGTCGTGCCAACAGGAGCATAAGCACGACTTTCTTATATTAAGGAGAAAATGTACAATATATCCACACATTGCTTCTCTTCTCAAGTGATATTTTTAGAAATGTTAACATAACATTTCAGCATAATGTGGAGATGGAATGAGTTTCTAGTCGGCCAAGTTACTCAGCTGAACTCTTGTCTCCATTAAAAATGTGACTTGTGTTTCAAAGAAATGAAACAAAGTAGTTAGGTTTGACAGAAGGTTGTCATTACCAGGTTGTCAAACATGAAGATGAAGTTTTTTTTTAGTAGATGTCAAAGTGAAACACTTAATGATGTCTTTACAGCGTGAGCAGCATGTAGAGTGACCACATCAGCTTTGATTCTCGGTCTCTTTTTGGTGCGTTTAAGCCGAGTATTGAGTGTAGGTCACCCAGAATGTCTTTTTGCATCACACAGATGCAAAAAGACATTCCACGTTGTATCGCTTAAATGAAAGGACATCGTGAATCAGATGAGAAGATATCAATAATCGATATCATACATCAGTACACTGTACATACTGGTAGCTCTGAATATAAAGCTAGTTTTATTTATTGAAACACTTGAAACAGAATGAAAATAGCCTCTGTCAAAACATTTTAAATCCACTATTCAACAATCTACTTTAAAAGTTTACTTTATTAAATATCATACTTGCCATGATTTCCCTATTCTTTAAGGTAAGTTATGACAAGCTAAATTAAGCTAATCTAAGCTAACACAAATTTTTGGCTTTCTTTTTGGTGTACATACAAGACTGTACACCTTTATTCATTATAATTTAAAAAAAAATTATTTTACAGTTTCTTTTCTTGTTGCATAATGCTTTAATAACCACATCAATTTAATCGGCATATATGCTAAAATAAACACAACTAACGGAATTCTAGATTTTTAGGGAGAACGTTTACAATGTCCCAAACCAAGTTTTATAATACTGAAAAATAAACATACAGATAAACATATCTTTGCCCATAAAAAGAAAAATGTATAGCATATAGGTGAGCCATATGGTTGTCAAAAAAGTATTTTAAAAAATTATGTTTAAGCAGAATTTGAGTTATTATTCAACTTGGTCAATGTTTTTCTAAATTTATCATCTGCAAAAAAAATCTTTAGAGGGAGCCAACTTGTCACACTTATGGCTCGACTCGTCATTATTTACTTTGTTATGTTTTAAATGTCACCTTTAGACTGTAGCAATAAAAGGAGCTAATTGTGATAGGAGGCTAATTCATTCAGCATCTGCATAACAAGTCTGCCAGCTTGAGCATAGATTGGCTGCACACTTACTGCCTTAGTTGGGTTGCAGTTACAACCTATTAATGCTTGTGTTTTAAAAGAGGAAGTTACTGGAAGATATTCTTGAAGTACCTGGGAATAGTTATCAGAGACATTAGAAGAAGCAGACATGTTCACCAGTTTGCTACAAACAGTCAAATCAGGGAATACACTGAAAAACAAGCTCCAAGACCTCTAAATGCGAAAGAGCTCTAACTGATGAGATACTTAATTTACATAGGAAATAAAAACATGACCATTCTTAAATCTAAAACCCCTCTGGTGAATATAAAAACCTATCTACCACATCTTACTACGTGGTAGGGGTGAAACACGGTCACAACAGATGGCAGAGAGAGGGGAATCTATCTCTGACATCCAAAGAACCACAATGGACATAAAAGGCCTCAAGTAGGCCCTGTGAACAGCAGGTACCTGCTGATCATTTCTTTGAGGTATAATATTGCCTTGCTTCTTCAGTATTTTCTTAATTTCTACATTAACGATTAAAAGCTCTTATTGTTGACATCAATGCGATGGTTAAAGTGTCTGACCTGTAGCAAACTGTTGAAAGTCATGCCCTTTCCTCTTTTATTGACTGTGTAAATAACACTGCTGAAAATCATATTTGGTAGAATCTAATTCTGCTTATGATTTATGGTTAAATCAACTTTTACAAATAACAGAAAAAATATGTAAAGGAATCAACGTAAATAGCTGACAATGATATGAGCTGGACCAAATACAGGATGAGGCCAGTGCCATTCCATCTAATCTTGTAAGTTAAATGGTCCTATTGCATGTCTAATGGTTCCATTAAAATATGTTTTCTTTTAAATTCTCATCTGTAACTACACTAAGTTGGATGCATATATATAATCTATAATTATTTATTGAGCATAGTTTGAGTTGAAGTGTTACTTTCTCTGTATTTCTTTATTCTTATTTTTTTATTTTGTTGTTCTCGTATAAATTGTATGTTGATTCTTTGACAATATTATTTCAGATAAAATCACCTTTTAATTTAATTTTGACACTTATATTCTACTAACTGAAATCTATGGAAGAATAGCAAAAATAGCAAAGATACGTGTAGAAGTCAAGGAGAAAAAAATGCAAACTTTCTTTTGGGGTTCAAGTCATAGCAACAGTCACCGTTGGCAATAAAGTTAAAACAGATAAAGCTTCAAAAGAACAACCCAAAGATAAGACTTTTGAGGACATCTACAGTCTATAATGTTAGCCCTGAAATATTGTTTCCCAGAGGCTAAGTCAACAATAAAGGGCTCCAGATTAGATTGGAACATGATTTAATTACCAATAAAACCATCATGAAACCAGTCTGTGCAGGCCATACAGTTGGGCATGCTATATACTGCATGCTTTATGATACATGTGGACATTGTTTTGGTGCATAAAACAGGAAGCAGATTTATTTTTGAGGCGATATAATATACCATAATTTAATGTGTTAAAGATATAAAAAAAGGAAACAATGCATCAACAAAGCCAACATATGTTGTTGTCTTACACAGTTGCTTTAATTGCACCAACAAACCGCACATCATAAGTAATCATTTAACTTAATGATCCAGTTCTTTTTTTTATCTGAAGGCTACCACAGACCAAACAGAAATACTGTGTAAAAGACTGTAGCTTTTTACGGCCATAAAACGTATTCACAACCAGGGTCAGGTACAGTAAGGTAGCATAGCAGATGGGCTATGAAATGAGTTTTCACAAAGCCCATTGTTTGCTCTTTTATAGGTATGTACACATCCTAGGACACAAATCCCAGGGTAATAATTTCAGGCATCAGGTCACAGAGTTTCTGCAGACCTGGCACAAACAGCCAGTCTTGTGACACTTTCTCTCAGTAGCCCTTGACATCACCCAAGGCCTCCAATTTTCAACATATTAGAGTCAGAGTTGGGCTCAAGTTAAATAACAGTGGAAAATGAAGAAAAAAAAAGCACAGGGCTGAAAAATATATAACGAGGTCTAAAGGTTGTCAGTGAAAATCTTGACTTTTATTTAGAGGTATGCGGACTGCTTTGTACAGATTCACAAGAGGCTGAAACTATATAATCATCCACCTCCTGAGGAGAATGAAACACTGCTGGTTACATTGTGTAGCTTATGGACCAAAATAGAGCTCTTTGGATTTAAATGTCTACAAATATAGAAAAGTAAAGAACAAGAAGGACTTTTGAGACAGTAATGTGCAAGTTCTTGTCACTTTGTTGCACTTGAAGGTGACACTTGTTTGTTCCTGTAGGATTAGGTGCCTCTATAGCTGGGTCAGTGTTTTCTATTCTTTCCCAGAGCTGCAAAAGTCCTCAACTCTTTCTACCCTTCAAAGTGTGATATCTCCTAAGGCCTTTATCTGCTGTTACATGTTCTAGTTTGAGTTGATACTATGCCATATAACCCCGGGCAATGTAAGACTAAGCTGAGGTCTTGATGGGAAAACAGCACATTGCGTCATCTAGTTTGGACTTCAACATGTTTGTATAGCAACCTAAAATAGATTACATTAAATAAAAATTGAACAAAGCAACTGTCTTGTCAAAAGAAATATGCATAAATAATGTTTTTTTCCTTTCATTTTTCCTCAAATATAATCAAATCAGAAGGAATGAAGGATAGGATAAAATTTGGCATCTAGAGCCAGTTTGCTCAAACTTACATTCTCTTTTATTGTTAGGAGTTATGCTTTACAGGGCAGTGGAAAGTAAGTGTTGTTTTAATGAGTGTAAGGTAATGTTTTTTTGCTGTTAGCACATCAAGAAAGTGTTAGACTTCATATGAAATGATGAATAAAATGCAGGCGAAAAAGTGCAGCAGCTTCCTTTATTGTGGGCCTAATTAGGCTCCGTTTTAAAATCTGTTATAACAAGGACTGAAACAAAAAATATCAGCATCCTAATACTAGTGAAAGGATAATGTCCAGGGATTTATGGAGTAGTGCATTCTAATGAAACAGAAGATGTTCATTTCCAGTGGAAATATCACATCCATTATCATAATTACAGCTACTATATCAGCAGGGATGTCCTTTACTGTTATGTTTTTATGACAAAGATGCATACACTAACTAAGCAGTGTTTACCAAGCCCTCATATTTAGCACTATGTGATCCTGGGTGAGAAAGCTTTCATAAAGCGGCTTCTTTTTTAAATCATGACAGATCATTCTTCCCCTTTAGAGCTTGCAAGGATCTAAATACTTATTTAAGTTCAGACTAAAAAGTCAGTCCAGACTAAAATCCTTTACAGCTACTGGATAATGTGAACCCTGAAGGATCTACTGTATTTTCTGCACTATAAGGCGCGCTTAAAATCCTTTAATTTGCTCAAAAATTGACAGGACGCCTTATAATCGTCTTATAATCAAAACTTACATTTTAACTACTGATTTTATCTACTGTTCTGATTTTATCTGTTTTGATTTTATATACTGTTGTTTGTTTGTTTGTTAATTAGTTAGTTAGTTTATTTGCTTGTTTTAATCAATTGTAAATCATGCTTTTTATTTGTTCTTGTTTCTAATGTCTCTGTAAAGCACTTTGAATCACCTTGTTGTTGAATTGTGCTATACAAATAAACTTGCCTTGCCTTGCCTTGCCTTATAATCGTAAGCACAACCTGAATTCTGGTTGTGCTTACTGACACCGAACTGATTTTATGTGGTACATGGCGCTCAAAAATATGGAAAAAAATGTTTTAGTACATTTCAAATTCAAATTTTATTTGTCACGTACACAGTCATACACAGTACGATATGTAGTGAAATGCTTGGACAACTGCTCGTGACCTAAAGAGAACAAAAAAGGAAAAGGCTATGAATAAGATAGGAAATAAATATGAAAAATTAAAAAGGGTAAATTTAACTAGGAAGGAATAGAATATAAATTAAGGTTAAAAATGAAATAACTGTACAACACAAATTAGAATGAAGGGTAAATTTAACTGGGAAGAATAAGATAAAGATAAATATATAAATTAAAGTTGAAAATAAAATAACTGTACAACAAAATACACAATACACAATATAGAACTATATAAGAATGTATGAAGAAATCTAAATATAAATAAATATATACACAATAACAGCAGCTGTACAAGTATTAACCGGAAATGAAGAATATAGTGACCAGTGTTGTGCAAAACCAAAGTCCAGAAAGTCCAGTGTGTGTGTAAGAACTGTATGTGTGGGTCAGTACTGTGTGGTGGTGTGATTGAGAGACCGTATCGCCTGCGGGAAGAAGCTCCTCCTCAGTCTCTCTGTGTTGGTCTTCAGGGAGCGGAATCGCTTTCCTGACCTCAACAGAGAGAACAGTCTGTTGTTGGGATGGCTGAGGTCTTTCACGATCTTCCTGGCCTTGGTCCAGCACCGCCTGCTGTAGATTGAGTGCAGGTCAGGGAGCTCGGAGCGGATGGTGCGCTCAGCTGACCGCACAACCCTCTGTAGAGCTCGTCTGTCCTGCATGGTGCTGTTCCCGAACCAGGTTAAGATGTTTCCCGCCAGGATGCTCTCTATGGTGCACGAGTAAAAGTTCCTGAGCACCTTGGAGGGCAGTTGGAAGTCTCTCAAGCGTCTGAGGTGGTAGAGACGCTGTCGGGCCTTTTTCACCATGGTGTTGATGTGACAGGACCATGACAGGTCCTGCGTGATGTGAACTCCGAGGTATTTGAAGCTGTCCACTCTCTCCACTGGGCACTCGTTGATGACGGGGGTCTGGTAGTTCCTCTCCTGCTTAGTGCTGAAGTCCACTATCAGCTCCTTTGTCTTACTGACGTTTAGAAGGAGGTTGTTCCTCTGGCACCAGTTCTCCAGATTCCTAATCTCCTTCAGGTAGGCCGTCTCGTTGTTATCAGAGATCAGGCCCACCACGACGGTGTCGTCAGCAAACTTGATGATGGTGGTGGAGCTGGTAGTGGCCACACAGTCATATATGTACAAAGAGTACAGCAGGGGGCTCAGAACACACCCCTGGGGGGCTCCAGTGCTGAGAGTGGTGGAGGCTGAGACATGTCCGCCCATCCTTACTGCCTGTGGTCTGCCAGTTAGGAAGTTGGAGATCCACTGACACATAGATGAGCTGAGTCCCAGATGCTCCAGCTTGGTGGTGAGTGTGGAGGGAATTATGGTGTTAAATGCAGAGCTGTAGCCTATGAAGAGCATTTTAACATAATTCCCCCTTCTAGTGTCCAAGTGAGTGAGTGATGTGTGGAGGAGATGAGAGATGGCATCGTCTGTGGAACGATTTGGACAGTAAGCGAACTGTAGTGGGTCAGTGTGTCTGGTAGTGAAGAAATGATGAAGTCTCTGACCAGGCGTTCAAAGCACTTCATCACTACTGAGGTGAGGGCTACAGGGCGATAGTCATTGAGAGAAGCAGGGTGGGGTTTCTTCGGGACAGGAACAATGATGGACTCTTTGAAGCATGTGGGGATCACCGACTGAGATAAAGAGATGTTGAATATCTCAGTGAACACAGGAGCTAGCTGGTATGCGCAGTCTCTTAGGATACGACCTGGGATGCCGTCTGGTCCTGCTGCTTTCCTGGTGTTCACTCTCTTGAAGGCTCTCCTTACTTCATGCTCGGAGATGACGAGCACGTTTCCGGTGCTGGCAGTATCTTCCTGTCTGCAGCCGTTAGCGCCGCTAACACTAGCATTGTTGGAGACCTTAGCTGCAGCCTCGAAGCGAGCATAGAAAGTGTTCAGCTCGTCTGCCAGAGTCACGGCCGCGTTCGTCATACCGGTTGTTGGTGCTTTATAGTCCGTTATTGTCCTTAGTCCCTGCCACAGGCTCCTAGAGTCACTCTGTTGGAGTTGTGACTCTAGTTTCCTCCCGTAGCGCTGCTTCGCCTCTTTCACCGCCCTCCGCACGTTATATGACGCGGCTTTGTACGGGTCCATGTCCCCCGTCATGAGTCCCGTGTTGTAGGCAGCGGTGCGGGATCTCAGAGCGTCGCGGATGGTTTTATCCACCCACGGCTTCTGGTTGGGAAACGTTGTGATAGTCTTTGTCTCCACGGTATCATCCGCTAGTTTCCCGATGAATCCCACAACCGCTTCCGTAAATACGTTGACGTCATCGTCGGAGCTGTTTCTGAACATGCCCCAGTCTGCGTCATCGAGTGCGTCCTGTAACGCGGCCACCGATTGATCCGTCCAGTGCGCGACCTTCCTCTGAACCGGAACTTCCTGTTTCAGCCTTTGTTTGTATTTTGGCATGAGGAAGATGGCGGCGTGATCAGATTTGCCAAACGGGGGGCGGGATTGTGCCTTGTAGCCGTCCTTGACCGTAGTGTAGCAGTGGTCCAGTGTCCTTTCACCCCTGGTGGGGCAGGTGATGTGTTGATAAAAGTTCGGCGCTGCGCGTTTGAGGTTGGCGCTATTAAAGTCCCCCGTCACAATAAGCGCAGCGTCCCGGTGTTGTGTCTGGTGCTGTGTGAGTGCCTCATGCAGCTCGCATAAGGCGGTGACCGTGTCCGCTTGTGGTGGAATATAAACGGCACTTACAATGACCGATGTAAATTCCCGAGGTAGATAAAAAGGACGACACATGATGGACAGTAGTTCCAGATTTGGTGTGCAGGAGCGTGTGAGAGGAACAACGTTCGCACTGTTGCACCAGTTGTTGTTCACCATTAAACACACGCCGCCTCCCCTTGACTTCCCCGAGTCCCGTGTCCTGTCCATGCGGTGAACCGAGAAGAACTCGGCCGGCTGGATGGCGTGGTCCGGCACCGCTGGGTTCAGCCATGTCTCGGTGAAGCAGAGGAGATTGCAGTCCCGAATGTCTCTCTGGAACTTTATCCTGGCCCTGAGGTTTGTCAAGCTTGTTCTCCAGTGACTGGACATTGGCGAGCAGGATGCTAGGCAGAGGTGTGCGGTGTGCACGAGCTCTCAGCCTGTTCCTGACGCCGGCTCGCTTCCCTCTAGGCCGCCGCCGCTTCCCTTTGTTCTCCCTCGAGATCTCACTCGGCCAGCTCGGATCCGGAGTTAAAAACTTCGACTTGTGAGTACATTGTATACCAATAGAAACAAGAGTGTCACTGTCATACCTAATGTACCCAATGGTGATGATTTTGCCGATTTAGAAACGCTGAAAACTAACTTAAAAAACAAAGACAAAGAAAAAGTGGTCAGAGCAGTCGTGACGGCAGCCGACCTCACCGGCGCCATTTAGCTCTGCTATCACTTCCAACATAAATGAAGACAGAAAACTAAACAGCAGTGACTTTTGTAGGGTTACTGAAGTTGGACTAGCTAGTATATAATGATGTGCTATGTGATTGCCAGTGACATAGTTATGTTAGCATAACATAAACACAGTGAAGCTGGAGGATGAACGCTAACTTGTTTCCACTCGATAAAAGTTAACGTGGGACAAATGCAATCGCATGGCAGGATGCTGTAAACAGACCATTCAGAATGTTTCTTTTTCATTTATATCGCTTGAGAATTATTGGATAGATAGTTATTTGGTTTGGTAAAAATATTAATTCAAGGTAAGACTGTTTAATGATTGTTTAATGATCCTTTGGCTCATCCAGCAATTCCAACAGATTCTTATCCCAATCTATAACATCTGATATTTTGTCAGATGTTATAGATTGTTAGGTATCAGCCACCTTGACCCCCAGTTATGGCAATAATGGTCACCAAGAGGTAACAGTGCTACATAGAGCTCTATATAGTCCATGTTAGGAGGTTAAAGGTGTGGTACTTGACTATGCCACAGGTTTTTCAACCTGGAGACCATGGTTCGAGTCCCATTGTGAGTTTTAAAAGTACTCCACAAGCACTGGGAGTGCAAACCTCTCTCAGCAATGTGATAACCCTGTCATAACATCACCCTCAACAAATTAACATTAGCCAGGCTGGCAAATCAAAGGTAAAATGAAATGCTCAATTCTTCACAGATTCTATGATAAAATTTGTGGTTTTGTGATGTCAACGTCTTGGGACTCTGATGCACTGACTTTTCCTGTAGTGTCAGGCTTTATATTTGTGGTCTAGCAGTTGCTGGCAGCCACAGTGCCAGTCAGTGTCAAAGAAAATGACATAAGAACCTGCTAATAACAAGCTAACGGTGTTGGGGAACACCCAGTCCCCACAGTGTATTTATAGACAGGCACAGTCCAGTCTTTAACAGTTTCTCAGATTGTTTAGTCCAACTTTGTTCAAAAGTTCTAAGATAGACTGAGGCTTCGTGCTTTGCTAAAACAGAACCAGTCTGATCTGCCTGTTGTTAAAAAGCCTGCAGTATAAAGACAGAAATAATCTTATTTGTTTGTATCATAAAGACTTTGTTGTACTCTATTATCCCAATGGAGCCTACACTCAAAAAAGTCAACTAAGGCAGTTGTTTGATTAATTCAACAGACATTTGTCTATTTAACATGAGCATATTGAGTTTAGGTTTTTAAATCATTATCAGTTATTGGTTTAACATAAAATAATAAAAGGTTTAATGAACTAGATTTGCATTCTTCAGTTCAATTAAATGTAATTATTTTAAATCAACAACTCTAAAACCGATGCCTAGTGCACATGCTCAAACTTCCCAGAAGTGAAGAGGCGGGAATGTGGAGAAAGTTAAATGTGTTCAGTGAACTGCCGTTTCCCTCTGCGGAATCTTCCACAATACAGGTAAGAAATAAATAACTGAAAATATCTTAGTCAAACGAAGTTGTTCCGTCCGTTAATTGTTTAACAATGTTTTTAATTCCAAATGTGTAAGTTGTCATTAGACAGCGGGAGTGGAGCAAATACAGTGAAAATCGGGTATTAGACCGTGCCAATCCGTACCGTCTAATACCTGATTTATAATCCGCTCCGGCTATATTTTTATTATTATTAGCATTTCCACTTCATTGTTTTTCATTTTTTTTGTTACCCGTTTTTGCAGTTAGTCTTATAGTGTTTTTAGCGGTTATTGATATGTTTAATTCAATATTTAACACGTTTGTAATTCACTTTCAAAGTAAATGAAGTTAGCTAAAGCTAGTATGGTTGTCTCATTGAACTTTTACCTAGCTATGTTAGCATTCACTTTGGTTTTAAATGATGGTTATTGCAAGACATGGTTTTTCTTCACTTTTTTTTATTATCATTTGCATTTCTTCTTTCTTTCTTTCTCTCTCCTTTTTTTAAGCATTCGGCCTCTCGCAGTAAGGCAAGTTAAACTAGCGTGCACGAGTTGCTAAATATTAGCTGTGTCCAAATTCAGGGGCTGCATCCTTCGAATTGACTTGAACGCTAGTGCATGGGGAAAAAGAGCATAAACACGAGGTCAGAGGAAAAGAAGGAGTTTTTGCGAATCACCACAAAGCCTCTGCTATCTACTTTCTTTGATGAGCTTGACCAGTACACGCCACGCTTAATGGAAATCTTTCTGAGCAAAGGAGGGACACCTGGAAAGAAAATAAGAGGTCTCATGCTTGCCATCTCCAAGGTTTGTATTAGGATTGAGTAGACGATGTCATAGGCAGCAAAAATAACTTTTATTTGGAGATGAAGTTGTCAATTTTGTTTCGGCTTAACAAATGGTACATGCCAGGTTCTAACCTAAAGAATAATTATGCAACTTAACTGATTACCCTAGCTTTAAGAAAAACAGCCTGGTTTTGGCTCATATTATCTCCTCCTCCTCTCCAGCATGACAACATCCATACCAGACGAGCATGCATCTTGAAGTCTTTGTGCATCTACCTAAACGAAGACTATGAGAAGTTAATAAAGGAGACTTGGTGAGTCACTGTGACAGCATGTTGACTGTAACATTCTCATACAAATTGTGACGTTGCCTCAAATGCAAATTGTTAAAATTAAAATTTTGAGATTAGCAACAAGACACCTGGTATTGGGGAAAGGATGTCTTGAATACCAAACAGCATTAAGCGTTGCAATAAAGAATTTCTGGAATTTGGTATTGGAAGGAAAGAAATTTATGCATCCCGTAGTTGAACTAGATACACAAACATACAATGCATTTAACATGCATCAAGACAATATTGCTTTTGAATCTGTACTTGGATTAAAACAAGTCCTGTTGTTTTTTCATTGCTATGGTCATCAGTATTTGTAAATAGAAATGTCTATGAACTTTGAGCTGTTTAGTACTAACACTTCTATACCTGTTTTATTTTAGCAGCTGAGTTAGCCTTTTCCCGAGTCCTGTTCCCCTAAGTTACTCTTGCTACGTCCAACAAACAAATGGTTTCCTCTGCGCACCAACGGGTACCCAAATGTGCGAGCAGACATGCTTCATAATGTTCAGTACATTTACCTGGGAGTGGGGCCATCCACACTGTTTAATCCATTCACGTTGTTTTTGACTTTGTGAATGGAAAGAACACAACTCCTCCAGACACAATCTCTCGCCGTATCGGTGGGCACACTGCTTCACCATCTTGCTTGAGGTTAATGTTTGTCAGACACAGTAACGGTTGCTATAATGTGTATTTGGACAATGGCCCTTTCCGGGGAGGGGCCGGTGAGAGGTCAATTATAAGATAAGATAAGATAAGATAAGATAAGATAAGATAAGATAGAACTTTATTAATCCCTCGGGTGGGTTCCTCTGGGAAATTCGACTTCCAAAAAAAGCACAGCAACGACCGAAGTTACAGTTACAGAACTGTTATATATATAT
The DNA here is from genome assembly GCF_041146795.1 of Maylandia zebra. Lineage (NCBI taxonomy): Eukaryota > Metazoa > Chordata > Actinopteri > Cichliformes > Cichlidae > Maylandia > Maylandia zebra. Next base: position 37,420,168 of record NC_135188.1, on the reverse strand, counting down.
ATACACACACACACACACACACACACACACACACACACACACACATATAAATACAGAGACAAATATAAATAAAATATACAAAGGGGATAAATAGAATAAATAGGAATAAAAAATAAAAATACAAGTGAATTGCACATTTCAAGTATTGAGTCTATTGCACTGTTGACTATTTACAAAAAGTATTGCACAAGGTATTGTACAGTGAGGTGCAGAGGCACTACAGCTTAGTTGTTCCCCCCTCCTTTGTCCTCCTGTTTCCCCTCCCTCTCCCCTCCAGAGAGGAGTTAAACAGTCTGATGGCGTGTGGGACAAAGGAGTTTTTAAGTCTGTTAGTTCTTGTCTTGGGGAGAAGCAACCTGTCACTGAACAGACTCTTCTGATTGTTTATGGCCGTGTGCAGAGGATGCCCAGCATTGTCCATAATGTCCATCAGTTTCTTTAATGTCCTTTTCTCTGCCACTGTCACCAGAGTGTCCAGCTTCATGCCGACCACAGAGCTAGCCCTCCTGATCAGTTTCTCCAGCCTGGATGAGTCCCTCTTTGCTGTGCTGCTCCCCCAGCACACCACAGCATAGAAAAGTACTCCAGCAACCACTGACTGGTAAAACATCCTCAGGAGCTTCCTGCAGATGTTAAAAGACCTCAGCCTCCTGAGGAAGTACAGTCGGCTTTGGGCTTTTTTATACAGGTGCTCTGTGTTGCATGACCAGTCCAGTTTATTGTCCACCCACAGCCCGAGGTACTTGTACTTGTTGACAACCTCCACCTCCTCCCCCTCTATCTGAACTGGCAGTGGACCTTCTCTGGACCTCCCGAAGTCCACAACCAGTTCCTTAGTCTTTGAGGTGTTGAGTTGCAGGTGGTTTGTGTGACTCCATGCGACAAAGTTCCTCACCAGACTTCTGTACTCCTCTTCCTGATCATCCCAGATACACCCCATGATGGCCATGTCATCTGCAAACTTCTGAATATGGCATAATTCAGAGTTGTAGCAGAAGTCAGAGGTGTACAGGGTGAAGAGAAGAGGGGACAGCACAGTTCCCTGTGGTGCTCCTGTGCTGCTGACCACTGTGTCAGACGTGATGTCCTTCAGCCTGACGTACTGTGGTCTGTCGGTGAGGTAGTCGGAGATCCAAGCCACCAGGCAGGGGTCCACCTCCATCCTGTTCAGTTTTATGCCACCTCTTTTGACATGAGAGGTGTATTTTATAATTTATGTATTGGAGTAATTACTAACAACTACTTTAGTGGTGTAATTTTCTGTTTATTACTTTGACTACTTGGATTTTATGAACAGCATAGAAACAGTTGTTTAAACACTCTCTTAAATTTTACTTTGTTGTCTTATATTTTTTCATGTAGGATACGGACAGTGAGGCAAAAAGCTGCATGGAGCAAACTGTGATGGGGGTGTACGTCATCCAGAAGGAGGGTGCTGAACCTGAAGAGGACGTTGGTGTCCTGATTGAGGGTGTGGACGCTAACACTGATTTGGGTAACATTGCACAAGCATATGCTCTGTTGTTTGGACTCACATACTGTTTGAACCTGAGCTACCCACCAGAACTTAAATGCACCTTTGAAGTCCTCCAGAAGATACTTTTATATCTTGATGGACAAAAGCTCTCTTCAAAGGCACAGTTTCTGGAAAAACAAGCTTATGGGGTGAGAGCACTTGAAAACGACTGATAGGTCATGAATGGTTCATTGGTGCAATGGTGATTTCCAATATATAATGTTAATATTTGAGTTGTTTATATGTTTTTCTTTCATTTAAAAAAATTTTTTTTTAAGTTTTTGGATTCTCTCTGTTGGGCAATTCACCTTTTATACAGCACTGCAGATGATTTTTGTTTGTCCTTGGATCAAAATGGATCAGAAGTACTGACAGAAGTACTGTTCTGTTAATTATTTTTCATTTAATTTTGAGTTTGTAGTATAGGTACTAATTCACACATACCATAATGCTGTCATGTGTTGAATGGAGATATCACTGGAGTGCTTTAGTGCCCCCCTCTTTTCTCTTTTTTTTTCTCCTTTGTAGAACAAAGTTAACATTTTACAGAAACTGCATTGAAACGGCAAAGAAATGTTCATTGTTGTTTTTAGCTGCACTGTTACTATGTTGTGTTCATGTGTCAAGGGCCTGTAAAGTTTAAGACCACTGCCACCTGTTAAGTTCAATGTATTATTGTGTCCATTTTGCTTGCTAGCATGTTTTAAGCAAGACTTGCAGTAATTGCCTTGATTAACAATATAGTTGTTCAAACAACAAGATTTAATTGTTTTCCTAAACTTTTTAACTTGTGTAGAATGAATTAAAACAAATTTCACTCTACATACTTAAATAAATCACTTCAAATCAATGTAAGTATACTATGTTGATCCAACGTAATCTGATTACATTAAACCACCAAATGCTAAATGCCCCTCAGTTAATTAAATTGTGTGCAAAAAGGGTGCCATGATTAAATTGTGTTCATCCAACAACAGATTTTTTTGAGTGTAGAACCAGCTCCTAGTGTAGGTTTAGGAGCCACTCTATGTATTTCTAAGAATGTACTTAAAACTTTCTTTTCATATCTTGACCTTTAACCATCCCCAGTCATGTTGCCAAGGGCACTGGGCACCTCGCCGCTACTCTCCTCTTTCACTCTCTGTGCACTTATATATCACCATTACGTGACATAAGCCTGTATCTCCTCTCTCCCTGTTCCTTTCTGCAGGTAACTCTGGTTGCGGAGCTGCTTTTTCCTGATATGTTATTACCAGTCGCCGGCTATCTGTCTACGTCTCTCCTATGTTGTTTGTAGTTTCTGCTTTTCTCTCTACGCTTTTCCCTCATGTCCCAACTGGTTGCCACAGACCAGTTGGTGCCCCTCCCTGAGCCTGATCCAGCTTTTCCCGTTAAAAGGATGTTATACTCCTCACCTTGCCAAGATCATGTTCACAGATAGAGAACCGCAAAGATGTAAATCAGAGCTAAATAAAAAAGCCTAGCAAATCCTTTTAATATCTCAACCTGAATCTCTACTTGCCGTCATGGCAATGGATGACAAGCCCTCTGCAGCTTCTTTTTTCCATCTGACTCAATAAAGAGAAGTTTGACTGTTTGTCCTTTTGAACTCTAATAACAACCACTCTGTCACTGCCAAGGCTGCCGGTGTTGCCACTGGTATTTTGAAAGTGTAAGTTCTCAGGAACTGATTTATTTTTTGGTAATCAAGTTGTTCTCAGCTTCAAATTGCATTATTAGCAATAACAAAATACAGAGATAAAAACAAAATCCCCCTTACACAGGGGTTGATAGGCAGGCAGCGGACACTACATTGACTTTTGACAGTTTAACGTTTTCCTGTGTGTACTAATTGTCGTATGCATCATATACCTTTTTGAAACCACTTCCGCTATGAGAAAGCACTTGGTGACAGTGGGAAGGAAAAAACTCCCTTTTAACTCATTCACTGCCATTGACGTCTATAGCCGTCAATGGCAGTGAATGGGTCAATGGGTTTAACTCATTCACTGCCAATGGCTGGCAGTGAATGAGTTAAGAGAAAGAAACCTCCAGCAGAACCAAGCTTAGCTGCCACGACTGGTTGGGGAGAGAGGAGGGAGATAGGACAAAGGACACACTGTGGAAGAGAGACAAATATTAATAATGTGCTGTTGTGGATACCAGTGTTAAATAAAAACATTAGAAAGCTTTCTTTTTTTTTTATTTCAGTGACCTTAATCATCCTTTTAGCTGTGGTTGCAAATAGACTTCCAGTCCTATAGAAGTCTATGAGAAAATGTCTTTCTGTTTTGACCTCTGTAAACACTTTCCTGCTGAGTTCAGGGCTCAATCACTCACGTTTAAACATACTGAATAAAAGAAATAAGTTATTTTTGTAATTCTTGGTTATACCATGTTTCAAAATGATATTAAAAGTAGTGCTGTCAACATTAATCTCGTTAAAATGACTTAACGAGCGAATCTCTGTTAATGAGTTACCGCGGATTGCCCCGTGCGTCGGGCTGCACGTCGTCCACCTAGCTCATTAACGCGTTGACGCCGTCCAATTAAAGGCATACTCACTGGCTAAAACGTTGTAAGTCATAAGTTATTAGCCAGTGAGCATGCAGTTTCCCAATCAGACCTGCCCTTCCTCATCACATCTGAGTTTTTGGATCCAAGATCTAAAGTGCTCATCTCCAGGTTTCAAAATGGGACTTTACAAACTAGCTAGCAATGTCCATTTTTATATTGTCTATGAATTAAATGTGTTTTTGTGGCGCAGAATAGAGAGGGAAGGGAGCTAAAACAGCTTGTTTCAGACAGTTTCACACAGTTGATGAACTGAGGGGCTGGACCAAGGCCCAGTGCAGATAAAACAGGGATTATTTTGAACTGTGAATCATGCATATTTACTTTAGTAGAGTCCAAGAATTTAAAATATAACATTTTCCCTTTTGCAGAAGGGCTGAAGTGTATCCCTGTTGACATTAGGCTAGAGGCACTGTACACCCAACATCATCAGATCAACAGAGGCAACAAACACGTAATTACCCTCACATTTACACCGATGGCCAATTTATAATTATTATTTAACCTGTGAGAGCAAGCAGAGTGCCAAGAGACAACCTATACAGCCTTACCAAAGTTTCAAATTGCTTTTCCAGTATTTAATAATGTTCCTCCAGTAAAGCACTCAATTTCCACCATCCAGCTGGAACTATTTATCAAAAAAGTGCAAAACTCAATTTCTAGTATAACATACATGTGTTTTGCTTTGTTTTTTGAATTTGTTTCTTTTGAACCTTTTTTGGGTACACAGATTTAAGAAGAAGAAAAAAATCCTTTGGGCTGCCATTACTACTTATACTATTCTTTCCTAAATGGTAATGGAAAACCTAATCATAAGCGTTGTCCTGATCTAAAACCCTTCCAGATTGAGATACTAGGTTGTAAAATTGAGAAAAAGAATCCCATTTTCTCTTCAGCTAATGCATCTTTTAGCAGTGCTTTGAAAATCCCCTGTGAGGGTTATTTGAATATCAATAAGCCAAGAGACTGTGTGTGTGTGTGTGTGTGTGTGTATGTGATCAAAAAAAGAAAAAAAAGCCTCCTGAGTCAAAAGTTTGCAGGCGAGCGTGGATGACCCAGACAGATGGCAGCTCTCAATCCCTGGACAGTGAAAACGAGACTCAAGGCAAAACTTGAGAGGGATGAAATTTGAATGAGCTTAAGAGGGTTGAGTTTCTCCATGAGCGAGGGGGGAAAAAATGGTGGTGCTTTTTGTTTGCCATTGCGATGGGATTCAGACAGATTAAAGCCTGGTATTTATGGCAGAGGTTCTTACTTTTTTAGATGTTTATTTTACAGCTCCCATCTATGCTTCGCAAGACCCCACAAGGTCAAGCTATCACAGTAAAAAAAAAGGGGACACCGTTAGAATCCTAACTTACTTTTCCATGAGCCTGCGCAGTGCATAGAGTAATATTTAATTCTAAGAGCTCGAGGGCAGAGGACCAGAATTGGAGTATGTGATGGCACATTGATGTACAGCCTGAACTAAAACACTATTTGGCTCGCTGTCCTGTGATGTGTCCTGAAAGAGCAACACAAAAATGAACTCAGCTATCCACATCGGCCGCAAACCAGAATCCTTGGCCCCGGGAAGGTGAATGTTGATACAAACATTAAAAAAAAAAAGAAGAAGCTGCACAGAAAATAAAATGTTAAACTGCACAAGTGAAATCCATGAATAAATGAATTCCCTTTAAGCGGTTAAAAAAAATGAACAAGAAAACATTTTGTCTGAGTTTTTGCTATAAAGTTCCCCCCTGTGTTATCCCTCTTGTCTCAAAGAGAAGCATGGTGCATTATTTACCAGCACAATAGAAAGCTGATGTAATTAATCTCAAGGCTATGAAACTAGCATGAACACCCACACGCTTAAAAGTAAAAAAGAAAGTATGGCGCAAGAAAGTCTCTCAATCCAGTCTCCGCAAATCGTGACCACACAGATTCATTATGGGCGGATTCAGACAGTGTACATCAGAGACGCCCGCTTAACTAACTGATGGCACCATCACGAGCTGACAAGAGTGGCACCGGTAAAATGTTAGGAAGTTGACAGCATGTTTAAATTTGCATAATTAGCTTCAACAGCGGCAATTAGGCCGTCAGGAATCTTTCATTAAAGCCAACAATGTCTTTGTGGATAAAATAGAAGAAGGATAAGTAAGGGTATCAAACCAGCGCTGAATAAAAATGTTAGCACAACAGAGCGGGATAAAGAGCCTAATTAACCTTTAAGGTTGATAAGGCAAACCTGTTGGCAAGCATTTGCTTATTTATACTTCCCAAGGTCACTTCTAGTTTGCTGTTAATTAAAACTAAAGTGGTTGTAGAAAAACATTCTTGCATTTCTTTTTTTAAAGGGAAGATTTGACAAAACTAACTAACACGAAGGGGAAAAAAACTACAGGAAAGCCCTTTTGTGAAACCCATTTTAACACACTTTACATAATTTTGAGTTAAATTATTTGTTATTGTTATTTTTATTCCCGTGGATTCATTTTTGTTATCGTCACAATGCTTTCTTTAAAGATATATCTTTGGGGTCGCCTTAAAAGGCAGATATGACATAAAATTTGAATATAAATTATAATGGTATAGTTACAATCCCCATGTACCAGCATCATTCGTAAATGTTGCCAATACAACAAAAGGTAGTAGGAGTTTAAGCGTACTGTCACAGATCACAAAAATGTGCCCTTATTTGACCTTGAAGGAGAGGTCAGAGGTCACATGTGACATGATATTTTAAATCGTTATATAGCACTTTCTTTGTGTTGACAAATACGCACCACACTTGAAAGAATCATAGTTTCCAAGTTATCAGGCTTTTCACTCAATTTTCGACCAATAAATCATTAAGTTGACCTTGAAGAACTTGATGAATGCAAGCCAAATTTTTTTTCTTTTTTTAATCAATCACCTGGATCACCTGTTGAGAAAGAAAAAAGAGAAAACAAGCAGAAGAAAGAACAAAAAAGGCAACATAATAAACAACATCTCGATGATCTATGGGAATGTAACAGTAAATACTAAATATTAAACATTATTGTGCAGCATGTAAGATCGACAGCGCACAGTGTGCTTTGAGGTAGGAGCCAAAAAGGGTGTAGTTTGTGTGTGTGAGCACCCGTGTGTACACCTGTGAGCGTGCTTGTTTTTAAAAGGTTCCTTCATGTAATGATCTGCTAGAGCAGTGGCTCCCAAAATGTTTTTGCTAGGCCCCCCTCCTGTTTTGCAAGAAAAATGTTCGCGTCCCCCCTTTCTCGCACGCACACGCGCGCACGCAAACACAAACACATCATCCAACCACCACAGTCATATTTTGCTCCATTGCGGTTTATTTCACACCTCAAACATTTAGTAAACAATTAAGCAAATACAAGTAATCTGCAATAAATGACAGGTAGTAATAAAATAAACTACTAACTCTTTTAGGCTACGTCCGCACCTACACAGGTATTTTTGAACACGCAGCTGTTTCGTCCACACGTAAATGACTTTTCGAATCACCGAAAACGGACATTTTTTGAAACTCCTGTTTTTGCTTTTACGTGTGGACGAGGAATACAGAGTTCATCACAACATCAAAGGTATGTGCCTTTTTTCACGTTATGCTGTGCGCCACGCTATTGTTTACATGGGATGAATTGCAGAATGGCAGATAGAGACAAAATACAGGGAGTGCAGAATTATTAGGCAAGTTGTATTTTTGAGGAATATTTTATTATTGAACAACAACCATGTTCTCAATGAACCCAAAAAACTCATTAATATCAAAGCTGAATGTTTTTGGAAGTAGTTTTTAGTTTGTTTTTAGTTTTAGCTATTTTAGGGGGATATCTGTGTGTGCAGGTGACTATTACTGTGCATAATTATTAGGCAACTTAACAAAAAACAAATATATACCCATTTCAATTATTTATTTTTACCAGTGAAACCAATATAACATCTCCACATTCACAAATATACATTTCTGACATTCAAAAACAAAACAAAAACAAATCAGCGACCAATATAGCCACCTTTCTTTGCAAGGACACTCAAAAGCCTGCCATCCATGGATTCTGTCAGTGTATTGATCTGTTCACCATCAACATTGTGTGCAGCAGCAACCACAGCCTCCCAGACACTGTTCAGAGAGGTGTACTGTTTTCCCTCCTTGTAAATCTCACATTTGATGATGGACCACAGGTTCTCAATGGGGTTCAGATCAGGTGAACAAGGTGGCCATGTCATTAGTTTTTCTTCTTTTATACCCTTTCTTGCCAGCCACGCTGTGGAGTACTTGGATGCGTGTGATGGAGCATTGTCCTGCATGAAAATCATGTTTTTCTTGAAGGATGCAGACTTCTTCCTGTACCACTGCTTGAAGAAGGTGTCTTCCAGAAACTGGCAGTAGGACTGGGAGTTGAGCTTGACTCCATCCTCAACCCGAAAAGGCCCCACAAGCTCATCTTTGATGATACCAGCCCAAACCAGTACTCCACCTCCACCTTGCTGGCGTCTGAGTCGGACTGGAGCTCTCTGCCCTTTACCAATCCAGCCACGGGCCCATCCATCTGGCCCATCAAGACTCAGTCTCATTTCATCAGTCCATAAAACCTTAGAAAAACCAGTCTTGAGATATTTCTTGGCCCAGTCTTGACGTTTCAGCTTGTGTGTCTTGTTCAGTGGTGGTCGTCTTTCAGCCTTTCTTACCTTGGCCATGTCTCTGAGTATTGCACACCTTGTGCTTTTGGGCACTCCAGTGATGTTGCAGCTCTGAAATATGGCCAAACTGGTGGCAAGTGGCACCTTGGCAGCTGCACACTTGACTTTTCTCAGTTCATGGGCAGTTATTTTGCGCCTTGGTTTTTCCACACGCTTCTTGCGACCCTGTTGACTATTTTGAATGAAACGCTTGATTGTTCGATGATCACGCTTCAGAAGCTTTGCAATTTTGAGACTGCTGCATCCCTCTGCAAGATATCTCACTGTTTTTGACTTTTCTGAGCCTGTCAAGTCCTTCTTTTGACCCATTTTGCCAAAGGAAAGGACGTTGCCTAATAATTATGCACACCTGATATAGGGTGTTGATGTCATTAGACCACACCCCTTCTCATTACAGAGATGCACATCACCTAATATGCTTAATTGGTAGTAGGCTTTCGAGCCTATACAGCTTGGAGTAAGACAACATGCATGAAGAGGATGATGTGGACAAAATACTCATTTGCCTAATAATTCTGCACTCCCTTTACTGTTAGTCTGACTATCTTCAGGTTTTATATGCTTACATATACACACGCAGTTACTGTCCCTCCATTTAGAAAGGCAGAGGTGTCACGGTGTGATTATTTTACTGTAGTTGTTTATTTTTTCATGTGTAATAATATTCAACATTGCTATCAATGCATTTTTCAAAAAATGCCTCTCTGTGCAAAATGGGTTTAAAAACATAAACAACTGTGGGATATTGTTTGTCTGTGATTTGAACAGCCCAGCGCTGCTCCCAACGCAGGGAAAACCAATTCTACAGGGGAGACCTACCTCGGCACTTGTGCAGGTGAAAGCAAAGGGAAGATATGCTTCACCATATTTTTTAGTCTTTGGCTTAGAATGAAGTTGGTTTGGAAACATATTCAGCGATGCTTCATCTCCTGCTTTGCGTTTCTGTGGGCGCCCCGTGCTAGCAGTGTCCAAGCGTTGTTTTGTTTTTTTCCCTTTTCATCCCGCGCCCCCCCTGCAATGGCTCTACGCCCCCCCAGGGGGCGGGCCCCACACTTTGGGAAGGTCTGTGCTAGAGGGTGTGGGGAGCCACAGCGCAGTCCTCCAGGGCATGAAGCAGGTATGAAGGAGATCAAGACTTCAGACATCCAGAGGCCCCCAGAACACAAGAGACCAAGGAAGACCAACAGAGGGGCAGCCGCGCCACTGTCCCAGAAAGAGCTGAGGAGAGCCCCAGATGAGGGGTCACTCAGCAGCCGCGGAGCAGAAGCCAGGGGGGGTTGCAGTGACGTGCCCGTGAGCTCCGCCGGCAGCCAGCTGTGCCTGAGTGACTGAGCCCCAGGCCGAGAGGCCAAGGGCACCCGACCCCCGAAGTGGCCCAAGCGAGCCCCAGGCTCCAGGCCCCGACAAGCAGCCACCAAGGAGTGAGTCGGTGGATACACGGACGCCCATCCCCAGACACAAAGAACCACCAACGCACCGATATCTGCAGGCGTCTGCCACTGGCAGGGGAAGTGGTGGGGGGAGATAGGCCTCCATACCATGGAGGGCCTGAGATGTCCCTAGAGAGGTGGCGTCTGATACCCGACCTGACATATAGACACAGACATACAGGCACACACAGATACATCCATTCCCACCCTCATGCTCTCATATGCAATTACTCAACACTCACCCAACGTGGAGACAGACATAAAGAGACACTGTACACACAATCACACTCCCCAAGCGTACTCTATACCCCAGGTATAGGTACCCTTGCATCTGGAGGGGGAAACTGCACCCAGACCCAGGTAGTGTTACCCTTTTCCCTGGGGTGGAGAGAAGCAGACTGTCCTGGCTCGGCAGCAGCAGGGAGGCCCCACATTCCAGACCCCAATCGGATGGCCAACTCCTCCTCCCAGCCCCCCGCTCCAGCAGGCCGCAGAGAACGGGGGTGTGTGAAGACTCCAAACCTCCCTCCACCCGCTCATTGTAGTGTTGATGTGTGTTCTAAGGTGCATTTAAAACCCAGGAGGGCATGGAGCTACCTGCCAGAGAGCAGCAGGTAAGCGCATGGTCCCTCCTGCTAGCCCTCAATGTCTACGTGTATTTAAAATTGAGAGGTGGGCAACGACGCCAGGGGTGAGGTGTACACCCTGATGGTCTTTTGGATTCCGTGTAGAGTGCCCACCCCCAAGATCCTATATGTATGTGTAATGAGAGTGTGAGTAATGTGAATGTCTAAGTTGTGGGATAAAATTGAGGCACAGGCAGCCAGAAGGGAACAGAGGGGGGGATGCCTCCCCTGCACCCTGGTGACACACCTTTACCCCAAGGCCCTGCATGTGTGGGTGATTGTGGTGGAGCGGGAAGAGGGAGGCAGCTGGAGATGGTGAGGGAAGGAAGGGAGGGGCAAGTGACCCCTCCCTGGGGCCAGCTCCCCCGCTGACCCCAGTAGGCACCCCCATACTCTGCAACCCGCCAGGGAAAGGGGGCCCAGGCCCGTCTGGACCAGGGCCTAGTGCAGCAGCGCCTCCCGGCCCCACAGAGCCCGGGACAGTCCACCCGACCCCACCACAGAGAAAACTGCACCCACCCCGTCATCCACTCATCTTCCAGACTACACAAGACAATAGATGCCCAGGCTGAGATCTTCCTCCACCTCTCCTATATCTCCCCCTCCTGCAGAGTGAGTTCCTGAAGAGAGGAGAGCTCCTGCAAGATGTAACAAGCCAAATTTTATTGGATCACTTACATAACTTCACTCTACATGTCCACAATGTTATCAGTTATCATCATTCATACAAAACCTTTCAAGCTACCGTGTTTACAGACAGAAAGAATGACACACATCCAAACGTTACCAAAACCACAACCTCCTTGGAAAGGTAATATACCAAACCAAAACACTTTCAAACAATAAAAGAGAAACTAAAACTAGGAATTACATTCTAGAAACTAAATGAAACTAAACTGAAGCCAAAAAAAACCTGTGAACTATGTTTGACCGTTTTCTTTTTAATCTATGATCTTCTTTTTTTTTCTTTTTGTGCACACATTGCATTGCATTCTACTTGCAAAAAGAAACTTGCTCATGACTTTCTAAATACTTTCCTGATGAGTTCATGGTCTAAATAACTAGTTTCAGATCTTTTTGAAGACAACATGAGGTTCACTTTGTAAATTATGGTTGCATAAGCAAGGTGCGCTTTTAGGGCAGACGTTCCCTGTAACTGATTAGTTGCAATCCAGTCAGCCTGTAGTCCTCCTCTGTTTCTCTGTCAGATCCACATTTTGAGCCTAAGTCATTTTGGTCTAAAGATCAATCAGTAAACATCTGGCAACCACCAGTTGCGAGGGAATTATTATTTTTCCTTGACCAGTTGGGAAGTCGTTGCTGGAGGTTGACGTCAGTGGTTGTGTATCAATTACTAAAGCCCCCATCATGGTAAGTGACCCTCCTAGCAACCACAGAGCTTTGTTCCCTAGCATATTATTGTGTTTGCTTGTAGTTTTGCCACTTTTCTCTGAGCATTAGTGAAACTGTGAGAAGTGTGACAGGGACTGAAAATATCAAGTCATCAAGTAAAAATTGCACTTTCGAGGTCAACATTTTTTTTCTAGTTTACTGCCACTTGCCTACTAGTGAGTCAGTATTTGCAAACACATTGGCTTCTTCCATGCAAACTACATGCTACCTACTACTAAACAAAACAATCACAAGACGTTTTTCTGCATGCATTTTTGCAACCATTTTCATGCTAGTTCCCAAACCGCTGGTGGGTGCCAAGGCGCCACTGACTGGTCTCTAGCCCCCCATTACTTGTGATATCTGGTTTCAAAGCTGCAAGATGAAGTTTAACATTTAAGCCTAACCAATCAATAGGTGACATCAAGGCAGCTTTGCCATCTTTTATATACAGTCGGTGCTCTGACAAGCTTTGTCTCTGAAAACAGCAGGCTGCTGCAGCTACAAATGAAATCATGATAGCAGTGAAGCTGACAATGAGCTGAAATTTGCTGTGAAGCCAAGGGCAGCTGCAGTCTTTGATGATAATTTTTAGTTTATAACTATGAGTAACAGTGTTCATGCTGCTTTAAAGAGCAGCACTTCACTCAGATCAAGCCTTTGAAGACACATTTTTAATCAATTCAAATTTTAAATCAGCCAAGGAAATCAGGTGCTTCAACTTCAAGTCTTGATGTTCTGTTTTGTGCATAGAGTATTTAAAGATATCACGGACACCATATCGTAGTCCAGTACCAGCACGATACTCAAATGATCAAGCTGATGTTTAAATAAAATACTGGAGTTTTCAAAAAGTTTATGCTTACAGCATTTGGTGGATTCTATGAGTATTTCTGTTAATTAAAGGGACTGAATAGTCTTGATTACATGAAGCTGACAAATGCACTGAAAACAAACCTTTGCTATAAATGATAACTACATTTTGCAGATTATAAAGTAGAAGGGCAGTGGTCTGTCATGTAGCTTTAATGCAGTTTGGGAAATCCTAAACCAATAATTTCAGCTGAGGATAGTAGGGTTTAATGTCAACAAGGAAATGACAGTGCTTAGATAGTAGATGACAACAGAACAGAATGTTTTGTGACTCATCGATGCAAAATCCATTGCTTACTAAACAATAACTGCTAACCATGATGATAGTAAACCAGAACTTCAAAAATTAAGATTTACGTATGTGCTATGATAATATTTGATTTAATGGCTACATCATTTATTTTGAAAATCTCTTTCACTTTCAGACCTTTTAAATGTGTGTACGGCACCCAGATCTTGGCTATGCGCACGGTTTAGAAATGAGTGCCCTTCTACACCTCTTGAAGAGACTAAGTCGTAGAGTTGCAATTCATTGTGAAAACTTAGACTTTTTTTTTTGTACAGCTTCCCTTTTGTTGCTGGAGCAGCTTTGTATATAGAAATCTGGGAGATGAGGTTTGTGTCTACAACACAATGGAAATAAAACAAAATACAAAACTATTCCTTCACTTGAAATTTAAATAGCACAAGGGAAAAGTTACTTACTCAATGGCACTGGCCCTACTGTGCCTGTGATTCACTCCTGTTGCCTAAACTAACCAGCTATCATTCCTCATGAGTCATGGGTAAACCTAACCCTCTGAACACAACCCAGTCAGAGTCACTGTAGGGTAAGCCATAAACTAGTAGAATTTACGTAGAATCGTTTCATAGTAGAATAGAATAGAATAGAATAGCCTTTATTGTCATTGTACAGAGTACAACGAAATTGGAGTGCCACTCCCTTGGTGCAAGTTTCAATAATAAATATAAATGTAAAATATAAAAAGTACAAAAAAACAATCGTAAGTACTCAAACAATAGTATGTACAATATATACAGGATAGCAGCATTAATATAATGACAGTATGAATAGCAGCATAATATAATGACAGTGATGGTATGGAATAGGTTCAATTGTTTTTGTGCTTATTTACTACGGTGGTAGCTCTGGGAAAGAAGCTATCTGAAGCATCACACTATAAAAGACTCATAGTCTTGATTTAGTCCAAACCTCAGTGACCTCATAGCTGGTTGTGGCCATGCAGCCAACTAGTTTTGTTTCTAAAAATAACCAGAGAGTAGATGAAAACTGAGTCTTAGTTTGACACTGATTGGATGAAAGTTGTTGCACTGTGGATCATCGTATTAGGAGACACATTTTGATACAAGGTCTGGCTCAGTTGGTGTGCAGGTGACCATATGGCCAGAGAGCAGTAGGCCAAAGTATGTAAAATAGATCAAAAGTAGCAAAGAAGAAGATGGAAAAAAAATATTGATAGATGAGGAATGCTGGGAGGCTTGGGAAAACTGGAAAAATAAGGAAACTGAAGAATACTATAAACAGTTGTGGTCAGAGGTTTACATGAACTCATGGTGGGCATGAATGTCGTGGTGATTTGGGGCTTTTAATGATTTCTTTGAACTGTTCTTTCTCCAGAGTGGAATGATTGTACAGCAAACATCTTTAATGACATTAACTTCAAGCTCATGCACTCAATTCTTGTTTTTTTATTTTGATTTTTTTCTATTCCATTCCCAAATGTATTGCAGAAAAGAAAAATAGATGCATATTAATCAGTCACATGACTACATATATTATTCTGAATAATAAATACTATTCAGGTCCAAAAATTAAATTTAGTTCAAAGTCAACCTCAAAAGAAATAAAACAAAATGTAAAAATAAATAAATAAAGGTGACATTTTTGTTTTTGGATACTGACAGTGCTTTCAGATTGGGGTTTTTTTTGGACAAATTATTCACAATAACTTACAACATGAATCATTCAAACATAAAAAAGGTACCTAACTCAAGGGATGAACCAGTGTTCTGTCTACAATAATAGGCAAATCAGCAATGAACCAATTTTAAATGTCTTTAAGCACTTTGTCTCAAAGGCATAATTTTAGGTGAATCTACAAAAAATGCCAAAGATAACACAGTCTGACAGGCATAAAAATGCATTTTTGCATGAAAAAGGTGGCTCTAAAAGTGCTATTAGACCAAAATTTGGCATGGTGTGCAGTGTAACCTTAAAGGATGACAAATGGAGGACAAAAGAAAAAGTGTCAGGCATAAAAAAAACCTACATACAGCAAATGAACAGCATCTAAAAGTCATGTCCTTAAGAAACAGGAAAAATCCAACAAAGGACTGATATAGGTCCTGAGAGATGCATTTAGCCCTTCAGTCGATTCATCTACTGTTCACTAAAAACTCATCAAAAATGGTCTCAGTGGAAGGGTTGCTGTCAGGAAGCCAAGAAGACTGAGGTATGCCAAACTAAACAAGAACTGGACTGGAAATCACTGGCAACAAGTGTGATGGAGCGATGACTCCAAATTTGTGGTACAAATCACTGTAAATATGCGAAGAGGAGTTCAGATGAGAGGTGCTATGGAGGCTCTGCCATGGTTTGGGGCTGTGCTGGTGATCTTGATGGATATCCAACGCAACAGGCTAAAACCTGAATGGAGAAAAATACAGTTATTTGCTTCATTTTCACTTGTTTTCAAAGAGTAGTTGCTAGTGACTTTCAGCAACTTTCAGAATCTACTTGCTAACATTTTTCCCCACTGTGATGAGCGGTTGCCAGGGGGTCACCAACCAGTCTCTCGGTTGGTGACCCCTGTGTGACTGCATGATTTCACAGTGACTTCTTCCAACCTCCAGAAACCTGGAGGTTGGTCTAATCGGTGTGGGGTAAACCTCTTCCTGTTAAAAGGGAGTTTTTCCTTCCCACTGTTGCCAAAGGGGGTCATATGATTGTTGGGTTTTTCTATCTATCATTGTAGGATGTACTGTACCATATAAAGTACCTTGAGACAACTGTTGTTGTGATTTGGCACTTTATAAATAAAATTGAATTGAATTGAATAATTTTGTGGGCACTGTCTTGGTTTTTAAAAGTTGCCCTTATTGTAGAATATATGTTTTTCCACTTTAGACCAATGTAGCTTTGAGAACTTTAATTCTGATAAGTAGTATAAGTCTGTCCAAAATTTCTTATCTTGGCATTTCCATGTTTATTGTAGACCTAACGCAGCCATTGGTGACATATTTTTGTGAAGATCATATTAGTTTTGTTTCTCTGAAAATCTAATAGTATTTAGAGATATATACATTACAGCTTTTCCATTTACTGTTTCACATTTTCTGATCAAAAATCCTCTGATGGTGTTCTGTTTTGTTTGGAATAAACACAAAATCACAGTGGGTGATTATCTGAGCATTACTGAACAGAGACAGAAAAGTGTTCTTCAGAAGAATAACAAAAACCCAGAAAAGCCAATGAAAAACACATTAGTCTTTGAATCATAAGAAAGAACGAAGCCTTAACAATACATACCTATAAAAAAAGAACAAAAAGCATCTGCACTAATACATTTATCAAAGCTCTTTATGTTTTAATGAAACCTTCAAATGTTACAGTGAGATAACGGCACCCTAAAAGCCTATTCTGCAAATCAGAAAGATCAACATAAAGTGAGCGCTTTCACTTTATTCATGCTTGCAAGGACAATTTGATATTTAAGTGGAAGATATATTCTGTATCATTAACTGCAGAACCTAAGTATAGCGTACTGAAGGGGTGGTGCTGTCACCACTACTGTCTTTTAAGAAAGGTTAGACATTTTACACACACAAAAGCATGATTAAAATAACTATTTTAATCCCCTTATTGTTTTTCTGATGAGGTTGTGCTGCAAAGAAATGGCAAATGAATAACATTCTTAAATACTGTTCTGTTATAAATCTGTCTATCCCAGCTGTCATAGGTTTATTTCACACACTGTACCTCACCTTTCACCCTAACAATAACCTGGACTATTTTGCTTTTCCTTACCTATCTATCAATCTATGTATCTGCCTAGCTAGCTAGCTAGCAGTTAATACACTCACTAAACATGAACCACTACATTTTTAGCTCAGACCTTAAAAATGCCGTGTTCCTGTTTTGTTTTTTTTCTGCTCTCAGCTTTGTATGATGTCAGTGAGGGCGTGGTGGTCTCAGTCTGTGTTGCCCTTCCCTATGAAGCAGGATGTCATCTTATCCAAGTAACTTCAGGGTTTATTCTGGGTTTTCTACTACAATGGTGGCTCACTGCTGGAGTATATCTTAACTTGTGTTTTGAACCTAGTTTGTTCTGGAGCAGTTTACATTCCAGATTAGAGATCAGCAGGTATGAAATTACCAGTACTTTACTTACCAGTCAGTTCTCCAGGAAACAGCCTCACCATTCTTGGAAGAATGACCGAATCATCATTTTACCATCATCATATAATGTCTCTGATTAGAGTTAGTTAGAGAGTTAGAGATAATTTTGGACAGAAAAAGACTTATTTGAGTCCTAAAATGTCTCTTTTTCGTTAGTCAGATCCTGTGATCACAGAACCTTTCATGTGAATGTGCAGGTGAAACTCTGGATTAATTTAGTGAGTTGATAACCAGCTGTATGACTGCTTATCCCTGCCAGTGTTAGGGGTAAGTGAATCCAGATAACAGAACAATACCCTGGATATGTTGAACTCGCTTCATAGCATAAGCCTCTGGTTGGCTCCCTGTGAACTCACTGTCTGTTATGATTGAGTTTGTCTTCTCCTATCCACTTTTTGGATTTTGTACCTTGGCTGGAATATTCAATAAAAGGTTTCTTTTTAGTTAGCTCTGCCTATGAGTCTGTACTTGGGTTCACTTATCACATCGTCTGAGTAAATGCCAAAGCTTCAAGTTCAAGAATTAAAAATATGGATTGCTTTTCTTCTATAAAGAGAAGCTGTGCTCTGATATGAGAGGTGTTGTACAACCTAGAGAAATCAACAGTCCAGCACAACAAACATCTACTCACTCACATTCACACCTACGTCCAATTTATAATCACTGTTTAGCCTGTTAGAGCAAGTTGAAGTACCCAGAGAAAACCCACACAGCAGCACTTTTTTGTTTTCAAATTCAAATTCAAATTCAAATTCAAATTTTATTTGTCACGTACACAGTCATACACAGTACGATATGTAGTGAAATGCTTGGACAACTGCTCGTGACCTAAAGAGAACAAAAAAGGAAAAGGCTATGAATAAGATAGGAAATAAATATGAAAAATTAAAAAGGGTAAATTTAACTAGGAAGGAATAAAATATAAATTAAGGTTAAAAATGAAATAACTGTACAACACAAATTAGAATGAAGGGTAAATTTAACTGGGAAGAATAAGATAAAGATAAATATATAAATTAAAGTTGAAAATAAAATAACTGTACAACAAAATACACAATACACAATATAGAACTATATAAGAATGTATGAAGAAATCTAAATATAAATAAATATATACACAATAACAGCAGCTGTGCAAGTATTAACCGGAAATGAAGAATATAGTGACCAGTGTTGTGCAAAACCAAAGTCCAGAAAGTCCAGTGTGTGTGTAAGAACCATATGTGTGGGTCAGTACTGTGTGGTGGTGTGATTGAGAGACCGTATCGCCTGCGGGAAGAAGCTCCTCCTCAGTCTCTCTGTGTTGGTCTTCAGGGAGCGGAATCGCTTTCCTGACCTCAACAGAGAGAACAGTCTGTTGTTGGGATGGCTGAGGTCCTTCACGATCTTCTTGGCCTTGGTCCAGCACCGCCTGCTGTAGATTGAGTGCAGGTCAGGGAGCTCGGAGCGGATGGTGCGCTCAGCTGACCGCACAACCCTCTGTAGAGCTCGTCTGTCCTGCATGGTGCTGTTCCCGAACCAGGTTAAGATGTTTCCCGCCAGGATGCTCTCTATGGTGCACGAGTAAAAGTTCCTGAGCACCTTGGAGGGCAGTTGGAAGTCTCTCAAGCGTCTGAGGTGGTAGAGACGCTGTCGGGCCTTTTTCACCACGGTGTTGATGTGACAGGACCATTGTTTTTAACTTCATTTTACCAAAGTTTTAAATTACTTTTCCAACATTTTACAATATCCCTCCAGTAATGCACTTGGTTACTGGTAGGCAGCTTGAATGACTTAGGGAAAGTCAAAAACAGTAATAAAAATGAGACGAGAACTGAAAAAATCCAAAGGTTTTACAGTTCTCAGGGGCCCTAGTTCAAGTTCAAGTTCAAGTTCAACTTTATTGTCACTTCAACCATATACAGTTTAAAAATACACAGTGAGGCGAAACAACGTTCCTCCAGGAACCAAGGTGCTACAAGACAAGTTAGTGCAAAAAAAATAATAATATATAATATATCTAGTAATAATATTGTGCAAAAGAGCATTTACAGGTTGGTGTGTGCGATGGTTTGGTGGTGTAGGTCAGTGTGTTTGCGCTTGTGTTGGTTAGTCAGTCCAGTCTCAATGTTTTGAGGTATTTGAGTTAAGCTGAGTGATAATGTTAGTGTATGTGTGTGTGTGCGTGTTTATCAGTCAGTCCCTTTTTGCTGAGGAGACGGATGGCTTGTGGAAAAAAGCTGTTGCACAGTCTGGATGTGCGTGCCCGAATGCTTCGGTACCTTTTTCCAGATGGCAGGAGTGTAAAGAGTGTGTGAGAGGGGTGTGTCCGATCAGCCACAATGCTGGTGGCTTTGCGAATGCAGCGTGTGGTGTAGATGTCCTCAATAGAGGGTAGAGAGACCCCGACGATCTTCTCTGCTGTTCCCACTATCCGCTGTAGGGTCTTGCGGTCTGATATGGCACAGTTCCCAAACCAGACAGTGATGCAGCCGCTCAGGATGCTCTCAATAGTTCCTCTATAGAAGGTGGTCAGGATCGGTGGTGGAAGCCGGGCCTTTCTCAGTCTTCTCAGAAAGAAGAGACGCTGTTGGGCTTTCTTGTGCAGGGAGCTGGTGTTGAGGGACCAGCCGAGGTCCTTCTCCAGGTGTACGCCCAGGAATTTGGTGCTGTCAACGATCTCCACAGAGGAGCCGTTGATGCTCAGCGGTGAGTGGTCGCCTCGTGTCCTCCTAAAGTCAACAACCATCTCTTTTGTCTTGTCAACATTCAGAGACAGGTTGTTGTCCTTACACCAGTCCGTTAGTCTCTGCACTTCCTCTCTGTACGCTGACTCGTCGTTCTTGCTAATGAGACCCACCACGGTCGTGTCATCAGCGAATTTAATGATGTGATTTGAACTGTGTGTTGCTACACAGTCATGAGTCAGCAGTGTGAACAGCAGAGGACTGAGCACACAGCCTTGTGGGGCCCCAGTGCTCAGTGTGGTGGTGCTGGAGGTGCAGTTCCCGATCCGTACTGACTGAGGCCTTCCGGTCAGAAAGTCCAGGATCCAGTTGCAGAGGGAGGTGTTTAGGCCTAACAGGCTCAGCTTTCCGATCAGTTGTTGGGGGATGATCGTGTTAAATGCTGAGCTGAAATCTATGTACAGCATTCGGACGTGTGAGTCCTTCTTGTCCAAGTGTGTCAGGGCAAGATGGAGTGCAGTGGAGATGGCGTCGTCCGTTGAGCGGTTATGGCGGTATGCAAATTGCATTGGGTCCAGTGAGGGGGGCAGCAGGGTCTTGATGTGTCTCATGACGAGCCGTTCGAAGCACTTCATGATGGTGGGTGTAAGTGCGATAGGGCGGTAGTCATTGAGACAGGACACAGAAGACTTCTTGGGCACGGGGACGATGGTGGTGGCCTTGAAGCACGTGGGGACAACGGCACTGCTCAGAGAGATGTTGAAGATGTCGGTGAGAACATTTGCCAGCTGATCAGCACATTCTCTGAGCACTCTGCCTGGGATGTTGTCTGGTCCAGCAGCTTTACGTGGATTGACTCTGCGTAGAGTTTTCCTCACCTCAGCTGTAGTGAGACACAGGACCTGGTCGTTCGGAGGAGGGGTGGTCTTCCTCGCCGCCACGTCGTTCTGCCTGTCGAACCGAGCATAGAAGTTGTTAAGCACATCTGGGAGGGAGCCGTCACTGTCACAGGCAGGTGGTGTCGTCCTGTAGTTAGCGATGGCTTGTAAGCCCTGCCACATGCGTCGTGTGTCGCCGCTGTCCTTGAAGTGGTTGTGGATTCTCTGGGCGTGTGCGCGCTTTGCCTCTCTGATGGCCCGAGAAAGTTCAGCCCTCGCTCTTCTAAGCGCCACCTTATCTCCCTCTTTGAAGGCAGAGTCTCGGGTCCTTAGAAGTGCACGCACTTCCGCAGTAATCCACGGTTTCTGGTTGGGTCGTGAGATGATGATCTTGGAGACAGTGACGTCATCGGTGCACTTGTTGATATAGCTGGACACTGATGATGTGTACTCCTCCAAGTCAGTGAAGTCGCCGTAAGTTGCAGCCTCTCTAAACATGTTCCAGTCAGTGCTCTCAAAACAGTCCTGAAGAGCAGAGATGGCTCCTGCTGGCCAGGTTTTCACCTGCTTCAGAACCGGTTTTGATCGCCTGACGAGTGGTCTGTATGCTGGAATTAGCATAACAGAGATGTGGTCTGAGTAGCCGAGGTGGGGGCGGGGCTTTGCCCGATATGCGCCGGGGATGTTTGTGTAAACAAGATCCAGCGTGTTTTCTCCCCTCGTTGCAAAGTCCACATACTGATGGAATCTAGGAAGCACTGACTTGAGATTTGCATGGTTGAAGTCCCCAGCAACAATAAACAGTCCATCCGGGTGTGTATTTTGCAGTTCACTGATCTTTGTATACAATTCCCATAGCACTTCCTTAGCAATAGCGCTAGGTGGAATGTACACTCCGATAATGAAAACAGTGGTGAATTCCCGTGGTAAGTAAAAAGGTCTGCATCTAACAGTCACAAACTCCACCAGCGATGAGCAATAACTAGAGACTAGCACAGAGTTCTTGCACCATTTCTCGTTGATGTAAACACACAAGCCGCCACCGCGAGTCTTACCGCACAGAGCTGCATTTCTGTCGGCGCGAAACAAGGCCAGCCCGTTTAGCTGAATAGCGGCGTCCGGTACTCTTTCGCTGAGCCATGTTTCCGTGAAAACAAAGACACAGCAGTCTCTATTACTCTAGTATGCGGAAAAAACATGATCCATTCTGTCTTAACATGATCTCTGGGTAGGTCAATCCATAACTGACAATGTTCCATTGTATGCATTTCTATACAGGTATACTTTTACTGCACTAGCAGTGTGATTGGGATCACTGTCATACTAAGAAAGAAGCCATTGTCTGTCACTTGATTTTGAGATGGTAATCTAAATGGATTAATGAATGTGATGGTGCTTTCCAGCGTTTATACTTCCTTCAGTTTTGACAAGATCCCCAACACCACTGACTAAGATACAACCAAAGCCATGACAGCGCCTTCACCGTGTCCATCCCAACCTCTTCCACACATGACAACAATGATTTGAAACAATAATTCAAATTTGGGTTTAGTATATTTTTCTGCATCAAGACTTCTTTGTTCTTCTTCGTTTTCCTATTTCTTAAGGACATGACTTTCAGATATAAGTCATGTGATGTAGATAGTTTTCTCCTAGGCCTGTCTCTTTTTTTGTCCTCTACTTGTCCAATTTTCTCATTTTTTTAAGGACAAACTGCAGACCACAAAGAGCTATACCATGTTTCAGCTAATAGCTCTTTGGGAATCACCTTGTTGATGCTAAAATACTATTTTATGGCTGTCAAATTGCTTTTTTGTTGACATGTTCTTTATAGATTTAACAAAGAAATCATCCTTTGTGTTAGGCTACTACTAACCAAGTGCCTAACCATTCAAATTGATTTTGTGGTGAACCTTGGCAAACTATTGCTCAAGACCACTTTACAACATTAGAAGAAAGTCTGGTTCTGTGGAAACAAAATATATAGAAATGAGAAATGACTCAAGACTTTAGCACAGCATTGTAAACTTTAGTCATGTTTATGAGCATCCACAACTTTAACAGTATATAGTTATATAAAATAAGGAAAAGAATAACTGGGTCTAAATAGTTAATAATTTATTATCTCAGAAAAAGTGGATATTGAGCTATAAGAGAAGACAGCTGGTGTTGGTGCTGAATAATTTAAAGTCTAGTGAGGATTGGGCGAGCCACATCGTCACAGGTGAACAAAAACTCTTCCTCGGGGTTGCTCCCAGTCACTGAGCTGACTCACACACTCGCCTGGGGAAAGTGGCCATGTACAGCATGTGAACCGGGATGGAATTTGGCTCCAATTTCCTCTCACATCCTTCCTGTTCTGTACTTTCTCTGTGAAATAAAAAGTAATAACTGACAAAATGCTAAAGCTAAACTGGATTGCTGGCTTTAAATTGAAGTCTGCAACACTAAACCCATTTCCTCCTCAGTGCTGCTTTGACTGAGGGATGTTTGTTTGACATTGCCCCTCTGCAATGACTCTTATTCAAATAAATTTCCATACTGGAAGTTGTGGTGGAAGCTTTTTTTTTTTTTTTTTGGCTGCTTTCCCGCTTGTACAAGACCAAGGTCACACTCTGATATGCTTCCATGGAGAATGATATTTTCTGTGATTGATTAAACTGCCTCAGTTTAATTCCCCCAGACAGACAGCACAGCTTCTTTCTGGCGATGGACACGACAGAGCTTAACAAATGCCTTAAAGAAACTTCTAAAGCTTTCAAATCCAGTTTTCCACGGCATTATACCAGCTGGTTATCTATCCCCTGGTAAATAGTTAATTAAAGATTTGAGGAACATATTTAAGGTTCAATTACATCCCTTTAACTCCCATTTAAAGCAGCTCCGTTTAGATCAAGGAAGCCATTTTGTGGCCTCGGTTCAAACACATTTCAGCAGTTGCGACGTCACGCTGACCTGAAATTAGCAACCATGCAGCTAGCAGCTGGTATTGCTTATTATTATTTTTTTTATTATGGTCTGAATTTGGCATTTCACAAAACAAAATGTTAATATGAAGGGATGGTGTTTATTGCTATTGCCAAGCTCGGTTTGATGCAGTTTTATGTGTTTACTGGGATATTTTTAACCGTGGATCCACAGTGTAGAAAGCTTATAAATGTTCGTGTTGGGTGTGTGTGTGTGTGTGTGTGTACACATGTCTGCGCATGGCATATTTGTCCTAATTATGACCAAAGGCACAGTGGTGAAAACACAAACAAGATGATTTCCTCACACATAGGAAATGAGAGGAGTGATATTTGATTACTGAGTGTATCCCCAGATTACTTTTTGACATTCGTCTCAGTGCACTCTAAGTAAATGGCATACTTTATCGTACCTTTAGAGGTACAATGGCTTGTCACTAGCATACCCTCCAAGATATTTCTGTTGTACACTTCACATACATTATGGAAACCAATGTGGTACACATTTCGTCTGAGGAATATTACAGGTGTCAAGTGAACACTGAAAAAAAGGCCATGTTGGATTTACTTCATTCAATAGTGGACATTGGTTGCACACAACTTTTTTGCTTTGGCAGACACTTAAAACAACTGAGTTAAATCAATACAACTTATTCATATTCAATAAACCTGTGCATTTTGTGTTGATAAAAAGCGATTGAAACATGTTTAGATGAAGTAAGGTGAGCTTTTGGAATATTTTATTAATCCTTCACAATTTTGTCATTTTATTTCAACACTATTCAATAACTTTTACCCCAATACTACTAGGTCACTTAAATACTACATTTTGTCTTCATATTACATAATATTCAACAAAGTCTAGAGTCTGGTTAACCCTTTAAGACCTACCATAGAACCAAGTCCGCCAGAGCTTATATTATATTTTTACATGGTGTGGTGCCATTTTTGGGAGCATTTCAAGTTGCTATACATCAATACAACCATTACAGCCTAAATTTTAATAATATGTATGCATTAAGTGCATAGTAACTACATAAATTGCAAAAAAAGTGCAATAAACTACAAAAAAACTGAAAATTGTTTTATTTTTTTTAACATATATTTGTAGTTAGAGAAATTTAAGAGGCTTATCCCTCAAAACTGTGAATACAAAAAAGTTGCACAAAATAGTTTCCCACCACAGGAAATTTATTTTGAGTGTCTTCATAGTTTTATTTTTGAAATACACCAATTTTTATATACTGCAGGAAAAACGAAAATAAATATTATACTGCAAATTTGCAAAAAAGCAGCATATACATCAAAATAAACTATTTCCAGCAGTGCAATATGAGTCCTACGCATCTCAGAAATGACACAAAGTCATAAAGTCAAACATAACTTTTAAAAACACCAGTATAGGCTCATAAGGCCCTGATGGTAAAAAACTACATTTCTGCGAAAATGACGTCACTTCCGGTTTCGGGCAGGTCATGGCGGACATGCGATAGTTCGCGCTGACGTTTATTCCAACGTAGGAAGTGTTTTGAACAGCTGATCGGATCAGCAAAGCGTGTTTCTGGAATATTGTGTTTTTGTTGCTGCAAGTGCTTTTTATGCAGTTTTTGCAAAGCTATATGTGGAAGGAAACCGTGACAAGCTGATGGCATAAGATGTAAGTACAACTTCTCCGGTTTCATATGCAAAAAAAATTATTGCGCTAGCTCACGTTGTTGCAGTGCTACCGGGATTTAAAAATAGTTACTCAAAACAGAGCGTGCCCGCTCGGACCGGTTTTAAGGGTTAACATAAGAACTGCATGGATCTACAACAACTACCATCCTCCCTGTCTCTATCCGAGATGCAGGGGGCTGGGGCAAAACCCAGAAGTGATAGGTACACCCTGGACAGCTCACCAGTCTATCATATTAGAGACAAACAACCATTTGCACTCACATTCACAGGTAATTTAGGATCACAAATTAACCTAACTCTAACAACTGCATGACTTTCAACTGCACTGTAAACCCCAACAGTCTACCTGACTTATAAAGTTTGTGGATATAACAATTAAAATTCCTCACAAAGTTGAAACAACTTAAAACTTTTCTGTTCGGTTAACGATTCAAACAGTTATAATTGTACATGGCTTAGAAGTTAAGAGTAAATACTGCTTTCTTAATTATGATTTTTGAGTAAATGTTTTTTTCCAAGCTCCGCATGTGTACGTCATGACGTCTTCTCTCTAACCTGAACGACGTTGTCAGAAAATTATGTTCAATATGGCTGCCCTTCTCGAGCGACTGGAGAACACATTTGGAGAAACTTGTAAGTAAAACGGAACCTTCGTTATGTTTATTTTTTCTGTAAAAAAGCAAGTATATTAATATGTTGCAGCCAATAACTTGTTTTCGAATGCGCTGTTGTGTTAAAAAGCACAGACCCAGGTGGTGAATAGTTGTTCGCTGTTGTTCGCGCTCTTTTTCAAACATAGATTATGTCGTCAGTTTTAACCGATTAAAACACAGTTTTACTAAGAATCACACATAAAGAAAGGGTCTTAGTGATATTTTAACGACCCCTTGCCAACGCAAGAAAGTTGGCGTTTTTACAACAGCAGCCTCATTCTTCGGCAGGGTTTTTTTTTTTCTTCTTCTCATTAGCATCATTCAAAAGTGACTTAGCTAGCAGTGGCAACTTCTATCTAAAACAATTGAAATATAGCAAGGTGTTGTATATTTAGTGTGCTAATAAGGTTTTCAATATTTTTATTTTTTCTTCCAAGGCTGAAGACCAAAGACAAAAAGACAGAAGAAAAAAAAAAATTCAGACTGCAATTAATTTCAGGTGGAGACAGTAAACACAGGTGAGTTGAAAGATCTATTGAAGGGTCCTTTCTTCATGGCCATTAAAACATTTTTAGGTTAAAAGACCTGTGTCATGAATCGCTGTGGGCAGGAGTTGGACCCAAAATGCAGGACTCAGACTCAGGGGATGAACTCAAAATCACAGCTTTAATTGCTGGTCACAGAAAACGAGCATACAAAACTAAACTGGGGAAATATAAACTCACAGCTTGCAGCAAGGCACACGAGGAAACACACAGCTTGAGGGACGACGCAGCACTGACTCAGAGAAACACAGGGTTTAAATACACTGGGAAGTAACGAGGGGAATGAGACACAGAAGGAGAGCACAGCTGGGAGAAATCAGAAGTGACGAGACAAGGGAGCAAAGTAGGATACACTCACATGAGACACAGACCTTCAAAGTAAAACAGGAATTAGCACAGATGCAAACTAGACTAGGGGAGACAGAGCCACTAAGACACAGAGGGCGGCTACTAAATACTCAGAGAACTAAACAGAATACAAGAAAACCAAACTAAGACACTACACTAAAGAATACGCTGGGACAACAAAGAGAACTAAGAACATAATACAAAAAACTCAGAGGCACAAGAAACTCAAAACACTGGGTCACTGACCCAGGACCGTGACAACCTGTCTTTTTTTAAATCATGCCCTGGCTTTGTCACACTGAATCATGTTGAAAAGATCTACTTTCATGGCTCCCCCCATTACCATTTCCTTGTACTTCTTTCTACCAGTCTATTTTATTTTGTGACATTAACATCTTAAATGTACCCCTAATTATTAATAGCTGTGTTAGTATTTATAATGCTTTTTTTTTTTTTTATCATGTGCAGATCTACCAAGGGTCAGTGGCACAGTTCACCTTTTGTGGTAAGTTATAACACTTCATATGTGGTCACATAAGTAAGTTGTTTCATCAGTTGTTCAGTTCTTATAAAATGTTGTATAATTGTACCAAATCACTGAGGATACATCCAATGTGTAAATCACAATCAACAATTTTACTGTGATATTCGCTCGTGTTTAGAGAATCTCCATTATCTTTGTTACTGAGTTTCCATTTTTGTAGGGCCAAATTTGTATTAAAAATTAATATTTTCATATGATGTGAAATGACTCAATCATTTCTAATTTTTAGAAGAAACCATTCATTAAGTCCCTTAAGGTGAAGATTTCATATATTGATAATGATAAAATTAACACAAATTAAAAGTTTCACTGATAAACACACAATTTTTCCTTGCTTTGAACCCCATGTTCTATATAGATTACAGCTCTGATCTGGAGAACACTATTTTAAAATACTGTGTAGGGTTTTTGTCAAATGATTAAGAAACAGACTCTCTGTCACAAGAGACAGAAAGGTTGTATCTTAAAAGAAAAGTCTCCAAAATTTAGTAGAGTCTGATGTCATGCAGTTTCATAAACATGTATTCTCCCCAAAGAATGACACCTGAAAACTTTGCGTTAAATGAACTTTTCTTTTCCCTTTTTAGGAGGCGCCTGATATCAACGTGAAACGCACTGCAGTACTTCGTGCCCTTCCTGTATACCTGTGGGAGGAGGACCCAGAATTATTTTAGACATGTAATGTAAGTGTATTTTTGCATTACTTAAATTCTGCCAGTAAGATAAAATGCTATGGATTTTTTTAAATACAATTTAATACCCTAGCAGCTACCAAATTGTACAAACAAAATACCCTCTCTTTAGAAAACCCTCACACACAAACACACACAGGTCAGGAGCAGGGCACAGGCGTATCACAGCACTATGGCTATGCTGCAGGTGGCCCAAAAACCAGGCTGAAGTCAAGATTTAGTTTCTTTTTGAGATAAAGTCATGAAATAAAAAAATACTTTTTTTTTTAGAAAAATAACAAAAATACAAATTATGTAATGCAAGAAGCTAACACGTTAATGTACATTTTTCAAAAAAAAGTAGAGTACCCGAACTCGTTACAAAGTAACCCACTACACTGCTGAATGTTTTGCTAGATTACAGGTCATGCTTGTCACATTCTCTCAAACCAACCTTACTTATTTAATTGGGGCGATCGTGGCTCAAGAGTTGGGAGTTCGGAGCCCTGGCTCCGACAGTCTCGGTCGTTGTGTCCTTGGGCAAGACACTTCACCCGTTGCCTACTGGTGGTGGTCAGAGGGCCCGCTGGTGCCAGTGTCCGGCAGCCTCGCCTCTGTCAGTTTACCCCAGGGTGGCTGTGGCTACAATGTAGCTGCCATCACCAGTGTGTGAATGTGTGGATGACTGAATGTGTAAAGCGCTATACAAATACAGGCCATTTACCATTGATACTGTGTCTATTCCAGGCGGACGCATTGGATGAGTCGACCCTCAGTGACACTCCAGTTGCCCTTCTCACTGTGGTTACCGACAGCGCTTCCCAGTCCAGTCCATTTTACTTCCTCAAGCATGGCTGTTGTGGTGAAAGGCGTTTAGGTGATGCGAGATATTCCCAGATTTGCAGATGCATTTGCTTTATTGTTTGGCTTGATCTATGCTCTGCATTTAGACTACCCCAGGAAGCTGGTTCACACATTTGCCTTTGTCCAAAATATCTTCATGGGGCTTGATGACGGCAAACCCCTGAAACCCCTGCCTACATGCTCTTAAGGAATATAAGGCAATGTTTGTTAGGACACGCACTCTGTTACTGAGCACTTTGTTTGAAGCACTTTAAGTTTACTACAGGCTTTGGGTGGATTTAACTCCATCAGTTTACCTAATTTTCCTATACTTGACTGCCTTATCTGGTTATTTGGAAGCTGATCATCTTTGTACCCATTTTAAAAAAATGTTTTTCATTTCTATTTTAAAAAAAAGTGATTAGTATTTGACTTTTTGTTTTGCATTTTTGTGTATTTTGAGAAAGATGCAATTAGGACTGATGTCGTCCTTTGTGATTTTATAAAAAGATAAATGTTCTACACAGAATTTATAATGCTCACTTTATGGTGCCGATATCCATGTTAGTTGTTTTATAAAAACATTTGTGATGTTTTTAAATTTTCATGAAAAAATGTTAAATAAACAAAATGTAAAGTAACTGAATTTCCGTACTTTTTTTTTGTTAGTAGTCTACACTCAAACATTGAAACATAAATATCTTTTAATTAATAATCAGATAATTTGAGTTTAGGTTGTAATATAATTGCATTGTGTTGCATCAAAATAATAAACTACAAGAAACACAAAAATATTGAAATTAAAGTATACAGTCTTTGAGTAAAGCTCAATTAATAAAATATAAAATATAATTTTAAATTTTTAGGTTAACAATAAATACAAATTTTGAGTACCCCATACTTAGAAGATATGAGTTTTTGTACTTAAATCTTTTGAGGTAATCAGTTTCCACAAAAGTTTTAAGTTCAGTCAACTTGTTCGGGTTTACAGTGTGTGAGAGGAAACCAGAAGACCCAGAGAGAACCCACTGCAAACTAGCCAGATTGTAGATTTGAACCCAGGACCTTCTTGCTGTGAGGCAACAGCACTAACCATGCCACCAATTCAGCCCTGACACAAGTAGCTGTGATTTCAACGCTTGATGCAGAATGTTCGGTACATCTCTGTCAAACCACAATAAATAGCGATAGCATACACTGAAAAAAAGGGATTGGCCAGCTCTTGGATTTACGTAAGCATCTTGCGTGTATTTAACACAAGTGCCTCATGCTTTAAAGTTAAGTGTAACTACATAGTGTAGAAACTACATGATATGCAGAGAGGCTAGATTAAATTGTTCATATCATGTTCAAGTGAAGTAAGTCAATAGTATAGCAATGTTAAATCCCGCGACACTGCACGGGTTTCAGACTCGCGCTCTTTAGATCGTGGTTTCAGGAAGGCATCCATCTCAGTCAAGTCGAGCAGCCACCTCTACTTTTTTTGGTATACCAAAAAAAGTAAATTGGGTTGTTGTTACATTAAAAAAGTCTAACTTGTAATTTGAACACAATAATTTCATGTTTCTATGATACAATCTAGTAAGAGTGGTTAGTTGCTGAACTCATGAAATTCACAAGATCGCACAAGATTTCAAACTGCAGGAAAATCACTGGAGTTATAAGAGGCAGACAACTACACACGCACCACGTGCATGCTATTGCTATTTATCGTGTATTATTACAAAAACAAAACAATTCTGCATCAAATACAGGAAATCATAGCTTTCCTACATTTCCTAGATTGTTGGCATGGTGGTTAGTGCTGTTGCTTCACAGTAAGAAGGTCCTGTGTTCAAATCCACATTCTGGCTAGTTTGCAGGTTTCTCTCTGGGTATTCTGGTTTCCTCCCGCAGTTAAAAGTCATGCAGTTGTTAGAGTTAGGGTTAACTGGTGATTCTAAATTACCTGTGAATGTAAATGGTTGTTTGTTTCTTTGTGATAGACTGGTCAGCTGTCCAGGGTGTACCCTGCCTTGTAACCTATCACTTCAGGGTTATTTCCCAGCCCTCCTGCAACCAGGATAAAGATAGGAGGATGGTAGTTGATGAAGACCCATTCAATCTTCATGGTAACCAGGATCTAGACTTTGTTGAACATTATGTAATATGAAGACAGCATGTAGTATTTAAGTGACCAAATAGTATTGGGGTAAAAGTTATTGAATAGTGTTAAAATAAAATGACAAAATTGTGAAGGATTAAAATATTCCAAGAGCTTAACTTATTTCATCTGAACATGTTTCAATCGCGTTTTATGAACACAAAATGCACAGGTTTACTGAATATGAAAAAGTTGTGTTGATTTAACTCAGTTGTTTTAAGTTTCTGCCAAAGCAAAACATTTGTGTGCAACCAATGTCCACTATTGAATCAAGTAAATCCAACATGGCCTTTTTTTCAGTGTACATGTGGTGTGTGTATAGTTGTCTGCCTCTTATAATTCCAGTGATTTTCCTGCAGTTTGAAATCTCGTGCAATCTTATTAATTTCATGAGTCCAGCAACTAACCACCCTTACTAGGTTGTATCCTGTCATCTCAACAAGAACAAATTAAGTTGTTGAATTTCATACAGATCCTACATGATTTAATTACACTCTAAAAAATATTCATGGTGTTTGTAGGTAGAACTTAACAAAAAAGCATTTTTCTACTTAAAAAAGTAAGTTGTCTACATGTAAACGTTTCAGTGAGTTGACTAATCAATGTTAAAAGTCAGTGCAACACAGAAATTAATAAACACCTCCTTAACTTAAATGTTTGAGTATATTGAACAAAATACTTTTATCATCAATCAACAACAGAAAATATTAAGTTTGTGTAACATGTAAAAGTGAGTTTGAACATCTTTCGTGTTTGAACTGCCCATAACTGGACCATAACGAAAAAATAATTACAACTACCATAAAAAAAGAAGAAATGGAAAAAAACAGAGGTTGGCACCACTACCTGGTAAGTTCCTTGTTTTATAGTCTTTAATAAATATGTACTAGTTACAGGAATTTACTGCTTAAGTTTAGTCTGACAATGGCAGCTACATGATGTGAATTGACACTCTGTGTTATGCTAGTTGTTACTCTATAAAAGTATAAAAGAGCGTTTGTATTTTTTCCTGTTGTTAATGAAATCTGTCAATTAAATCTGTCACTCCGGTCGTTACTTTGGTTAGCCATAGGTGTGTATGAGACCATGCATACAGCAGAGGGTAACCCCGTAGCATATGTTCGTATCATGCAGGCGTAGCAGTTGTCTGCATTCTTATCACTTTGTGGGAGTAGAGGTGTGTTTCCCCTAGACTGTGTTCGGTGAGTTAACTAAGTATTGAATTTCAAAATAGATTAATTACAAGTTATATTTGTACACTTTAAATTTGATGGTTTTAATCATAGTTTAGCATAGTAAAGTTGCTAAAGTTAAAGTTGTTAGCTAGCTTTCTTTTAGCTAGCAAACGTTCCTCGCAAATACAGAGTACATTGTCAATTTTTCCACTTATACTTAAAATTTGTCACTTGTCAGGGTGCATTTGGTTAGCTGATAGACCTTGCAGACAGCAGAGCATGTTCAATTTGAACCTGTATATGTTCAAATTAACCAGTCAGCAGCTGCCTGCATTTTTATCATGGTGTCAGAGTAAATTTGTTTCGACGGTCTTGGGTGAGGTAACTAATTACTGACAGAGTGAAATGTGGTGAATTTATGCCAGAGTATTTATGTGAGTAAAAGTATTTCTATCAAATGTATTGATATTTTAAGCGCAAATGTGAAATATGCCTGAGGTTAAAGTTAGTTGACCTAGCAAGAAAAAACTAAATTGTGTGTGTGCACATAAGACTTGCTTTCGTTACCTTCTGTAATTGTAAGCATAATGTGAAGTGTGGGATTGTGGCATGTCTACAGTGGTCTTCAAATAATTAAAAAGAAAATTCTCTCACACATTTGGATATGACACACTTTTTCCAATTTTAAACTACAGTCTGTAGATTTATTTATTTATTTTTTGAATTTTGGATTCATCTTTTCAGTGTTTCATTGTAGTATTTTAGAGAAGGTTTTATACTTAAAATAACTTGTTAACTCAAAAGCCTCGATAAGCCTTTGTAGTCTTTTATAGTCCTTAGAACTCAACAAAAACTGTTTGAAATAGTCTCCAAATCTAGGTTATATTTACTTTCACTCACCTTATCCTACTGCTAGCAAAGGGTGCATTGAAAGCAGGGCAGTATGTAACAGATTAAATTCAAGTTATAAAAATTAAATTGTTTATTTGTTAAAAACAAAAATTAAATCAATAATTAGCAAAACGCTAGTCCTATGAATGTAATATGTTTGACTTTTGGCCTAGTAAACTTTTTTTATTCTCCAGAGTTCAGTGGAAACAAGAAGAGAGGTCGCAATCCGTTGCCTGATGGTGTATCTGAAAGAGAAAGAAGAGGATCTCTTCAGAGAACAGCTGGTAGGTAAATCTCACATTGTTTTGTGTTATATTTTTAAATAGCACATAAAATACCGACATGTTTCTTTTTAACCTACTTGCCAGGATGGTGAAGAACAGTTCTCAGAAGAAGTGGTAAAGATCGTAGTCACCAGACGTGCAGCAGTGCCACTTCCAGCCGTCGCTAAAATTGTGATTGAAGGAACAGCTGTCCTGGAAGACCTTGATGTGCCCAGAGCGTGTGCCTTAATGATGGGACTTATATACGCTCTCAATCTGAGCTACCCCAAACAAGTAAAGAACACTCTAGAGGTATTCCAGAAGGTGTTTCTGGAACTTGATGGGCTTAAAGCCAGCCCACAGGTAATGTCTCTTAAGTACAAACTTCTGTTATAAAACAAATGTAATTTAGGCTGCAATATTCAGATGTGCTGATGCTTGTGTTTTTTATGCAGTCTTAGACAAGTGTAGTTTTGAGAGTTCATAATACGTATAACCTTACCTTTGGATTGTTGTGTTGTTAAATATTAACATGTTTTGTAATTTTCTTGATTCTGTGATATTTACCAAGTTGCTAGGTTAAAGTTAATGTTTAATAATACCGGTAAGCAGATTTGCAAAAACAAATGGCCTTACTTTGCAATGTTTGTTTTCTGAGGTATTTTAGTAGGGTGTGATTTAAAATTATTGCTATTTGGAAGACTTGAGATATATATATATATATATATATATATATATATATATATATATATATATGCGCCGCTTTTTTTTAATATACCTTTACAAATCTTTATAGTGGTTCTCAAAGTCGGTCATCAGGCCCCACTGCTCTGCTTGTTTCTATTAATAACTAAACACTGTTGATTGGCTGGTGTGTTCAGTTAATCAGAAGTTGTAGACACCATTGTGGAGTAAGAAAAACGAAGTAAATTGGTATGTTTTAGCTTCTGATTCAACACCACCTTGTCCAGGTAATAAACATGCTACATTTTCTTTTGTTACTGAGGTTGTTTGTGGAGGAATTGTACTGAAATACATTATTGTTTTTGCCCACTCATTTATAATTAAAGGGCTGCTGTAATGTTTGATTTATGTTGTATGACACAGAAGTGTATTACTTCGAAAATGTTATGCAATAAACTGTTTCATCAGTTGGAATAATTTAAATGGCTATGTTTGCATGGATAATTGTGAGTAGGATATATGTAAAAAAGTAAGTTAGATTAACTCAACTAATGTAATTTGTCAACTCAATATTACCAGAAATTTTAAATTAATATTAGGTTGCTTAAACTTAATTATGCTTTTACAGGTCAAAGTAAATCATGTTGGTTTGTTGAACTAGTTGAGTTAGCCAAACCTAAAAATTACTTGCTGGATTTACTTAATAATATGCAAAATTTGTAACTTAAAAAGTTGAGTGGAAATTGTTACCTCAATTTTTTTAAGTTGAGCCAACAAAACATTTTTTAGAGTGTACGTTCAAGATAGAAACATGAAATTTTTGTGTTCAAATTACAAGGTAGACTTTTGTAATGTAACAACCACCAAATTTACTTTTTTTGGTATACCGAAAAAAGTAGAGATGGCTGCTCGGCGTGCAAGACTGAAATCTCATGCGGTGTCGCGAGATTTAACATTGCTATATTATTGACTTACTTCCCTCAAACATGATATGGACAATTTAATCTACCCTCTCTGCATATCATGTAGTTTCTACACTATATAGTTACACTTAACTTTAAAGCATGAAGCAACTGTGTTAAATACATGCAAGATACTTACATAAATCCAAGAGATGGCCAATCCTTTTTTTTTTCAGTGAAGAGAGTGATGCTCTGTTGTAACACCATGAAGGGGCATTTTAACCTCGTCCTGCAATATCAGCAGAAATGGAATAGATGTCATATCAAGTACTTTATTCGTTTTGTAAACAATTGAGATAATTTCATTGTAGATCTTAACGTTAAAACACATTAGACAAATTACACACATTAGAATCAATCCAAGAGCACAAACCTCCGCCAAGACAGCTCACTCTCTGGCCATTATTTACTTTTAAGGGAGTAGTTGTCAGGGGTTGCAGTGTGGATGAGGGAAAGAGGACCCAAACGCTGGACTCACAGGTAGGTGAAGGTTGGTGTTTATTGTAGACGGAGTGAACAAACAGAACAGAAGCAGGAAATGGCTGGCTGAATGATTGAAAGACTGAATGACTGACTAACTGACGGACCTGAACATAGGACAACCTAACAGCAACAATGACACGACAGAGAACTGGTAAAACTGAAGAACTTAAATACACAGAGTGGATGATGACGATAATTGGACACAGGCGAATACACAGCTGAACATAATGAAACAGGAAATGGTACAAGTGGAAAAAACAGAACATGAACTGAAAACGCTGGGTCAATGACCCAGGAATCCTAACAGTACCCCACCCTTTCAAAGGCCGGCACCCGACGGCTGAAAGAAAAGAAAACCAGACCAGGGCGGGTGGAGGGGGTCTAGGACGGAGGGACGGAGTCCAAGCAAAGCCAGCAGTCGAGACAGTTCTGGTGGGCGGCCGCGTGGCCAGCGGCTGAGGCGACTGAGCAGGTCCGGAGGCCGACCGCGCCGGCATGAGGTCCAGTCAGCGGCCTGGAAGGTGGCCGTCGACACCGAATCCGACGTGGACGAGGAGAAGGTGGCGGAGCAGCAGCTGCAGGTGACGGCGTGGGAGCAGCTGCAGGGCCAGCGGATGTGGGGGCGACTGGATCGACTGGACAGGGTGCGGCTGGACTGACTGGACAGGAGGAGGCTGGACTGACTGGACAGGAGGAAACTGAGCTACAGGGGACGACTGGACTGTATTGAATTGGGGTGTCAGTATTGGGGTGATGACAGCAACTTTGAAGGGTGTAGGAACAGTTCCAGTTGTAAGTGAAGAGTAGATGATAGCAGATATGAGGGGAAGCAGAGAGGGTAGACAGGTGTTGACCAAAACTGTAGGAATGGAGTTATGTGGCTGTAGTAATAATGGTTTTACAGTTTTATATAAGGGTCAAAATGATGACTGGTTCCAGGTAAAACTGGTCATTTTTTTTTCATTTGATACCACATGCACCAAATTTCAGTATTTGATGAATGAGTGCATTTTAAGAAAGGTAAAAAAAAAAAAGATGATGGGATTTTATCCGAACAGCGTTAAGCAATTTTTAAAATGGTTTGAACTTTACCAGGTTGCTTAACTGAATCTAAATTCCTTAATGCACTGAGGTGCTAATATGTAATTAACTAATTTGTCTTATCAAGCATTTAAACAGGTGTACCTC
The DNA here is from genome assembly GCF_041146795.1 of Maylandia zebra. Taxonomy (NCBI): domain Eukaryota; kingdom Metazoa; phylum Chordata; class Actinopteri; order Cichliformes; family Cichlidae; genus Maylandia; species Maylandia zebra. Next base: position 37,383,068 of record NC_135188.1, on the reverse strand, counting down.
TTATTTGACCTTCATAATGGTACATATAATCAGATCCAGTGATTAGCTCTAGAGGGTACAGTCATACCTGGAGTATATCTATTGAATTTTGTTCTGCATCTCTGTTTCTGCAAAGCTCAGAATTCCACCTAGACTACATATCAAATCAAAGCAACACATTTCTATTTGCTGAGCTGACTTCTGACACACTTCCAACAGTGACCTGGGGAGCAGCTTCAGGCCCAGAATGTTAACACAGTCAACACGTTAAGTGTGTAAGTTCTTCAATTTTTTTAGGATTTAAATATGGCCTCCCAACTTTTAAGACTATTTACCCACACTTTAATCACACCTTAATCAAGCTTTAGTTACTGTGCTATGTTGCTATAATAAAAACCATTCAATTACCAGCAGTCAGTATTTTGTGTGGGTGTTCAGCAGGAATGTACAGATGGCAGACAAACGAAACCAAACTAAGAACAGCTTTCTTGGCATTGAGTCTAAAAGAGCTGCTGCTGGAGAGATGAAAACCAACCTTCTAAAAGAGATTCCCTCATCTAGTACTTTGAAGTGTTGGTGAGCAGATAGTGGGAAAGGAAAGGATGTCTAAGGTGTTGGGCCAAAACTTACAGTAGGCATTTATTTTGGCTTAATTTGGGTTTATTTGTCTCACAGGTTTTGTATTCCAAAACAGAAAAAGCATGAAGAAGCATAGCTACATGTGGTAGCACTATTTAAATCACTTTTTAAGAGAATGACACATATTGTGTCCACTGCATCAAATCAAATCAAATCAAATCAAATCACTTTTTATTGTCACATCACATGTGCAGGCACACTGGCACAGCACATGCGAGTGAAATTCTTGTGTGCGAGCCCCACAAGCAACAGAGATGTGCAAACACAACAACACAAACGAGCAAAATACAAGAATGGCCAACCTGAAACTAATAAATATATGTACAATATATAATAGTGTATGCATTTCTGGATGTGTATACTAAATATTTTCCTACGTGTGTGTGTGTGTGTGTGTGTGTGTGTGTGTATACACATTTTTACAAATTAAATAGTAAAAAAATAAAATAAAATAATAATAATAATAATAATAATAAAATATATAAAATATACAGAGTTGAATATGTGCAAAACAAGTGGCATTTATATACAGTGTGGAGTGCATAATGTTAAAGTTCCAGTAGTGAAGCTGAGGTGTCTATGACGTGTTCAGCAGTCTGATGGCCTGATGGAAAAAGCTGTCTCTCAGTCTGCTGGTACGGGACCGGATGCTGCAGAACCTCCTTCCTGATGGAAGCAGTCTGAACAGTTTATGGCTGGGGTGACTGGAGTCCTTGATGATCCTCCCCGCTTTCCTCAGGCACCGCTTCCTGTAGATGTCTTGGAGGGAGGGAAGCTCACCTCCAATTATCCGTTCAGAGCACCGCACTACTCGCTGGAGAGCTTTGCAGTTGTAGGCGGTGCTGTTGCCATACCAGGTGGTGATGCATCCAGTGAGGATGCTCTCAATGGCACAGTGATAGAAGGTCCTGAGGATGCGGGGGCTCATGCCGAATCTTTTCAGTCTCCTGAGAAAGAAGAGGCGCTGCTGGGCCTTCTTCACTGTTTTGTTTGTGTGTACTGACCACGTAAGATCCTCAGCCAGATGTACACCAAGGAACCGGAAGCTGCTCACTCTCTCCACAGCAGCGCCGTTGATGGTGATGGGGGTGTGTACTTCTCTGCACCTCCGGAAGTCCACTATCAACTCCTTTGTCTTTGCGACGTTGAGGGTGAGATGGTTGTCTTGACACCAGTGGGTCAGGGCGCTGACCTCCTCCCTGTAAGCCGTCTCATCACCGTTGGTGATAAGACCCACCACTGTAGTGTCGTCCGCAAACTTCACAATGATGTTGGAGCTGTTAGTGGCTGTGCAGTCGTAGGTGTAGAGTGAGTACAGGAGAGGGCTCAGTACACACCCCTGTGGAGCACCAGTGTTCAGTGTGATGGGGGATGAGGTGATGCTGCCCAGTCTGACCACCTGGCGTCTGTCAGACAGGAAGCTAAGGATCCAGCTGCAGAGGGAGCTGCTCAGTCCTAGATCCTGCAGTTTCCTGTCCAGCTTCGAGGGAACGATGGTATTGAATGCTGAGCTGTAATCTACAAACAGCATCCTCACATACGTGTCTCTCTTCTCCAGGTGTGACAGGGCAGTGTGTAGTGTCAGGGCTATGGCATCATCAGTGGACCTGTTGTGGCGGTATGCAAACTGTAGAGGGTCCAGTGAGTCGGGTAGTGCAGAGCAGATGAAGTCCCTGACCAGCTTCTCGAAGCATTTGCTTACGATGGGGGTCAGGGCTACAGGTCGCCAGTCGTTCAATGAGGAGATGGTGGAGGATTTGGGTACAGGGACGATGGTGGCCATTTTGAAGCAGGCTGGGACTACAGACAGAGAGAGGGAAAGGTTGAAGATGTGCGTGAATCTTGGCCTCCCCCTGTTTAATAGCTTGTAGGTCCTTCTCAGGGACCTCTGGGGATGCTCTGTTGTGTTTATGTATCAGTGTTGTCAGTTGCAGAGTGGGAGATTTTTGGATGAGGCGTGCTCCAGTGTATTCCACAAATATTTAAATGAATTGGTATCTCAGGAGTTCGGAGGCTGGTTTAAAGCTGCTCATTATTACCATCCTCAAGTTATTCCTGAGCAAATTTTGGAACACACTAGGGATGGAGGCCTACAATAATGTCTTCCTGGCCAGTATATTTCATTAAGGATATAGCTGATTTCATTAACGTCATACATATTCAACTCATATGAATTGTATAGTTTCTTACCTTATTATTTGAAACTTGTTTAATATGAGCAACCACCATTGTGACAGGATGAGTGACAGAAAATAAGGAAAAGCATAGTAGTTCCCCATAAAGTTTTCTGAAAGTCCTTCAGATTTATGAAGTGAGTATGATTAAATATGCCTAACCTTTCATGAGGACACAGCTGATGATGTTTATCTCATAGGTTTGTGCATACAAAGACTTTTAGTCATGAGAATATCAATGTGTTCATAATTGACACCAATGAATATGGAAATCATTATCTGTTAATAATCAAACTACAAGAAGAGAGCTGAAGTCAGGGCAAGGTCACCCAGTAATACATGAATACTTTATAACTCCAGGGGCTAGATGTAAAATGAATGTGTACACACACAAATCATGCATACCCCTTTTCCCATGCATAAACTGGTATTTTCAAAGGGAGAAAATGCTGACTTAAACTAAGCCTCCATCTTAACCTATCCCTAGCATCTTTCTCTGACACGCCAACACTTTATCCACGAATCTCCTCCGCTCCTCTCCTAATATCGGTCAACTGTTCAGCATCCTTTGTCCATTATATCCACCATCTATTCTCTGGATGTGTCCAAACATCTCTAACTTTGCCAGTTCTCTCTCCTGACTTTTTGCCATTACCCAAACTATACAGCTTTGGTGATGTGCAACCTGTAAGAATTAGTTAAAAGCCTTTCTGTTGTGTCTTTTTATTCTAACTACAGACTCCTGCCCTGCCTTCTCTCTCACTGCCTTCAAACATGACTTCCCCCTTTTCTTTTCCTTTCTCTTCAGACAGCAGCAGCACAGTTTCCACCAGCATGCTGTTGGAAAAAAGGGGGGAAAAAGTTATATGATGTGTGTCAGTTAGAATAATTGCTTACTTAATTTTTCTATACATGCAGGTGTTCACAAACCAGTGAATAACATATTGTCTCAGTACTTTTATGCTGGATGGCTGATAGCACACTATCTATGTGTGTGACAGATTTGACAGGATTTGTATTTCTTCTAAATGTATATAACTGTGATTCTAAATAATTTGTTATTTGCTCAGTTTATTATTATAATTTTGTTTTACAGTGGTGTGTGATATAAATAGCTAAAGCTATTACTTTTAACCATGCAGGACTTTTTGCAGGTCAATTACCAAATTCTGCACTTTTTCCTTTAGTGTCTCAGTTTCACACTGAGTCAAACACTTCGTGTGCAGAGATTTATAAATGAGATGAAAACAATGTAAATGCACATTTTTGTTTTGTGTTTTATGCAATTCATTGGACAGATTTCATTAAAAAGGTCCTTGTTCAGTCTTTATGTAAATTTTAGGTTAATAAAAACCCTCATGCAAAAAAATAAAAAATAAAAATAATAATAAAATATAGAAAATGTTTAGAAAAGGCCAAGGCTCCTTTGCCATCGAACTATGAAAATTGTAAACATAAAAACAAAATATTAAAATCACAAGCTTGTTATTTACAATATCACTGCAGTGGTAATGCTCATATTTAAACACTCTAGAACATGTCTGTGCATTCATTTGGATTATTATTGGCATGAGAGCGAGAAGTGGGCAGGTCAATACTGATGTTGTCAGTTCAATACAACAGCAGTGAAACATTAAAAAGCAATGATCCCATAATTTTTTAACACAGTTTCCCGTTGTTCATGATTGATTGCAAGGGTGCACATAAAATACAATAATTACACATCGATCTCCTTCCTCCCAAGTGTCCTTAGTCTTTTCTGCCTAGGCAAGTCAAATGCTGCAAAAACTACTTCAACCAAACCTCAATTTCCCTGGTCTCATTTCACCAGCTGCACATTTCTCTGTTTAAGCAAAATGTTGTCTTTGGTGTGATTTGGGACACAGATATCTGTCACGTCTCTGGGATCATGAGGCAGTTTAAGTGGAAACGGGTGCGTACACATAACAGGAGCCAAGAGCTGAAATCAAATGCTTCATCTGCAGCCTCCCTTGTCTCCTATAAAGCATTCAGACTTGTCACAACCCTTGAATGCAATGTTACTTTTGTAGGGAAATGAAAAAAACAAAAGTTTCTCAGTGGGTTGAGAAAAGAGATCCATTTCAGAATTGACAATCACACAATGTAATAGCTGCTTAATGGCTTTTCTGAGCCTGAGGGTTGAGTAATCTACTCACAGTCAAGTCAAGCTTCTTTTCAAGAAAAATAAAGGATTTAAAAAGTTTCAAATGGGTTTAAAACTGTTGCGCTATAATGGGCCTGGCAAAAAGTATTTGCTGCTAGCTGCCCGATACTACATTACCTATCTGCTGTTGAACATCCCCAGGCAGTATGGTTTAAATTGACTTTTCTCTTTAAGAAAAATAAAGGCTAAAAAGAAGCCTCAGAGCTAGTTCACATCAACAATTTTTTATTTTATTTTATTTTTTTATTTTCACTTGCTATACATCAACAATTTTTAACATGTGTTTAAATTAAGCTGTGACTTATTTAGTGCTATGTTCTCCACGTTCTGGATAACTACACTCAAACGCACACACACACACACACACACACACACACACACACACACACACACACACACACACACACACACACACACACACACATAATATAGTGTTAGTTTCCATCCGACAGATATGGACATTTTTCGTTTAGGGAGCAGAGTATTTAAACGAATCATCCAAAAGTGATTTACTAAGCTTTGCAACAGGCAATGTACTGCTTTTTGCACTTTTTTAATGATGAAAAAAGCATATCTTATTTTGTGCCTGAAATAGGTATGATAGTTGGCAGCACAAGCATTAATTTATTTGAAATCCCGGGGGCTGATTTTCATAAGAACAAGCATGTAATTGGCATGGATAGATCACTTAAAGCTATGAGCATGGTTTTAAAAGTTTTGCTCTGTCTTGTAGTTCTTCACTGTGTCATCACCACGAATGTTCACTGCTTTTATATTGTAACAGAGCAGAACTGTTAACATGGAGAACCAGAGGGAGGTGGTGAATATTTGCACCATGTAAAATGCATAGAAGCCAGGGTAGGACAGGTGCTAAAAGTTACTATATACCAGTGGTTGTGGTGACTTTTACAAAAAGGCAAGCAGGGACAACACTTATGTAATCAATCAAATCATTGAGCACCGTGTAACATGGCAAATTGTCAATATCTAAAATCAATTGATTATCATCATTGTCAATGAAAAATTCTTTATTAATCCATTGAAAGTAAGTTACATATGCACATGTGGATAAAATCATATTAGACTTACAGCAGCTTGTATAAAGGGCCTGCTGTGGCACTCAGACTTGCACTTAGGTGCACTCACTTTGACTAACGGTGCTACAGTTGGTAACCTCCATGGCATGAAGTGGGAGTATGGGGTTATTCATAACTGATTTCAGCTTCAAGAGCATCCTTCTCACCACCACCTGCTGGACTCTCTCAAGTTCAAACCTGACCACAGGGCTGCCCTTCTTGTCTGCTCTGTTAATGTCTGCTGTGTGAACACCTTCTCCCCAGCTGCTCACAGCAAAAAAGCATTGGCCACCAATACATTGCAGACACTTACTGTCAAAGGTATCTATGGTTGAAGACCACTGCCACCTCAGTAACCTAGATGGTCATTTATGTTGGTTGGGTCCTTTTCCTACCTCCTCATGAAATGCACAACCATATCCTCGGGTTTTGCAATGTTAAGATGGAGATGACTGCATTTACTCCAATACATAAAGGAAGCAGCAGTCAGTGTGCTGGAAGTCTGCCTGACAGAAGGTAAAAAGAAACATGGCCAAAATTGTTCCTTGCGGTGCCCCTGTGCCACTCAGGTTTGCTGCTCTGAGGACCCACATAGTCCAAACACAACTGCTCTCATAGGAATGCAAGCAGAGCTTAGTCTGCCTAGTCTAAATTGTCAATATGTCTAGTCTCTCCAGACTTCAATCACCCAATCCAGTAAAAGAAACCAAATGTGTCAACAGCAGAATAAGCTATTTGGCATCAGCAAAGTTTTTCATGGGTTCAATCCACATCCACAACCAATTCCTTTTTTATTATAAATGTAGCACCACTTAAGGGGAAATGAACAGGCTTTCCAACTCTAGCTAGAAGCATTTTTAGAACAAGGAAAGAATCGACCAAACACAAACACAAATTTCCTTTATTTTCCTTGACAATTTGCATATTAACGATCAAGGAACTGACCTCACAGCCCATTGTTCATTCATTGGGCTGGTTTCAGTTATTGTGTAATGTACTGTTTATAAGGTTGGGGAAACCTGCAGTCACTTGGATGAGTGATGAAACGTTTCTCCCATTGAAAATGTTAAGTCCAGATGAACAGAATCAACCTTTTGAGATTTGCTTACCTGGATGATTGAGCATGCATCAAGACACAAATTTTCTTAGTTTTGGTGCTAAGTTTACTTGTTCTACACATTTTACAGGTCAGATGTTATCTCAATGTAATATCACTGTGTTTCATGTTAATATCCTGAAAGCAGACTTTCTCTTGACGAACCCTCCACTTCATCTCAGCTGTGAGATTCAGCCATCTAGCATTGGAAGAGTGTATAGATAACCTTTAGCTTCAGCATTGATCTTAATTGCCGTGTTGTTTGCAGAGAAACACATTTGTGAAACCTACACAAACATTATGTTTTTCAGCACTTTAATAGCTTTCTCCCATTTGTTCTTTTAGTTTAGGAACTTCAAATTTACACCACTCTTAGCAGTTTACATTAGTCATTGTTAAAAATGAATTGTCTGTGTTTAGAAATTATATTACAGTTAGTAGATCACTCATGGAGCTTCTCACTCCCATTGGCACATTTCTTACAAACCTTATTAAATCTGGCCTGAAAATAATTGCTGAAAACTAATATGTGGTACTGCTTCCTTCAGAATGTAAAATAACTGATGGATAAAGTGGCACTGGGGAATTTGTACAGCTTAGAGTCATGGAAATTTCTATTTAATAGGAATGCATGGTTAAAACAAGTTTAAAGGAGTTTAAAACTGTTGGTGTAGGTCTAAGAGAATGGCTGCAAGTGTTTGCTGCTAACTATAGTGTCCCAACTCATCTGTCTGCTTTTCCAGGCAGAGCCATCTTCTGTTTACCAGGTGTGTACTGTACTAATACAAAGAAGAGGTTCCTATGACAATTTCCCTTAAAGTTTCAAAACAGAGGGGCGCCTGCCAGGCACCTTTTGGCACTCAACGAATCGTGTTTACATGGACCAATGCGATTTATAGCTCCTGCCAATGACTGTTTGACAGGTTTCCTGCACACAGTGATATATTCTGCCTCACTGGAGTGGTGCACAGTGCGGTCGCCCACCTCTATCATCATGATCTACACGTTTCTCCAGATATGCAAACTTTTTAAGGATCTGCAACGAGCACTGTCGTCCTGTAGGCTTCTTCTGTTCGAGTAAAGCTTGAGAAGTAGCTGGCAGAACATTTGAAAGGGAATGCTGACCCACTTAGCTCTCCAGTTAAGCATGAGAGGTCTGTGGGAACACAAACACATTCAGGCAAAAGCATGCAGACACACTGATGTGAACACATACACCTCAGAAAAGATAACACATTCCCCCCGCTGGTAAACAAGAGCCTGGGAAACAATAAAAATAACTTTAATGTATTCACGGACGAGGCTTTGTGAGGCTTTTGCACAGCGAGAGCTCCGACTGCTTCCCTCCATAACAATGCTGCCTCTAAGTCACTGATACCTGAGGTTGAGTTTTTCTGTCTGTATGTTGTGTGTGTTCACATGCCTTGAGGTGGCTATGCTACGTGCATTGGTATCACGCGAAGCTGGATTCCATTGGTCCTGCCTCTGAGCCAATGACACCTTCTTGTTTTGCTTTTGCTTTGATGTGCTGTCTTATTCTTACAAGTTCTTCTTTCTTCTTTCGGTTGCTTCCGCTGCACAGGACGGCGACTGGATACTGTGTGGTCAGTGGCTTACATAAATCCCCAACCACATTCACTCAACCCCTGCCTGGTCTTTAAATAGACTTTTCATGAACTTCTTTCATACAGAGCAACAAATTCTTATTTACTCAAAAATGTATTTCTAACTGTGAAGCAAATTCTTGACTTTTATTGGTTATTTCTTGAGGGGGAAAAAGCAATAAAATTAGCTTTTCAACAGACTCCTTCAGTTTGGGCTCATCCCTTGTGATAACTATTGAAAGTATTGTTGATTTTATGCCCTTCTAATCTCCAGAAACTTCTTCTCTGCATATACTCATCTGAGTCTGTTTAGAATTTCCAGTGCATATATTCAACTGTGGGAAAAGCACTGTAAAGCCTCAGGCTGAAATAAATAGTTTTAAACGACATGTGCATACATAAATTGAACTGTGCTGTGTACCTGTTAATAAATATCAGCACTTGACAAAAGTTCGAGTTATATAAAGAACAAGTTGGAGAATTACAAATACAGACAGTTGCCTTCCTTTTCTTTAACACGCAAGAAGCCAAATTCACACAACTAAAATCTGTGTTTAGATTTTCTTTTCAACTTCCTCAACATTATACTCAGAGGAAATTTGTTTATATGAATTGTATGGCAACTTTATAACAAGTCTGAATAAAATTTGTTTAAAAGCATTTGGGTTCATATGGAAAAACTGCATAATATGCAATTATATAACGTAACACTGATTAAATATGCAGTGTACCCAACTCCAAGGTTCTAATTCAGTTCTTCATTAGCTGCTCTTCAAGAGAAGCTTCAACAGTGAGAAATCCAATAAGTAAAAAACATCTATGCACTTTTGAAAAGCTACAGCAAAATACCCCAGCGATCTGTGCTCCATAGATATGGGATGTTTTTGGATTTTAACTGTTTCAAATAACACTGTTACATATACACTGCAAGCCATACTGCTTTCACACCAGTTATAGTTTAAAAAAATTAATAGAATCTACTCAGTTTCTTTGGCACATAGCTCAGTTAGTAATTCAGTTGTATTCCTTTTTATGCTGGGATACAGTGGGGCAAAAAAGTATTTAGTCAGCCACCGATTGTGCAAGTTCCCCCATCTAAAATGATGACAGAGGTCAGTAATTTGCACCAGAGGTACACTTCAACTGTGAGAGACAGAATGTGAAAAAAAAATCCATGAATCCACATGGTAGGATTTGTAAAGAATTTATTCGTAAATCAGGGTGGAAAATAAGTATTTGGTCAATAACAAAAATACAACTCAATACTTTGTAACATAACCTTTGTTGGCAATAACAGAGGTCAAACGTTTACTATAGGTCTTTACCAGGTTTGCACACACAGTAGCTGGTATTTTGGCCCATTCCTCCATGCAGATCTTCTCGAGAGCAGTGATGTTTTGGGGCTGTCGCCGAGCAACACGGACTTTCAACTCCCGCCACAGATTTTCTATGGGATTGAGGTCTGGAGACTGGCTAGGCCACTCCAGGACTTTCAAATGCTTCTTACGGAGCCACTCCTTTGTTGCCCGGGCGGTGTGTTTTGGATCATTGTCATGTTGGAAGACCCAGCCTCGTTTCATCTTCAAAGTTCTCACTGATGGAAGGAGGTTTTGGCTCAAAATCTCACGATACATGGCCCCATTCATTCTGTCCTTAACACGGATCAGTCGTCCTGTCCCCTTGGCAGAAAAACAGCCCCATAGCATGATGTTTCCACCCCCATGCTTCACAGTAGGTATGGTGTTCTTGGGATGCAACTCAGTATTCTTCTTCCTCCAAACACGACGAGTTGAGTTTATACCAAAAAGTTCTACTTTGGTTTCATCTGACCACATGACATTCTCCCAATCCTCTGCTGTATCATCCATGTGCTCTCTGGCAAACTTCAGACGGGCCTGGACATGCACTGGCTTCAGCAGCGGAACACGTCTGGCACTGCGGGATTTGATTCCCTGCCGTTGTAGTGTGTTACTGATGGTGACCTTTGTTACTTTGGTCCCAGCTCTCTGCAGGTCATTCACCAGGTCCCCCCGTGTGGTTCTGGGAGCTTTGCTCACCGTTCTCATGATCATTTTGACCCCACGGGATGAGATCTTGCGTGGAGCCCCAGATCGAGGGAGATTATCAGTGGTCTTGTATATCTTCCATTTTCTGATGATTGCTCCCACAGTTGATTTTTTTCACACCAAGCTGCTTGCCTATTGTAGATTCACTCTTCCCAGTCTGGTGCAGGTCTACAATACTTTTCCTGGTGTCCTTCGACAGCTCTTTGGTCTTGGCCATGGCGGAGTTTGGAGTCTGACTGTTTGAGGCTGTGGACAGGTGTCTTTTATACAGATGATGAGTTCAAACAGGTGCCATTCATACAGGTAACGAGTGACATTCTGTCTCTCACAGTTGAAGTGTACCTCTGGTGCAAATTACTGACCTCTGTCATCATTTTAAGTGGGGGAACTTGCACAATCGGTGGCTGACTAAATACTTTTTTGCCCCACTGTATATAAATGGTAAATGGACTGATTCTTAAATAGAGCTTTTCTTTTCTACTGGAGCACTCAAAGCACTTTATACAATGGAATTCACCCATTCACACACATTAGTTCAGGCAGTTTTTTTCCCCCTATGCTTACACACTTTGTATCAAACACCGGAGAACAACATGGGTCTGGTATCTTGCCCAAGAATATTTGGCATGTAGCCTGAAGCAGAAGCTACCTTAATGTCATACAGTTTCAGAAGGGTTGTGATTATAATGTTACGATGTACCTACAGCATAGATTTACTGGGCGATCGTGGCTCAAGAGTTGGGAGTTCGCCTTGTAATTGGAAGGTTGCCGGTTCGAGCCTCGGCTTGGTCAGTCTCGGTCATTGTGTCCTTGGACAAGACACTTCACCCGTTGCCTACTGGTGGTGGTCAGAGGGCCCGGTGGCGCCAGTGTCCGGCATCCTCGCCTCTGTCAATGCGCCCCAGGGTGGCTGTGGTTACAAGGTAGCTTGCCATCACCAGTGTGTGAATGGGTGGATGACTGGATGTGTAAAGCACTTTGGGGTCCTTAGGGACTAGTAAAGCGCTATACAAATACAGGCCATTTAGATTTAATATACATTTTTCCTTAACCTGTGACCAGTGTTTGTATGACTTTCTATTTATTGAATTTGTCTTTTTCCAAAGGGGCTATGTTCGTATAGCATTGATTATAGATTGATTTATAGAATATTCTATTTCTATAAATTTGGTAAAAAAGTACTTTTAAATAGAGTCAAATTGTGTCCCTGTTTCCCAATAGTGTATTCCCTTCTATTCCCTACTACTCTCTCCTTAAAATATACTAAATGTACTAAATTTATAACACACCTGATGTGATTTTGGACTTAGAAACAACGCTACCTTCGCTTCATTTTAATACATTTATTTCAATGGACTTTTGGGAAGAATTGTGAATTAAAGTCCCTGAACATTGACTTTTCTTCGTGGGGTGTAGTCTTTGATGATTGAGCATTTCATTAATTAGCCAGCCAGAATGCCGAAGATGGCAACTTGCCGACAGAGATGAGGCATAAGCAGGTAAGCATATTGGCCATGTATGCAAATTAGAGCATGTTTAATTAGATAATACCCCATTTGCATTTTTAAACATAATATTTCAGAAAAACTTGCAGCACACAGAAAAATAAATAAATAACTCCTAATATAAGAAATCAAATGGGGAAGTTTAGTGTTGATGTCTGTTAATTAGAATGTATAACCTTAACTCGTGTTTTCGAGTAGTTAAGTAGTTAAAACAAGGGATAAAAAGTTTCACTGCAGCAACATAGTGATTTCCCAACTTTTGGGATAAAAAAAGAAAAGGTGTTCCATCAGGGCAAGCAAGGCAGGAGTGCTTGTCCACTGAAATCTAAACACAGACATTAATTATACCTACCACAATTAAAGTAATCTCAGTCCTTACATAGCAGACTGTGTTTTTTCATAAAGCTTCTGGCTAGTTTGCAGCCATCCTTTAAATTAATGCCATCTTGTGGACCTAGTTGGCTACTTTCTCTAGAAGCAGGCTTAATTCTGCTTACTCCCTCTCACTCCACTGAAAAATGTAGCATCTCTCATTTTCACAGGCATGTCTGTTTTTTTTTTTATAAACAAAGGTCTGAGCTTGAGAAGCTGAGACTTGAGAAGCTAAATAAGCCTTTGACGGGAAACTGGTGCAAAACTAGCATGCAAGGCAAGCTGCCACTGGCTCTGCTTTTACTGCTCTGAGATCAGTTATGATCTGCACATGTGGAAACAGAGTTACCAAGTAAAGAAATATGCATTGCCTCTGCTTGCCTTATTATAAAATCCAAATGTCACTGAAATATAGTACTGTAAATTTACATTTTGGCCAAACTCTCTTCTACAGAGATCACCAAAATACATCCTTTTATTATTGTTATTGAAATATTATAAATAAATGAGATACGACACGTGGGGTAAGATATAAGGGGAACATGTAGTAAAACTCCAGCTTGGCAGGAATTAAACCATAGACTCAGCACTGTCTGCATTTGTGGCCTTTCTACAGTGGGGCAAAAAAGTATTTAGTCAGCCACCGATTGTGCAAGTTCCCCCACCTAAAATGATGACAGAGGTCAGTAATTTGCACCAGAGGTACACTTCAACTGTGAGAGACAGAATGTGAAAAAAAAATCCATGAATCCACATGGTAGGATTTGTAAAGAATTTATTCGTAAATCAGGGTGGAAAATAAGTATTTGGTCAATAACAAAAATACAACTCAATACTTTGTAACATAACCTTTGTTGGCAATAACAGAGGTCAAACGTTTACTATAGGTCTTTACCAGGTTTGCACACACAGTAGCTGGTATTTTGGCCCATTCCTCCATGCAGATCTTCTCGAGAGCAGTGATGTTTTGGGGCTGTCGCCGAGCAACACGGACTTTCAACTCCCGCCACAGATTTTCTATGGGGTTGAGGTCTGGAGACTGGCTAGGCCACTCCAGGACTTTCAAATGCTTCTTACGGAGCCACTCCTTTGTTGCCCGGGCGGTGTGTTTTGGATCATTGTCATGTTGGAAGACCCAGCCTCGTTTCATCTTCAAAGTTCTCACTGATGGAAGGAGGTTTTGGCTCAAAATCTCACGATACATGGCCCCATTCATTCTGTCCTTAACACGGATCAGTCGTCCTGTCCCCTTGGCAGGAAAACAGCCCCATAGCATGATGTTTCCACCTCCATGCTTCACAGTAGGTATGGTGTTCTTGGGATGCAACTCAGTATTCTTCTTCCTCCAAACACGACGAGTTGAGTTTATACCAAAACGTTCTACTTTGGTTTCATCTGACCACATGACATTCTCCCAATCCTCTGCTGTATCATCCATGTGCTCTCTGGCAAACTTCAGACGGGCCTGGACATGCACTGGCTTCAGCAGCGGAACACGTGTGGCACTGCGGGATTTGATTCCCTGCCGTTGTAGTGTGTTACTGATGGTGACCTTTGTTACTTTGGTCCCAGCTCTCTGCAGGTCATTCACCAGGTCCCCCCGTGTGGTTCTGGGAGCTTTGCTCACCGTTCTCATGATCATTTTGACCCCACGGGATGAGATCTTGCGTGGAGCCCCAGATCGAGGGAGATTATCAGTGGTCTTGTATGTCTTCCATTTTCTGATGATTGCTCCCACAGTTGATTTTTTCACACCAAGCTGCTTGCCTATTGTAGATTCACTCTTCCCAGTCTGGTGCAGGTCTACAATACTTTTCCTGGTGTCCTTCGAGAGCTCTTTGGTCTTGGCCATGGCGGAGTTTGGAGTCTGACTGTTTGAGGCTGTGGACATGTGTCTTTTATACAGATGATGAGTTCAAACAGGTGCCATTCATACAGGTAACGAGTGGGGGACAGAAAAGCTTCTTACAGAAGACGTTACAGGTCTGTGAGAGCCAGAGATTTTCCATGTTTGAGGTGACCAAATACTTATTTTCCACCCTAATTTACGAATAAATTCTTTACAAATCCTACCATGTGAATTCATGGATTTTTTTTTCACATTCTGTCTCTCACAGTTGAAGTGTACCTCTGGTGCAAATTACTGACCTCTGTCATCATTTTAAGTGGGGGAACTTGCACAATCGGTGGCTGACTAAATACTTTTTTGCCCCACTGTATATGAACCGAAGATCCTTGGTTTTCGAGTTTAATAGATATTTTTACACAAACACACCAATATTTGAGGCACATGGTTATACAAATTAAATATTTCTAATTCAGGGAAGGTTAGATTTGCCTTAAAAAGAATGTCAGACCTGGGTCTGAAATAGATATAGTAACAATCATTATAGACTCTTCTTGGGTTGTGTTTTACACCATCCACAAGCTTTCCCATGGTGCTTCTTGAGTTCAGGAGTGGGCAATGGAGAATAGACATAAATGAGCAGACTTGAATGGTGTCACACTGTTACACAGAAGCAGTGCTAAAATCATCAGGGCTTTCTGTACTTGGAACAGAAGAGAGGAAAAGCTTAAAAACATTGTTCTTTCTCATGCAACAGAGATTTTAACAGTCGTCGAGTCTCTCCACTTTTTACAAAATTGCAGGTTGAAATGGTCATTTCCTCAAGAGCTAGGAGGTAGATGTCTGTAGCAATTAGACAATATGTAGACCTACTATTGGATAGTTTTAAGCTTTCTGAAAGTCAGTCACAATATTTTCTCTAACTGATGCAGACTAATCATTTCTTAAATAAAGTTACTCACTTACATACAATCCCTTCACGCAGTAACTTGTGTATGTGCAGCATGTCCCCTAAACTGTTAGCATTGTTATTTTTAGTCTCTCATAATGACTTAGCAACTTATTGAGGGAAAACTGCTGAACAAATGGAGCACTCTACTACATTTGTGAACTAAATGAACATCTCAGCATTAATCACATGAAGTATTTAGAGCTACAAAGTAGAGCAATCTTGAAATAAATGAATGAATGTGTGTATGTTTAAAATAAAAAAAACTTTTTTGCTTAGTTGTACACTTAAAAAAACAGTGTTATGCTGTAGTTATAAAAACTGTAATTTTCAAGATTATGAATCCATTCTCTGACATCACTCAGCATTCAGAGCTTATATAGTTACACAATCTCACTAAAGCAGAACCTTCAGGGTTTGTCAGATCACTTTAATATGTTTCCCAATGAACAATTACCTCTGTAGAAAGGTGATGGTTGATAAGATATGGAAAAATATTAACAGTGGAAATGGCTTGTACCAGTGTTCCCATATCAGAATACCTAAATTTATAGCATTGATGGATTGCTGATAGTTACATGTGATTATTCCTGTCATAATCCTATTTCCTCTTAGACCAAACTGAATATGTGCTAGTGTTCTCCCACCTCTTCTGAAAGAAAACTTTGCTTGAAAAGCACTTCGATGGTAAGGTTTATTTCCCTTCATTTCACGGGTAAGTAACCACATACGGTAAATTATAGTCCTGATTCTGGCCACATTAGGGCAGACAGTAATTAAATCTTCATGCAGCTAATTTGGAAAAAAACTGTGACTAAAATTTTGAGAGTTTAAACTACAAATTAAAATCTTTCAACTCAATGCTGGCCGCATTAGCAGTAAACATTCTACGACTTCTCACACAAGTGACTTGGAATTACTGGTTGATGGACGTGTCATCTCTCCTCTCATCTGGGTTCATATTATTCCTCTCCCTGCATGATACACCTACGCCTCTGCAAGTCGCCATCGTCTGCAGTCTGACTGGCTAATTAATGAAATGCTCAATCATCAAAGACTACACCCCGTGGAGAACAGCATTCCACTCTGAGCCTTTCATTGCAATTCCTCCTAAAGGTCTGTTGAAATAAGTAAAATAAAATTAAGGTAAAGTTTCAGCAGGAATTTCTAGGTCTGGATGAACAGTAATTACTTCTTCAGTATTTAGGAATAGTTATAATTTTGACCTTATGTGGATTAGAGATATTTCAAAATAAATTCAAATGCGTGCACCTAATTCTTGTTTTTTTCAAAAATCATCAGCCTTGTGACATGTGGTCACCAGCTGGTGATTCATCATTATCAAGATGTATGTTGTACAATCATTCCAATCCACTCTGGAAAAATAACTCAAAAACTCATTAAAATCCATTTTAGTGACGTATTAAATTGATACGATTAGAAACCTGATAGAACAGCTTTGGGATGAAGTAGAGCAGAGAGTGTGAGGCAGTACTTCTCATCCAACATCAGTGTCTGACCTCACAAATGTGATTCTGGAAGAAAATCAAAAATGTCCATAAACAGAATCCTAAGTTTGTGAAAAACTGGGTTGAAGCTCTTATAGCTGTAAAGGGTGGACTAACATCCTTTTAAACCCTGTGGACTAAAAATGTTGCTCAAGCTCATATGCATGTGAAGGCAGACAAGCAAATGCTTTTGGTATTAAAGTGTATAGATGCTATTTCTGTTGCAATGTTTTTGAAATGTTAGGTTTGAATATACAAATGAGTCATCATCATATACCACATTGCATTCGTCTGGTCTTGCTCTTGACGAAGGCGGTCGCACTTTTCTCCTCCTCCTCCTCTCCCTTAGCGTCCCTGCTTAGCCTCTTATGTCCTTGTCTAGTCTCGTGTTTTCTTGTATTACTTTTCCCTGGAACACTCTCTCACAGTCTGTTCTCTAAAACCTAAAAGAGGAATTATGGATTTGATCAACTGGTCCCTAAATGCAATTGACACCCCTTTCTCAACGAGAAGTTTTGGCTTGGGTGAGCCTGAGTGCTGAAGATATCTACCTATTCGGAACCATGGTAATAGGGTTCTTGCTGTTCGGAGCTGGCTTGGCCCTGACTTATCAGAGAATTAAGGAAGCGGAACCAGCTGTTCAAACCCCCACAAAGCTGCCCGCTGGGATTGAAACGATGGGAGAGGCGTGAGTTTCTCAAAATGGGCTCATTGAGTGCAGCACGGATAAGATCTTGGAAAGGCTACGGCTGCTGTGAATACTCAGAATAAGATCTCTGACTGCAGACTGGATTACATCTCAGAAGGGCTAGCTTGGAATAATATCTGAGCGCAAATTGGATGACATCTCGGGGAGGCACACTGTCGTGAGTTCTCAGAATCGGCTCTTTGAGCACAAGAATGACAACATCACAGAACGCAAGTATGGTGAAGCTCGCGGCTCTCCAACGGGAGATTGAGAGACCAGTGTTGGACTGTAGAACTGCTTTGAAATTCATATGAGCTGTTCGCACTAAAGTAAAAACCACCATCACTTCATGCGGATACCCTTTTGGCGCCAGCTGCGGGGGGAAAGGCTGGAGCCGAACAAAAACACCCTGATAACGACTGTGTTTACACTTTTCCTTCCCATTCCATGCAAGGCCACCTGGGTGGGCTGGAAGACTGTTTACTTAGCCTAGCAGGGCGAAGGACACTGTCTCAGCTGAACTCTGGACACGCACACACATACATATACACTGATATGCACACACTCATCCCCCCTCCCTTTCCAAACGCCTTCGATGCTTGTTCCCTCCTGGGAACACAGCGGGTCTGAGCCCGCGCTGGAATGGTAGCGCAGTGGCAGGATGGCTGCTGTGTTTGCTTCGGATTACTCCTCACCCCCCACCCGACCCTGTGGCTTGTCAAATGTTCCATAATGTTGTGCTGTGGACATTTATGTGCTTTTTTGTGCAGAGGAGTTTTTTTGTTTCCTGTTCTCATGCTGTCCTCCCAGGAGCCCAGCATGAGTAGAGGTCTCTTTTTTCCTCTTGTACTTTCCCATTGTAGTGTATATTTCAGTGTTTGTTTTCTGTAACGCTACCGATCTCCGACCTGTATGCCCATGTGATGTCTGTGTTGTGTGTGTAAGGTCGGGGGGCCCTATTTCACTGCAGGGCAACCTGCACGTGGCGAATAAAGCCTTAATTGATTGATTGATTGATTGATTGATTGATTGATTGCATTAGGTATACCACTGCATAATGAATATTGGATAAAGACAGGATGATATCTGTGTGCTAAAAAATTCAATTCACTTCAGTTTTATATATTGTCAAAGCACAACAACAGTCACCTGAGGCGCATTATATTGTAAGGTAAATACCCTACAAAACAGATAAAAGGCCAACAATCGACCGCCTGTGAGCAACCACATGGCGAAAGTGGGAAGAAAAAAACTTTTAACAGGAAGAAACCACCAGCAGAATCAAATTCAGGGCAGCCATCTCACATGACAAGTTGTGGGTAAGGAGAAGGAGACAGACTTGTTTGAAATGAAGCAAGAGTTTAAGGTTTTCACAGCCAGAGGATTATAGATAACTCTTTAAATTATGAAAATCTTGTCAACAGCCTTGGGAAAACTGATTTTTCCATCTTTTTAGTGGCAAAGTGTTCAGGAGATCAGGCTCTCAATTTTATATGAAAAAACCTTTCTGTAGAAAACTTCAGAATGTAGACAAATATAAAAGTGGAAATCTATAATAGTCCTGCTGAAGTTAGGATTTCCTCCTCAGAATAAGAAAAACAGATTTGAGAAAGCAGCCTTTGAAAGTATGTGTTGTAAACATTCATAACAGGAAAACAAATTTTCATCAAGCATTAACATCAACATGAAGTTTCCCCAGTTAATTACTTAAGACATTTGTTCTTTTTGTACTGCCCCCCTTTTTTAAATTTCATTTTCAAATATGCAAACCAGTCATTATGTATCTAAATATGTGCAAATTTGCATGTCTTTTCCAGATCTGAACACTGGATAACGCCAGCACGGAAGTTTTTGTTTCAGTTCGTTGGTGAATTATATTCAATGTTTTTTTATTTGTTTGTTTTTTTACAGACAGGATTTTAAATATCTGTTTTTTTGACTCGATAAATCAGAAAATCCTGTCAACATCCTGAAAAAGTCAACTTAGCCATCGTTTTGGTAATAAAATGTTCTATAAATGAGACTGATAGGCAGACGGATACATGAACAAGCCCCTCTGTGAAAAGCCTTCAAAATATAGTTAGGAAACGGAAAAGTTGGAAGTATGTTAATGCTATTGAATTTAAAAGTTTTGCAAAAGGAAAAAAAAAGTTCAGTAAGAGAAAAATAAATTGCAAAACTGCTTTTGAAGATTTGTATTCCAAAATTACTCAAAAACACGAGTTAAGGTTATACATTCTAATTAACAGACATCAACACTAAACTTCCCCATTTGATTTCTTATATTAGGAGTTATTTATTTATTTTTCTGTGTGCTGCAAGTTTTTCTGAAATATTATGTTTAAAAATGCAAATGGGGTATTATCTAATTAAACATGCTCTAATTTGCATACATGGCCAATATGCTTACCTGCTTATGCCTCATCTCTGTCGGCAAGTTGCCATCTTCGGCATTCTGGCTGGCTAATTAATGAAATGCTCAATCATCAAAGACTACACCCCACGAAGAAAAGTCAATGTTCAGGGACTTTAATTCACAATTCTTCCCAAAAGTCCATTGAAATAAATGTATTAAAATGAAGCGAAGGTAGCGTTGTTTCTAAGTCCAAAATCACATCAGGTGTGTTATAAATTTAGTACATTTAGTATATTTTAAGGAGAGAGTAGTAGGGAATAGAAGGGAATACACTATTGGGAAACAGGGACACAATTTGACTCTATTTAAAAGTACTTTTTTACCAAATTTATAGAAATAGAATATTCTATAAATCAATCTATAATCAATGCTATACGAACATAGCCCCTTTGGAAAAAGACAAATTCAATAAATAGAAAGTCATACAAACACTGGTCACAGGTTAAGGAAAAATGTATATTAAATCTAAATGGCCTGTATTTGTATAGCGCTTTACTAGTCCCTAAGGACCCCAAAGTGCTTTACACATCCAGTCATCCACCCATTCACACACTGGTGATGGCAAGCTACCTTGTAACCACAGCCACCCTGGGGCGCATTGACAGAGGCGAGGATGCCGGACACTGGCGCCACCGGGCCCTCTGACCACCACCAGTAGGCAACGGGTGAAGTGTCTTGTCCAAGGACACAATGACCGAGACTGACCAAGCCGGGGCTCGAACCGGCAACCTTCCAATTACAAGGCGAACTCCCAACTCTTGAGCCACGATCGCCCAGTAAATCTATGCTGTAGGTACATCGTAACATTATAATCACAACCCTTCTGAAACTGTATGACATTAAGGTAGCTTCTGCTTCAGGCTACATGCCAAATATTCTTGGGCAAGATACCAGACCCATGTTGTTCTCCGGTGTTTGATACAAAGTGTGTAAGCATAGGGGGAAAAAACTGCCTGAACTAATGTGTGTGAATGGGTGAATTCCATTGTATAAAGTGCTTTGAGTGCTCCAGTAGAAAAGAAAAGCTCTATTTAAGAATCAGTCCATTTACCATTTATATACAGTGGGGCAAAAAAGTATTTAGTCAGCCACCGATTGTGCAAGTTCCCCCACTTAAAATGATGACAGAGGTCAGTAATTTGCACCAGAGGTACACTTCAACTGTGAGAGACAGAATGTCACTCGTTACCTGTATGAATGGCACCTGTTTGAACTCATCATCTGTATAAAAGACACCTGTCCACAGCCTCAAACAGTCAGACTCCAAACGCCGCCATGGCCAAGACCAAAGAGCTGTCGAAGGACACCAGGAAAAGTATTGTAGACCTGCACCAGACTGGGAAGAGTGAATCTACAATAGGCAAGCAGCTTGGTGTGAAAAAAATCAACTGTGGGAGCAATCATCAGAAAATGGAAGATATACAAGACCACTGATAATCTCCCTCGATCTGGGGCTCCACGCAAGATCTCATCCCGTGGGGTCAAAATGATCATGAGAACGGTGAGCAAAGCTCCCAGAACCACACGGGGGGACCTGGTGAATGACCTGCAGAGAGCTGGGACCAAAGTAACAAAGGTCACCATCAGTAACACACTACAACGGCAGGGAATCAAATCCCGCAGTGCCAGACGTGTTCCGCTGCTGAAGCCAGTGCATGTCCAGGCCCGTCTGAAGTTTGCCAGAGAGCACATGGATGATACAGCAGAGGATTGGGAGAATGTCATGTGGTCAGATGAAACCAAAGTAGAACTTTTTGGTATAAACTCAACTCGTCGTGTTTGGAGGAAGAAGAATACTGAGTTGCATCCCAAGAACACCATACCTACTGTGAAGCATGGGGGTGGAAACATCATGCTATGGGGCTGTTTTCCTGCCAAGGGGACAGGACGACTGATCCGTGTTAAGGACAGAATGAATGGGGCCATGTATCGTGAGATTTTGAGCCAAAACCTCCTTCCATCAGTGAGAACTTTGAAGATGAAACGAGGCTGGGTCTTCCAACATGACAATGATCCAAAACACACCGCCCGGGCAACAAAGGAGTGGCTCCGTAAGAAGCATTTGAAAGTCCTGGAGTGGCCTAGCCAGTCTCCAGACCTCAACCCCATAGAAAATCTGTGGCGGGAGTTGAAAGTCCGTGTTGCTCGGCGACAGCCCCAAAACATCACTGCTCTCGAGAAGATCTGCATGGAGGAATGGGCCAAAATACCAGCTACTGTGTGTGCAAACCTGGTAAAGACCTATAGTAAACGTTTGACCTCTGTTATTGCCAACAAAGGTTATGTTACAAAGTATTGAGTTGTATTTTTGTTATTGACCAAATACTTATTTTCCACCCTGATTTACGAATAAATTCTTTACAAATCCTACCATGTGGATTCATGGATTTTTTTTTCACATTCTGTCTCTCACAGTTGAAGTGTACCTCTGGTGCAAATTACTGACCTCTGTCATCATTTTAGGTGGGGGAACTTGCACAATCGGTGGCTGACTAAATACTTTTTTGCCCCACTGTATATTCCTAGTGGACGAAGTGCAAGATACAAATGTCTAATGTGTGTTTTTTGTACATTCATTTTTCTTAACAGAGAGTCTATGGAAGCAAAATGTCACACAACCTCAACGTTTACCTCTCTAGTGTTTCTGTGTGGTTGCATGTGCGAATACAACTCTCAACGTGGTCACATTTTGCAGTCCAATTGATCTGTTAATTAGCTTGACTGTGTTCTTGTTTCCAGGTGAATGTTTAGCTGGTTGTTTATTCAGCGCATTGAACACATGCCATGTCCAGGACTAATGAGGGTTCCTGTAAACACATCTCATTGTGTTTTTTATTGTTTTCTTTAGTTTTGTACCAAGGGATATTCCTCATCAGTGTTTAGCACATAAATCGTATCCAACATGTAACAATCCCCTGATGAAAACAGTCCCCAACAGTGAAGTTTACTTTAATAAATTATCTGCATTTACATTGTACTTCACAGTCTTTCTCACTTCCAAATTTACCAATGACAGTCGAGCTGCCACACAAGGTGCATGCCATCAGGAGCAACAGTAGGTTCAACCTGTGCGGTATACTCACCCTGGTAATCAACAATACTACAAGATGAAAAGCATCTTGTTTACAGAGAGGTCATGTCAGAACAAGTTACACAAGGAAAGCTCTACCCTGCGTGCAAAGAGAGTAATTTATGTAATAGCCAGTGCAGGTATGAAAAACAGGAAAGCCTCGAGGCTGGTGCATCAAGCAAGTGACAGTATGTGGATCATGAGACAAACTGTGTCAGCTAACACTCTGGGTATCAAACCTCTGAGACTAACAACAGTCCCCGAGCTATTACTCTGACACTGAACTGTTATCAAGTTATTTTGTGTTTATGTCAGAAATGTGGGTGCTACATGATTAATCATGAGACCTGCTAAGTCATCACAAGAGCAGGGGTGGGGAAACGTCCTAAAAGAGCGCTTTATTCTGCAAAAATCCAGAGCTGCACTCAAAGCTGCCTCTTTTGGACTTCCGCAGTCCTGAAGGAAGGCTATTCAGCGTCACATTTAGTGTTTGCTATCGGCTAATCAAAGAATTTGGCTCTTATTGTCAGTGAGTCACTGATTACTTTTACACCTGACAGAAAAGATGTAAATAGGCTCAGATATGTTTAGACATGCCCCTATAATGATATCTTAGCAAGGCCACAAGGCACATATCACTGCAATCCTGCAGCAAACCTTGCCCTTTTATTTCTTCGAGGGTTTGCAACCCTTTAAGTTAAAAGAAGGCACAAGCGAGGAGCTGTTCCCCTCAGTGTTTGGCTCATCTTCATCACAATCTTTACACAGCCGGAATTAAACGTAGCCAAGAATGGGGATTTGATTTTTTTTTCCTCACACAGGCATCAAAAAATAAATTCTATTGGAATAATCATTATTGAGTCCTTTTCGGGTATGTTTATATGTTTGTGCTTCCCTCTCCGAGGCAAAATCAAGGCGCATATTTTATGATGCCACATGTTCTCTTCAAATACATATCTGATCCGGCTCGCATGTTTTTTTATGCGCATTCGTGTTATCA
Source organism: Maylandia zebra (assembly GCF_041146795.1). Taxonomy (NCBI): domain Eukaryota; kingdom Metazoa; phylum Chordata; class Actinopteri; order Cichliformes; family Cichlidae; genus Maylandia; species Maylandia zebra. Next base: position 37,358,895 of record NC_135188.1, on the reverse strand, counting down.
ATCACGTAAGGACACACGCTGCATATATGTTTCTTTGTAGAGATCAAAGGATAAACTAAATCGGCTCAATGACCTTAAAGATCGGTGCTCCTGTTCTAATCAGTTGGCAAACGTCTTTGAAGAGGATTTTTTTTCCAAAAGTGCAAAGAGCTTCAAGGATTATGCAACAGACAGGATTTCATCTCAGGTCCTCCACTTGGGAAACCAACGATTTAGCTGTCAGCAAAAGAGTAAATGAATCCTTCCTGGCCAAGGGAGATATTTATGCTTACAGGGTATCAGGCAGAGCCACTTTTCCCTTTCTCTATAAGAATTAAAACCCTGGGGGGGGGGGGTCTAAATGTGATCCTGAAAGGTCACAGATCACCTGTTTTACACCTGGACAAAGAGCCCACCCACTAAGAGAGGTTCCGTATGACCAGTTATGACCTGGTATGTCAAACATGATCCCAAATGTCCCCGCTGAGGAGACCGCAAAGGAAGATTTTTTCAAAGAGGCTTGAGGCATCTATGTTTTTGTTTACCTGAATCTGATTTTTTAAACACAAGTCTCATTTATACTGATTCATATATATACAAAATGATTACTTTGAGCCCTCTGTAACAGCCATGGCAGGACTCTATGCGTTTTCCCATTAAAGCTGGCGTGCTTCTACGATTGTTTGTCTATAAAAACTTTTTTGTACACACTGTTTTAACATATTTGAATAATATCAAAATTTAGCAATAAATCCGGAATTAAAAGCAGACATTTAACAGACAGTCAGCAGACAGTTTAGCAGACAATTAAATATTTTGTGATAATTTACATTTTTATCCTTAAGTGGCCTTAAGTGAGTTTAGTCTTTCAGATCACTGTTTACCACATAATGCTGGATGTGGAGTGTCCATAACTGTTTACTCTGGAGGAGGCTATAATAGTTGGAAAGAAGTCAGGTATGAGTCAGTGAGTCAGCCCGATTACAGTGATACTGAGGGGAGTTTCCAGAATTTGAGGATTTGAGAACGAGGATTTCCAGAACTTTTTGCTATTTTTGTCATTGTTAGCTGCTGTTAGCTGCTGTTAGCTGACGTTACTGAAACTTTCATTGAAGTGGATCTAATGCTGTGCATCTCAGACATTTAGCAAATAAAATCTCATATGATATGAGAATGCAAACAAACTGTTTATCAGGGGAAAGTGAGTTTCAGAACGCTCGAGCCTAATGTTAGCTTTCAGAATGTTAGCTTATAACCAGCTGTTGCTGTTAGAGCTGGTTCTTGTCGGCTATTCGACAAAAGGGTCGTGGGTTTGAAAATCAGTAATTGGCTGTAGGTGTGAATGTGAAAGGTTGTGTCATCCCTTGCAACTTACTGGGGAACTTTCCAGGGTGTACCCTGCCTCTAACCCAATGACAACTGGCACAGGTTCCAGCACCCCTGCAACGCCGAACTAGAGCATGGTTGGATGTACTGAGGACTTTGGACAGAAAGTGCAGTACCCACCGCAATGCATTAGTTGCAAAGTTGGGCTGACAGTAAATATTTTTTTTAAAAAAGTGATTTGTTTCCACGAACATAAAGATTTTCATGACTATTTCACCTTTTGCCACAAGACAAGACTTGACCCTGAGAGGTTGAGAATCACCTGTCTAATGCCTTAGCCCACCCACTGACAGGTGTTCCAAATGACCAGTCATGACCTCCAGGTAGATAAACATGACTCCAAATGTAGTTAACCACAGGGGACCACAAAGTGGGGCTTTATTATACAATATGTGACCGACCGCTATCAGCAGGCTGGTAAAGGAAGAAGGTAAGAAGAAATGGCCACTTCAGTACCTGCTCATGGCCATGATTTACCGCATAGGGCTCCACTCTATAAAAACCATATGTTTTCTGTTTTTCCTCGCCTGGAATCCCTGTGAGGAGAAGTGCAAGCGGCAAAGTGAAAATCTATATCAACATAGCCATAGGTAAAAAAAAAAAAGCAAGTCACAAGGCTGGTAGAAAACAAACCCACATTCGTTCATATATCAGCCACACAGCTATAGATGGGTTTTTTTTGTTGTTTTTTTTTAATAACCAGGAACTGTAGGTATTGAGGCAGTGAAGCGAGAATCAAGGGAATCCATCAACATGCAGTAGCCACAAGTAACAAGAACCAGGATGAGCGAAGTTTCTCAGTTGCAACACTAGCACAGTATACTCAATATGGGATTTGTATCCACAGTGGAAGAATACCTACAGCCACCTCGCTGTGCTCAAGTAACCTGCAGAGATGTAATATTAGATCACTGTGTAACATAGTGTATCATCCTCCATCATGCTCACGATATATCAGATTTGATGTCCTTTCTCCTTAATTGCCGCATCTCTCTTACCCATCTGTAGCTGCTGGTGCTCTCCTGAGACCTGGCTGTGCTCGTTACAGACATATGTTGGGGAAAACAGCTTCTGAGGTAATGCATGGTATGTTAAAGATGTGTTTCTGACAGCCACAACTGGCAGTTGGGCTTTGAATATTACTGAGCAATCTGCTGTCTTACTCAAATTTTGAAATAAAAAAAAAAAAGACTGTATGTTCAACAAGCCATGATTACAAAACTGCAGTGTCTGTGTTTTTTCCAACAAGCACCCTCAAAGGATTGTATGTGATAAATTGGTTCTTTTTCCAACTGGGTGATTCCTGGGATGGGCCATAAGCTTTTTAAAGTCTGTTTCCTGTTCTGTACTACAAGGAGAATATATGAATATTGTTATCAGTATGCACAAAGTTTACAGAAATTTAACCACTAAAGCCAGCTGAATTATGTTATTATGGATATGAGCATGCACGATGGTGTCCAGGACGCACTCACCCATGTTTACCTGCCTTGTAAGTGACAGTTATGGGAAGGTTTGCTTTTCATTTTGCTTCCTATGGAAGTGTGACAAGATCTGTTGATAATTACATGGATTTTATATGAACATCTTTACATAAGGGAAGCCTGTGATTAAAGATAGGAGGTCCAGGAATACAGGTACAATAAGTACAGAAAAGCAAACAAGTTGTCATTCCTTTGGTGGCATGTCATTATAATATGCATCTTTCCAATGAAGTCTACATGTTTCCACTTGCCCAGCGCCACTATGTTTCCAAAAACAACATAACAACGGGTTTTACTGAGCAGTGACTTGAACCTATCTAGCCTAACACTGTAAAAATATAGACTTTTATATAAAAGAAGACATAAACCAGCCATTTACTCTGGAATCTGCATTTTGAACCCTCAGAATTAGCATTCTGACCAATAATATTTTAAATCTGAGGACATAAGTTACCAATATTTGAATGAAAAGGAGTGGTGCTGAATCATCCACCCTATATTAGCTAGTTAGCTACTCTTGCTGAATTTACAAAATGGACGGGTGTGCGAAACACTGGTTTTTAACCCATTGAAACTGAAGCACAACCTTCTTGAAAGGCCTGTAGGTCATAGCAATGTTGTTCCAAAAGACAACAGCAGCACAAACAAGTCGAGGGGTCTAATTTAGTGGTTTAAATTAGTAGAGATGTAAGCCTAGCACACAGCTAGAAACTGACAGGACACCTGTCAATCAAAGTGTCCACTCTTTTAAGTCCTTCCAAGCAGATTCACACATCATAGAGGGGAGACTAGTCACAGGTGCCAAAAACACTTTCAGTGCTGTTTAGTTGGACATTTTAACATTGGTCACGTACTGGCATTTACATTTTCAAACTAGCCTCAAATGGACATTAAAGACGGCCTATTATTACCTATTGTCACCAGAAACCGACCAAATACCAGCTACTTTATGGGGTACTCACTAGTACAGGGTGGGATCACATTTACTTTCAGAACTGCCTAATGGAAACATTCCTCAGAGATTTTTTTCCATATTGGCATGATAGCATCACACAGTTGCTGCAGATCTGTTGGCTGTACACCCATGGTGTGAATTCCCCGTTCCACCGTATAATTCCTCTTTATTGGGCTACTCTCTGTAGAATTGACAGAAACTCCTAGTGGGTCAGCAGTTTCTGAAACACTCAGATGGTCTTTCTGGCACCAATAGCCCCTGTTAAAGGTCAATTAAATCACCTTTCTTCGCCACTCTGATGCTCAGTTTGAACTTCAGCAGGTCATCTTGACCATGTCTATGTGCTCGAGTTCAATGAGTTGTTAACTCACTAGTTCACTAGCATAGCTAATAAATCGTGTTATTGTGTAAGTAGTTTTTATGATTTTCAGTGGCAGGCATAATATTGGCTAAATATTTAGAAGTCGAACAGGATCTCACTGTAGGTAAGAGAAATGTCTTTTTCTTTTTTTTCCAGCTCTTGCCTGTGGAACTGGAGGTCAGGCTTGTGAGCTGTTTGTTTGGTCTTCTGACCCCATTTGTTAGTGGTCCTCTGGTAAATCAGGCAGAAACACATTTTTCAGAAATGAACACTAAATTTAAGACCAGTATGCGGCAAAGAATTTTACACGGGTCACAAAGTAACACTGCCATTTGTTTCCACTTGACATCTTTGGCTTCTCTGTTTTAAATGCAGCAACTGAGTTTGCAAACTGGAATCCATAACACAAAGAGCCATCTGTAATCCTCTGCTAACATCCACATTTAATTTCTTGTCATATGAATAACTGGGGTGACTCGAATTGACACGGCAATCACTCCGACAGTGGATTTATAAACCCACAGTAATTAATGAGGTGCAGGGATTTTATGTTTTATTAAAACATTAAATATGTCCAATGTAACAAACTCAGTTCATGCAGATTGTGTTTACCCTAGCTGAGCTCACTCATACAGTTAAGTATGTCGTTTATCAAGTTTTGATTTACACAATGAAAGTACATTTTATCTGGTAATTAGAACATCCAGAGTTAATGCTGATATATGCAGATAAAGCTAGAGAGGAAGGACATAAGGAAGTCAAAGGCAAGACAAAAAAAGGCTTCCATCCTAATAAATCAGTTTCATGCACTTTTTGTTTCTTTGTCACGCTAAATAAACAACACAACTGTGAGCTTTAAAATAAAATCAGGAGTGTAACTGCCTTTACGAAAATTCTCTCATGAGACTGCTGGGTATCCATTATTTCTCCCTGTAGTCTGACTGCTCAAGCAAAGCTGTTAGAATTTTAATCTCGGGTGATGTCTAAGCAGCCCTTGTCAGCAAGACATTGGCATAATGGTTTGAATAAACGCCTTCCTTTTCCTATGAGCTGACGATAATTGGAGTAAAAAGAAATGACATGGCAGCCAATCTATACAAACTTCACAACCACAGTAGTTAGAACAGAAACTGGCAAGATGTTTCTGTCAAAATAACCACTGTATCATAAGCCAAAATCACAAAAAGGGGCTGCAAAAAAGACTCTTCCATCTATCTCAGTTAAGAAATTGTGATACATTTGTTCCGTTAACCCTTGTGTGGTGTTCGTATTTTTGTTACTCAGCCAGTGTTCATGGGTCTGGTGGACCCGCTAGAGTTTTGGCTTTCCAAATTAACACTATCAAACAATTTTATGTTAAATTACTCAACAGATGTTTACTTCATCCCAATTACAAGACATATGAACAGCAAACATGGTTAATTTTTTCCCTTTACCTTTGTTAGATCACATTTATGAATTAATGTGCTTCTCGTTTTTCTTTTATATAAAATGTTATAAATAAATCAGTTATAATCAAGTGGAGTGAGTGGAAAGACACAACACATTTACACGTGAAAAAATAATTAATTGTTTAATTTTTCTTTTGAAAAAAACTGAACACGGGTCTCACAGACCCGAACACCATACAAGGGTTAAATGATACTAACAAAACACTTTCACCACTGATAGAATCCGTCTACTTAAACACTAGGGAGGATGTACAATTACTGAATGACTGATTGATGGATTTTTCTTTTTGCCAACTTAGCACCAGAGCTCAAGGAGTAGATTGGTTGCTTGCTTTGTTGGTTGGGTTGGCCATCATATTAGTCTAATATGAAATACCAACATGCATCGACTGATTAAATGCTATGCATTTGTGAACAATTCCCTGGTGATTATATATATTAACAATCATAGCTCAATTATCACTTAGGCTGTTGCATTAACAAAGCAATTTTGATATATTTGCTCTGATGAAGATAACTCCGATTATATGTCAAAAATTAGTGCACAGTACCATACTTTCACTTGGTGTTCTCGTTATACTTTTGTAGTCAATGTATGTTATCTGTGTTTTACTTTTTCTTATGGACAGATATGTTAATTACATTATGAACCTAGCCTATTAGAGCATTGTCGTGGTTTTCGGTAGGCAAAGAGACGACACCTTGTAGAGCAACTTCAACCTTTATATCTCACTTCCGGTACCCAACACACTTTCACCATAAAACCGGATATACTTAAACAGATAACACCACATCCTCCTTTCGCAGAAAACAACAACTTATTGAAACATTTACTGCATATGGGAAACTGTACTTTCGTTATTTCTTAGAACCTATTGCAGAAACATAGCTACTCTATATTTAACTCGAGATGCTTTGCTTTATTTAATCTCACAAGTTCAATCTTTGTGGTTTTATGACAACTCTGCCAGCTCTAGTTCTGACAAGACCTGGGACTTCTGTCTTGGGAGTCAGAGTTGTAGACGTCGATAGGTTGGAAGCTGGCAGGGTATTTTCTCTGGGACTGACGGGGGTAGATGGGGTCTGTAACTTTGGTGTGGACTCTGGTAATGGCTGGAGGTGACGTCTATTTCTCCTGGTGGCTCCTGAAGGAGTCTCAACCATATAGGAGCGGGGTGTGGAGTGAAAGGAGATGACAGTCCCTTCACGCCTAGTGTCTGTAATCCACATTGGTTGCCCCGGTGCGAGTGGAGGAAGTTCAGTCGCCCGATGTCTCCTGTTGTACGCATCACTGTCCCTCGCCCTTCTCTCTCTCGCTTTTGCCAACACTGTATTCTTATTGGGCAGGCTGGGATTGAGCAGGGAAGGAAGCTGGGGAACTGGCGTGCGCAGTCTCCGTCCCATCAGTAGTTGCGCCGGGCTATATCCGTTAGCCAATGGTGTTGCTCTGTAAGCTAGAAGTGCAAGATATGGGTCTTTTGCCTTCTTTAGCAGGTTTTTCACAGTTTGGACATGACGCTCAGCCTCGCCATTGCTCTGTGCAAATCTAGGACTGCTTGTTACATGTCTGAACCCATAAGTTGCTGCAAAGTCTTTGAACTGTTGTCCTGAAAACTGAGGTCCGTTGTCAGTGTAGAAAAGCTCTGGAATTCCATGTCTGGACAAGACAGATTTTAGGTGTACTATAACATCTTCCGATCTGGTGGGGGTAAGTTTGGCTACTTCCACAAATTTCGAGTAGTAGTCTACCAAAAGCACATAGTTGCTGTCATTGAGTGTAAAAAGGTCTGCACCAACTTTTTGCCATGGCCTCTCCGGGAGTTGGCTTGGCATTAAAGGTTGTACTGGGTTAGAACGCTCTTTGATGCAAATGGTGCAGTTTTTCACAAGTTTGTTTATTTGCCCACTCAGACCAGGCCACCACACTGCCTCTCTGGCTCTCTCTCTGCATCTAGACATTCCCTGGTGTCCCTCATGTAGGGCACTTAGGACAGAGTGGCGTATAGCAGTGGGGATTACTAGTCTGGTGCCTTTCAGTAGCAGATTGTCATGTACAGTTAAGGTCTCTCTGTGTGGCCAATATGCTTTAATTGGGCCTATGAGATGGCTGTATTCTGGCCATCTGCTCTGACAAAAAGTCATGACCTCTGAACATATGCTGTCGGTTTTTAGCTGTTCTTTTACCTGTGTGATGTATGTCGAGGTAGCAGGCATGCATTTGACAATTTCATCCACATAAATATTTGTGTCTTCCAGAAATTCAGCTGTAGCTTTTGAATCAGGGTCTTGGTTAACGGGTGCACGTGACAGTGCATCTGCTGTGAGGAGTGCTTTGCCTGGAGTGTGTGAGATGGTGTAACTGTACCTCATGAGCCTTAGGCGGAACCGTTGGATTCTGGGTGGAAGCTCGGTTAGGGCTTGCTGGCCTAACAGGCTGATGAGTGGCTTGTGGTCAGTCTCTAAGGAGAAGTGTCTCCCGATGAGAAAATCTTTGAATCTTTCACAACCCCATGTTAATCCAAGCGCCTCCTTCTCCACCTGTGCATACCTCTGTTCTGTTTCCGTTAAAGAACGAGACGCATATGCAACAGGTCTCCATTGCTCTCCCTCTTTTTGAAATAGGACTGCTCCCAGTCCATAGGAGGAAGCATCTGCAGACAGTTTTAACTCTTTGTTTGGGTCATAGAGTGCAAGAATGGGAGTTGAGTTGAGTCAGATCGCCTTTCAGCTGCTTGAATGCTTTTTGCTGTGCGCAGCTCCAAACCCACTGATTTTTCTTCGAGAGCAGGTCTCTTAGGGGCTTATCTTTTTCAGCAAGTCCTGGGATAAATTTGCCTAATTGGTTTACCATCCCAAGAAAGCTGCGCATTTCAGTGACGTTTGATGGCTCTTTCATTTCTGAGATTGCTCTAATTTTGTCTGGGTCTGGCTGTACTCCTTCCGCAGACAAGATGTGTCCAAGAAAGTTCACTTCCTGTTTGCTCAGGTCACATTTCTCCAGGTTTAGTGTGACACCGGCCTCTTGTAGTTTATTGAGCACTGTGTGCAGTCTGGCGTTGTGCTCCTGCTGATCCTGTCCCCAGATGAGAATATCATCCATGTGACAGACCACGCCTGGCAGCCCATTAAGGATTACTGACATTCTACGCTGAAAATGTTCTGGGGCAGACGCTATTCCAAAAGGAAGTCTGTTGAAGTAGAAGCGCCCAAAGGGTGTAATGAATGTCGTGTAGTGTGCTGACTCTGGTGACAATGGGACCTGCCAGAAGCCTCTGTTTGCATCCAACTTGCTGAAGACTTTAGCTCCCGCCAGAGAACCTAGAGCCTGTTCAACCGAAGGCAGGATGTACTTTTCTCTGCACACTGCTTCGTTGAGGTGGGTGAGGTCAACACAAATACGTACTGAGTCGTTTTTTGCTGGCACTGGGACCATACCTGCACACCATTCCGTTGGTTCTTCTACTCTGCTGATTACTCCCATGGACTCCATTCTTTCCAGTTCCTGTTTCACCTTTCCTAACAAAGGGATGGGGACCCGTCTTGGTGTGGCCAGGGAAAAAGGCACAGCCTCAGGCTTCAACTTAATTGAATAAGGTTGTTGCATTAAGCCTAAACCCTGACACAGTTTCGGGTATTTTTCGTGCAGCACATTCATGTCAATACTGTCGGCTCTACACACTAGGTTCAGCTTGACACTTGCCGGCCTGCTTAACAGTGCTACGTGCAAATCTTTGATAATGTACACATTTTCCTGTATTCCCTGTTCACCTTTGCAAAGTGTTTCTCTGCTCATACCCAACACGTCAAGTGGGGAACCACTCGGACCAAACAACGGTCTATCTGGTTTGCATAACCCTGTCTCGTTCTGGTTTATGCTGTAAAACGTCTGGGCAGGGATAACAGATACATCAGCTCCTGTGTCTATCTTAAATCTGACCTTGTGGTTTCTGATAGTGAGATCTGCATACCAAGGATCTGAGCCTACGTCTACAGAACCAAGAAACACGGGTGTAACATCGCTTTCTTCGGCTTCTATCACATGCACCGATTTAACAGATTTACACACTTTACTGAAATGACCTCTTTTACCACATGAGTGACAAGATACATCTTTCGCTCGGCATTGATCTTTACCATGTGCAGGGGTTTTCCCACACCCTGTAGCATGATCTCCCATTAGATGTTTTGTCCTTTGATGTGTATTTGCGATCTCTACGGGGTTTGAACATTGAATGCCTTTGTTCCTTGTGCTTAGCTGACACAGCGTCTATTTCCATTTTATTTTCCCCATCTGATGTCCGACTGCTGCTTCTTGATGGCTTCCGACTGCCTGGCTTGGTTAACCGCTTTCTCTAACGTCAAATCTTTGTCCATTTGAAGTCTCTCCGCTAGGCTGATGTCCTTCAGACCCACGACGAGGCGATCTCTTATTAATTCATCGTGCAGCGCACCATAACTGCAGTTTTCAGCTAAAGCGTAAAGTGCAGTGACAAACGAGTCTACAGTCTCATTAGCTTGCTGTGTTCTCTGATTAAAGCGGGCTCTCTCGTAGATAATGTTTTTCCTGGGAACAAAGTACATCTCCAAAGTGTCTCTTACTGCTTGATACTGCTGTCTCTGTATGTCAGATAACGCTTGTCCTCGGAGGATATCATCTGCTTCATCCCCCATGCAGTAGATGAGAGTGTTCACCTGGTTAGCCTCGGAGCTAAGGTGTAGGTTGCTTGCGAGTCGAAACCTTTCAAACCTCCGTATCCATTTTTCCCAATGCTGTGGCTTCGAGAAATCGAACAGCTCGGGGGGCTGGATGGTGAAAGTGGCATTCGGGGGTAGGTTAGCGTTAGCATTGTAGCCGCCGTTAGCTCGCTGGTGGGGCGGTGGCGTGCGAGGCCGCGTAACTGTTGCGCTAGCTCCCGCTTCTTCGTCCGACATCTTTCGTCTCGAGAAAACTCTTTACCACTCCCAAAGTCGCTTGCTGTCACTCCCCGATGATAAGGCACTTACAACTATCCCACTTCTGACACCATGTCGTGGTTTTCGGTAGCCAAAGAGACGACACCTTGTAGAGCAACTTCAACCTTTATATCTCACTTCCGGTACCCAACACACTTTCACCATAAAACCAGATATACTTAAACAGATAACACCACAAGCATCACATGTAATGCTATATACATCTTAAAACAATGAGAAATGTGATGTTTATCATTATTATTAGACTTGAATCACCCAAAAAGTTAATTCTGTTCATCTTGATCCGTCATTGTTTGCCAGTGGTGCTAGTTTCAGTCATTATGCAAATGTACTATTTATAAGGTGTGGGAAACCTGCAGTCAGCTGAAAACATTACACTCACATGAACAGAATTCCTTATCTGGACAATTTAACATGCATCATGTGAAATACTTCAAGCAGTGCCTCTAAGTATTGTCTGACAGATAACAGCTCTCTACATTTGCTCACTAGCTACTCTGCTACATAGAAAATGACAACAACAAAACAACAATAGATGAGTGAGAATGTGGATGAGGGGAATTTGAAAAAGCTTATTTTTACTAGCCAGTGGAATCATAGCATTGCTGCTGAGAGTATGCTACCTGACACTGCCACTAGCATGTAGACTTTTTGGCTAACAGCTATTCCCACAAGCTACAGTACTAGGAAAAATAACTAAGCCAGGTACAGTATGTAATGTAATAATGTCTTAAAGATTAAAGGCCACTGTCACTTGGGGACTGGAAAAGAAACATGAAAACAGAAGTCTGTTGTTTAGGTTCCAAGGAAGTGTACTGAAATAGAAGCCAGAGAAGTCTGTCTTCATCATGTCTGCTTAAATTTAAAGCTGCACTCAACAAATGGGGAGGTGAAACCACTCAACATTTTGGCAGAGTAAGTAAAAGCAGAGTTGAATAGGTTTTGCTTGTTTTATTGGCTTACATGCTGTATCACTTTAGCTAATAAAATCTATGGCACCTGGTTGACAATGCAAATAACATTTTTGGCCAGCAAACAATATGAGCTCAGGAGCTGGCATGCTAAACAATAAAGCCGATGTTTGCAAGCATAAACAACTGGTTTATGTGGAAAGTCTTGCTTTAGCTGGCGGTGAGCCGGGTGGAAATGGCAAAATCTGCCCACGTGCCACGGTAAGTTTTAGTCCCCTATTTGAGTTATCTCCATGGTTTGAGGTAAGTGCACCTCTTTAATGTTTCGGTTTTGTAATGATGAGTTAATTTACAGACAAGCTGAGTGCTGTTTAGTGTGGATTATATGCCTTCTGTGGTACATGGCTGTGGAAGGTGTTTTGTCCCTACAAGAGTCCGCTTTGCATCTTTATTAACCTGAGTTAATCCACCCAAGCTTTTATTTTAAGGACCATATGGAGATGTTTATCCCTCCTCACTACTGTGTAATCGACAAAACTCATTGACTAAGATAGATAATGCACGGCAAATAGTGATGTCAAGCGTAAGTGCTATAGTCACTTTTACTTGTTAAGATAACTCAACTCTTTATTGTCATTGCACAGTCATACATAGTACAGTGGTACAATGAAATTGGAAAACTGTCCTACGTCGGCACTACATATAACACAACACGACACGATATGACACATCACAACGCAACAAACAACACAACACAGTATATTAACTTAATATAAAAAAGAAGAATAAGTGTATGTGTATTGCACACTGTTATTATTGCACATTAATTATTATTGCACCTTGTTATAAACATAAATATTATTATTGTTATTGTTTTAAACATTGTTACCTCCCCCCTAAAAAAGTCCAGGGAGGTAGCCAGTCAGGTCAACTATTTACATTGATCAGGGCTATTGCCCTGTTGTAAAAGCTGCCCTTGAGTCTATTTGTTCGGGACCTCAGCAGCCTGAACCTCCTGCCAGACGGCAGCAGCTTAAACACCCGGTGTCCTGGGTGTGTGCAGTACCGTAGGATGCTGCGTGCCCTCTTGAGACAGCGAGTGCTGTACAGGTCCTTCAGGGAGGGAAGAGGATGTCCAATGATTTTTTTGGGCCATATTGATGACCCTCTGTGGTGCAGCTGGAGAACCACACATCGATGCAATATGTCAGCACACTTTCAATGGAGCAGCGGTAGAAGACGGTCAGCAGCTCCTTCTTCAGGTCCATTTTTCTGAGGATTCTCAGAAAGTGGAGACGCTGTTGGGCCTTCTTTAAGACTGCAGAGGTGTTAGAGCTCCATTGGAGGTCTGTCTCTATGTGCACACCCAGAAACTTGAAACTGGAGACCCTTTCCACACACTCCCCATTGATGCTGACAGGCTGCAGCTCGGACTTCCTCCTTCTGCAGTCAACTACCAGTTCTTTTGTCTTGGTGGTATTGAGGTCCAGGTTGTTATCTACACACCAATCTGACAGCCTCTGAACTTCAGCTCTGTATGCAGTCTCATCTCCCCCTGAGATGAGCCCCGCCACGGTGGTATCATCTGCAAACTTGATGACTGTGTTGCCCTCTGACCACCACCAGTAGGCAAACACGGGGTTAGTATCTTGCCCAAGGATATTTGGCATGCAGCCAGGAGGCAGCCTGGGATCGAACCACCGACCTTCTGATTAGTGGCTGACCTGCTCTGCCACCTGAGCTACAGCCACCTACAGTAGGGGACTCAGTACACAGCCTTGTGGAGAGCCGGTGTTGAGGCTGAGGGCTGAGGAAAGATGAGGCCCCACTCTTAACTCTCTGTACACGGTCTGAGAGGAAGTCTCTGATCCAGCGGCAGGTGGTGGAAGGAAGTCCAATTTCCAGCAGTTTAACTAATAGTCTGTCCGGGAGTATCGTATTGAAAGCAGAGCTAAAGTCAACAAAGAGCAGCCTGCCGTAACGGCCCTGCAGTTCCAGGTGAGAGATGGTGGTGTGGAGCGTTGTAGCAATGGCATCTTCAGTTGATCTGTTAGCTCTGTATGCGAACTGGAGTGGGTCGAGTGTGGGTGGCAAGCAGGACATGATGTGACGTCCGACCAGTTTCTCGAAGCACTTCATTATAACAGGCGTTACATCCACAAGCATAAAGGACTTGTAAACACAATAATATATTAAGAAATGAACAATGTCAAAAGTGATTACTTGATCACTGATTGAAACATATCGGATTAAATAAGCAGCTGATTGAAATGATTTTAATTTTAATATCTTAATTTAAACAACTTGTTAATGAATACATAATATTACTGTCATCATTTCAAATCCATCTTTGTTATACACTCATTTGCTATTTTGAGCATCAATCAGACTTTCTCACACAATGTTGAACACTTTCATCTGTTAAAAAAACAACAAAGGTCTTAACTACTGTGGAAATATGGCTCTCTGATATTTAAATCCACCTATTTTCTATCCGCTTTCCAGATATTTGGTATAGATGTCCAGGCAAAGATGCTCTGACCTTCCTCTCACCAGCCGCTTCCTCTAGGCTCAGACATGGGTGTTCTCGGTCTGCCATAAGGTGTCCTCTTGGTTTGACAAGCCTGAAATCTCCTCGCCCGTGTGCAGAAGGCATCCTTGTCGGATGCCCGATCCACCCCAACTGGTTTCGTTTGATATGAAGGAGCAGCAGCAATGCTCTGAGATCCTCCTTGCCCCAACTCTAATGCGGGTGTTAAAATGTCTGAAAGTGGGTCCAAGTGACAATTTCATCATCTTTCCCAACCCTCCTGTCCGTGTGAATCCCAATTTTTTGTGACCATGCTGACTCGTCTGCAGAGACACTCCACTACAATGCACCATGCCAGCACCCTTCAGGCAGACTTCAAAGAGAGGTGAAAAGAGGAACAGGAATGACTACTCGTCCATGGTGTCTGCAGCTGCCTGTGTCTATGTCTACAAGCGAACATGTTCACCTGCCTAAGGGTGAGCCCAGACATGCTTCAGAGAAAGTCCATTTTTGTCGCTTGTATCTCTGATTGTATTCCGTCAGTCGTTATTCACATCTCGCGGATATAAATTTCAGTCACCCAAGATACTGATTGCTTTAGCTTAATGCTCAAGTGTCTAACACACTGTAGACACTACACTAATCTTTCTGTCAATCTCCCAGTCTTCTGCTGAAATTACTTGAACTACTTCATTTGAAGCAGCAACTCTTCCCCAACCTGGAGTTGGGCACTGTAATGCTTTTCAAATCATGGCCTTGGACTTTGGGTTGCTACTTCTCATTCCATCCACCCTGGACTCTGATCTCCAACTTGCACTGAGGTAGTTTGTAGTCAACGAGACCACAACCTCCACAAGAAAGACTACTAAAGTCAATATCTTTTTCCCCTTTCTGCCCACTGACGCATCAGACAGACATTGACATTTTACATTTTATATCAGTTCCTGTCTAATGTAGAAGACAAATGCAACTGTGGTTGTGAATTTGGTGATAGTTGCTACTTCATTCAGTCCACTTGCAACATTGCAGTTCTTGCTGTTTCAAAGGAAACTAGGAAATAATGGAGGAAATTCTGTTATTGACGATTTTGTGTTTTTCATCCACCATCCATCACCTTGAGTTAAGGAGATTAGCGAGAACTCAAGTTCAGGATACACAAATGTTTTGGCTGCCCGCTCAGGACACTTCTATTTTTCTACCTCAGCAACCCTTGCCTGTAGTATTCCAGAAGTAATTACAAAGATTGCTATCTTTCTACTGGAGTGCTTGTTGTGTTGTGAAGTTTATGTGGGCATATGCTTAGGACACTTGGAGTTGTTGCTTCATTCTTTATTTACCCTCATTATGTCCAGCCTCCCATCTGTGCTCATGAAATTTTAAGATCATAGTCAGTTATGTTATGCTATGATACTTACAGACGCAGGGGATCTGTTTTCATGCAGACATTTTGATGACTTCCAGAGCTGTTAGGAGCAGAATAAATGGGAAAGATTAAGCTGGACAAGGAATAAACATTCATTATGAAAGCACATTTTTTTTAGGTGTGAAAGAATTAAATTGAAGTCCATGATGCTCAGTATGAGGCTTTGAAAATTCTGTATAATATAAAATACATTTTGTAAAATATGTGTATATTATGCTTTTATATTTCGGGGGGGGTAGCAGCATCTCTGAATATGTCTGCTGGGAAATAATAGTGTTTTGGATGGGAGCCTTCCCTCTGTGCTCTGCTGCATGTTTCATATTGGCAATATTTCTTAAAGCTCTTAAACCCCAGGCATATCCAAGCACTCATTTGAACCTCTCAAACATTCTCTCTTTCAGTGTCCCCCCCCCCCCCCCCCTTATTTTTCTTTGTCATTCTCTCCTTTGCTTACTTTTCTAATCAGAACCAAATAATTTTACACCCCGCCATCGCCCATTTTTTCTTTAAAAAAAAAAAACACTTTCAGCTAAGTGGGAGAAAAAAAAACAAACTTAACATAACGAGAGAAGAATTGTCAACGTTTCCACTGTAGTTTTCCTTTTCTGACATGGCGGTGAGGAAAAAATAATTAGGCTTTTGTTGACAAGAGTCGAAGTGGTGGAATTGTACTGGCCCTGGATCAAAACGATCCATTCATTAATTTAATTGGCTGCTATGAAATGGCGTGGGTGTTTCGGTGACTGCGTGAACAGTGATACTTGTGGCATATGGGAAATTAGATATAGCCTTTCTTTGTGACTGCAGAATAGGAAGAGGGGGGAACCCTTATCAGCATTTGGAGATCTATGAAGGTTTTTCCCCTTTTCTCCTCTCCTCCACCATATAGAATGTGCCTGCTGAAATCTGTGGGAGAATGACTCTGAATGAACCCTGGCTATTATAGGGCCTCGATCTGCATTAGTGTGCAAGCTAGCAAACCATGCTAATGCGCTCTCGTTGCTGCACTCTCTTCCCTCTTTTACTCACTGTGGAGACACACACACACACACACACACATACACACAAAAGCCCCCTGTGTTTGCCAGAGCACAGAGGGGGCTCACATCTCACTTTACCAGAGTGGGGGCATATCAGGAGGCAATTCCAGACTGTGTCTCGGAGGGTAGACAATAGTCACATCTGATCAAAGTGGAGGAGATGCATGACACTGGAACTGAATTTGAGTTCATGTGCTGTCTACAACGTCATGTACATAAAGGGAGAATGAGGGGAGGTAGAGTTACAGAGGAAAATGACAGAAAGAAGAGAGATGAAGAGAAGAGTGTTCAAGAAGCAGAAATATCCAAAAGGAGGAGAAAAAAAACAAGGCAGAAAGAGCTGTAAAATCTGCAGCGGCGCAGCGACAGGCAAGCAAAGGGAGCGGCGTACATAAATGCATGCCTGTTGAGTGACACACATGCCGTCAGAGTCAAAGAAGAATCCTGTCTATCCTGTTGCGTGAGAGATAGCGTCTCAAGATAGCTGATAAGCGCTCTCTACAAGCGACCGACCATGTCCTCTTTCAGATATTTCTCCCTCGCATGCTCAGGACATGCAGTTTCTAATATTTACCATTCTAAACCTCTGTGGGTCCATTATAACCCTCTATTACCCCCTTGCGATGTAACATATCCGCTACTTTCTCCATATTGTTTTCTGCTTGGCCCCCGTCCTCTTGTGTCTGTACAAAAGGGATCAAATGTACAACAGGCGCCGCTCTGGGATTTCTTGAAAAAAGAGATTCGGTGACTTTTTACATGCTCAGTGGCGATGAATAGATTTGAAAAAGAGACTAAGCCTTGTTAAATGTATAAGGCTTCTAGTCTCAAGCTGTGACTGGAAAATAAATAGCTTTGGAACTGAAGGGGGAAGAAAATGGGTAAAATGTTGTTGAAGTGGTAAACCCCAAGAATCGTGTTTTCTTCCTTTTTGGCAATTGTTGTTCGTTTCTGTGGTGTTTCTGCACCATACTCCCAGTCGTCGCTTATAATTCAAATAGTGTGTCCAGTGCTCAGTCACTGGCTTTGTTTTCGGGGATTTTTTTTTTTTTTTTTGGTTTTTTGACTGTTCTGCTTAAAGAGGGTATATAAAATATTGAGACACTGGTTTGTGGTGTCCCATTTTGAAACCCTGACTAGCATTCTCACCACCTACATGTTGTTTTTATTTGGAACCAGAAGTGCCCATCCCACATAAAGAAGAGGATGGAGTGTGAAATTATGCTAGTATACTTGTTTAGCAAGATTTAGCCACACCTTTTATCCTGCTGGTACAATTAAATGCACAGCAAGCCATCTTACATGTTGTATAATTGCATTACAAATATCCAAACAGCCCAACACCACAAACATGATCAGAAAGTCCACTCCTGTGACTCGAATCACCTGAGAGAAAGTCTAGCAGACAGCTAGGGCACTACAGCCACCTGTTTCAGCATTTATATATATATACATTACTAGTCAGAAGTTTGGACACACCTTCCTGTTTAATAGTTTTTCTTTATTTTTACTACTTTCTACATTGTAGATTCATACTGAAGACATCAAATAGATGAAGCAAGATATATGGAATTATATAACAAAGAAAAAATTGCTAAATAGCTCTAAATATGTGTTATATTTTAGCTTCCTGAAAGTAGCCACCCTTTGCATTGTTGACTGCGCTGCAAACTGTTGGCCTTCTCTCGATGAGCATCATGATGCAGTCACCTGAAATGGTTTTCACTTCACAGGTGGGCCTTGTCAGGGTTCATTTGTCGATTTTCTTGCCTTCTTTAATGGGATTGGGACCATCAGTTGTATTGTGCAGAAGTCAGGCTGGTACACAGCTGACAGCCGTGACAGTGCAAATGCAAATTCCTTGCTGAAAGTTTTTTTTAACTGTTCATAAAATTGAAATAGCTGAAATTAGAAGATTTAGTGAAATTACAGACATTATTAATTATGTTCAAGGCAAATAATAATACATTACCTCTTAAGTTACAAAGCTTGTTTGTATTTTGTTCATGAAGTGGGGACAGTAGAAGAAAGTTTTATTTTAAGCATTAGTCTGCCGGGACAACAAATCACCACAAATCACAACAGCAGTCGCCTCAAGGCACAGTAGATACAATATTGTATTGTACAATAGTCCTTCTATTATTATACAATAATAGATACAGAGAAAAACCATACAATCATATGACCCCCTACGAGCAAGCACTTTGGCGACAGTAGGAAGGAAAAACTCCCTTTTAACAGGAAGAAACCTCCGGCAGAAGCAGGCTCAGGGAGGGGTGGGGCCATCTGCTGCGACCGGTTGGGGTGAGAGAAGGAAGACAGGATAAAGACATGAATATGTACAAAAGTAACAAATCTAGCTCCTCTAGATGCAGATGTGCACACAAAGCAGAACAGGCCAGCTCTGGCAGTCTTGACTGGTCCCATTCGGTTTCTAACAAATGGTCAGCAGCCAGCTGGAGCTTAAGCAATCATAACACAGAAGAACACATGAACACCACCACCCTGAGGTGTGGAGCAGTGAAAAGAAATTATAACCTGGGTCATAAAACTGTCTTGCAAATCCAAACTGGGAGCTGGTTCCAAAGAAGAGGGGCTTTTTTTTGGTTCTGCCTTACTTCTGCCTTCTGTGTTTAGAATTATTCACCACATGTAAATCATTGTGGAAAATATGCTTTACTGTGGGAGAGTGGTTAGTGTTTTGCAAAAAGATTCAATAATATTTGCAAATTGTGTCTTTTTTTTTCTACCTGGATCACCTGTTGAGAAAGAAAAAAGAGAAAACAAGCAGAAGAAAGAAAAAAAAGAGCAACATAATAAACAAAATCACGATGATCTATGGGAATGTAACAGTAAATACTAAATAATAAACAAGGAAGAGCAACAGAGGGGCAGCCGCGCCACTATCCCAGAAAGAGCTGAGGAGAGTCCCAGATGAGGGAGCACTCAGCCGCCGCGGAGCAGAAGCCAGGGGGAGTTGCAGTGACGTGCCCGTGAGCTCCGCCGACAGCCAGCTGTGCCAGAGTGAACGAGCCCAAGGCCGAGAGGCCGAGGGCACCTCACCCCTGAAGTGGCCCGAGCGAGCCCCAGGCTTCAGGCCCCGACAAGCAGCCACCAAGGAGTACCCGGACGCCCATCCCCAGACACAAAGAACCACCAACGCACCGATGTCTGAGGGCGTCTGCCACTGGCAGGGGAAGTGGTGGGGGGAGATAGGCCTCCAAACCTTGGAGGGCCTGAGATGTCCCTAGAGAGGTGGCGTCTGATACCCAACCTGACATATAGACACAGAAATACAGGCACACACAGATACATCCATTCCCACCCTCATGCTCTCATATGCAATTACTCAACACTCACCCAACGTGGAGACAGACATAAAGAGACACTGTACACACAATCACACTCCCCAAGCGTACTCTAAGCCCCAGGTCTAGGTACCCTTGCCCCTGGAGGGGGAAACTGCACCCAGACCCAGGTGGTGTTACCCTTTTCCCTGGGGTGGAGAGAAGCAGACTGCCCCGACTCGGCAGCAGCAGGGAGGCCCCACATTCCACACCCCAATCGGATGGCCAACTCCTCCTCCCAGCCCCCCGCTCCAGCAGGCCGCAGAGAACGGGGGTGTGAGAAGACTCCAAACCTCACTCCGCCCGCTCATAAGTAGTGTTGATGCATGTGTGTTCTAAGGTGCATTTAAAACCCAGGAGGGCATGGAGCTACCTGCCATAGAGCAGCAGGTAAGCGCATAGCTCCTCCAGATAGCCCTCAATGTCTACATGTATTTAAAATTGAGAGGTGGGCAACGACGCCAGGGGTGAGGTGTACACCCTGATGGTAATTTGGATTCCGTGTAGCGTGCCCACCCCCAAGATCCTATATGTATGTGTAATGACCCTGCATGTGTGGGTGATTGTGGTGGAGCGGGAAGAGGGAGGCAGCTGGAGATGGGGAGGGAAGGAAGGGCGCGGCAAGTGACCCCTCCCTGGGGCCAGCTCCCCCGCTGACCCCAGTAGGCACCCCCATACTCTGCAACCCGCCAGGGAAAGGAGGCCCAGGCCCGTCTGGACCGGGGCCTAGTGCAGCAGCGCTACCCGGCCCCACAGAGCCCGGGACAGCCCACCCGACCCCACCACAGAGAAAACTGCACCCACCCCGTCATCCACTCATCTTCCAGACTACACAAGACAATAGACGCCCAGGCTGAGATCTTCCTCCACCTCTCCTATATCTCCCCCTCCAACAGAATGAGTTCCTGAAGAGAGGAGACTTCCTGCAAGATGTAACAGCCTCCCCCACCAGTTGAAGAGCCCCCCAGGTGGCTCGATGAGCTGGCGGAACCCTGCGCCAGGGCCGGGCCCCCATACACCCACCTGCCCACAACCCCGGCAACACACCAACCGGGACCTAAGCCCCCAAGGCCCAGCCAGGGCCCCAGGGCAGAGATGGAGCACCCCCAGAACCTCACGCCCATCCCGGACCCACCCACGGGCAGCCAGGCTATCAGGTCAGTAACCCACGTCCGTCAGCACAGACCTTCCCCTAGCCCCGCTGCACGCAGCCACGAGGAAACCGTCACCTAAGAGCCAACAGAGCCCTTAATAGGCCATGACCGCAATCCCCTGGTTGAGCTCTCCAAGGAAGATGCTCCTGGGGAATCCCCCGACACCCCAAGCCTGTCCCTACCCCCACACCAATGACATCAGCGAAGGTGAGACCAAACTATGCCCCCCCACCCCCAATAGGTGATGGAGCTGATCAACGGAGCCCAGAGCAATTGATCTGATGTGGTGGCAGAGGCTGCATCAAGACTAATGTAATCTAATAGATAATTTCTATATTGGTTAGAATTAGGATTATTTTTATTTTTCCAGTTCATGAGGACTGTTTTCTTGGCTATGCATAGGGCAGTGAAAACCATATGGGCGATATTCTTTTCTGAAGTGACATTATCTAAGCTGCCCAACAAACACACTAAAGGGGAAGTTGGAATGTTACAATTCAGACACTTCGATAAATCTTCACATATCTCGCGCCAAAACATCTGAACTGGTGGACAGGACCAAAGAGCATGGATATAACTGTCCAGTGTATTGGTTTGGCAGTATGAGCAGTTGTTGGTAGACGTAAAGCCCATCTTGTTGGCGCTTTGCTGGTGAAGCTGTTGAGGATTTATTCAAAACTGAAGGCACACTGAACCAGCGTGGCCACCACAGTATCCTGTAGTGACATACCATCCCGTCTTGTTTGCGTTTAGTTGGACCAGACAATGACCCCAAACACACCTCCAAGCTGTGTAAGGGCTATTTGACCTTGAAACAGGAAAAAAAAGAAAAGAATTTGAAGCAGAAAAAGATTTAAACTGTTAAAAATTTCTATGAAAACGATTTATATTTCAAATTAAATAATTAGAATTTCAGTTTCAAATCACTTTCAGATGAATGAAACTTTTGACCCTGATTTAGCTGTATACAACACCGTAAACATAGTGGAGGTGTCCAGTTAAATGGTAAATGGACTAAATCTTATAGAGTGCTTTTCAATGCTCCCGAAGCACTGAAAGCACTTTATACAACATATCTCATTCATCCATTCATACAAGCACTTTTCTCTATATTTTTTCTACATAAGTGCTTTCTAGCTAACATTTACGCACATCCATATTCCGATGGATGCATCTGAGAGCAAATTACCCAAGGATATCTGGGCTACAGGCTGGAGCAGCCTAGGGATCGAACCACCGACCTTCTGATCAGTAGATGACCACCAGTACCTACAATGAACATTGCTTTGATGCTCTTTATTTGGAAATTTTCACGTAATTGGCATGGTGATGTAGTTGCTAAACAACTGCCTTACACGTGAAATGCCATTTGTTTGATTCTGAAAGCAGATGCAAACACAGTCTCCGGGGATCATAGGACGTTTTGTTAGCTCTGGTTCTGAGCTAACAAAACGATCCTTAAGTAAAAGGATTATGCTATTAGTATACAACTGTACAAAATCAAACATGTAGCTCTATTGCTATGGCGATCACTTGGCAAATACAAGAGATACCTGAAAAACATCTTAATTTGGGAATCCATGGGGATATTTGAGCAAGCCTCAAGTGGCCATTTCAGGAACTGCAGTTTTTGGCACTTCAAACACAAATGTTTGCTAATGTCGAGTAGTGTGGATAGCAAAACAAAAGCATGACCTACAAATGTCTGAAGCATCGTTTTAGTTTTTTCTTTCTGTTCCATCATAATGGATATAAAACAACAACGCATTAATCTCTATGTAGTTTTGCACGCACACATGGCAACTCAGCCAACAGCCTCAATCAGTCAACTGTATTCTTGCAGCCTGGCACAGAAACACACATGCTGTCCCCACCTGAGTTAGAATACAATAAGACGCAAGTGGTTTTTAAGAAAAATAAATGAATGCTCTGAAGTAAATGTCTCTCTGAAAGTGAATGTAACCTTTACCAGGTGCTGCAAATCTTAGAAAAAAAATCTGTTGATGCATCTCGGTAGAAAGTGGTAAATCTGAGTGACAAATAGAGTTTTATAATACAAAATGTAGCCTGGGGATTGGGAAAGAAAGGGACAAAACAGGAAATAGTGAAGAAGAGGGAGAGAAAAAAAAGGAAAAGGGAATGAAATGTAAACATGAAAAGAAGGCCAAGGGGCTTTTAAGTAAATAAAGTGAGCCAATGTGAATCAAGCAAACAACAAAACTCTATAAAAAACAGTTCTTTCTTTGTGTCTCCTAAGGCTATGGCGACCCAGTGCAGGCTGATGTCATGTTTGGTGCAGTATACAGATGTCCCCTTGCTGAAGACATGCTGAAGTAGATGCAGATCAGGAAGCAGCTGTGTCTCAGGCCACTGACTAGACAATAGCATTAAGAGAAGCCGAGGGAGATCATTCTGTCCCATGATGGTCTGACTGTGTGCATTTATTCTGTTTATCTTTCGCCAGCAGGAGTTTATTTTGAGGACTGCTTATGCGATAAGGTGGGGGAAAAAACACCGTGACAAAAGCCCAAAGAAAGAAAATGCAAAGAAAATGGAGGAGTTATTGTCCTGTTGCAGTATATTTGCTTGTGGACCTATTGCCTATTTCATAGCTTGTGCCCTTGGCCTTTCGTCTATGAAAGTTTCGATTAATATGTGAAACTGCTTCTGAAAAAGTCACTTTACCTTTAGTTGCCAAGCAACCGTCAATCTCTAGGGGTGAAAAAAAGAAGCCTGCAGAGAGGTACCAAAAACTGCAGTTCCTCGAGTGGCCACCAGAGGCTGGTTCCAAAAGGGAGTAGGCTAAATGTCATGCTCAACTCAACAGCTGCACAGCTACAGGCTGTAAACAAAAGATGGACATGGCCCATTGATTTGCCCAATGGGATACCCCAAGTTGGGAATTATCATTGCATCTTTTTGATTTGCAGCCAAACATTATCACACTGATAAACTGAGGAACACCTATCAACCATACAGTAAAGTAGTGAAGTTATTCTCCTTTTGCCCTAAATGCGTACAATTTAAGAAAAAAATGGATTCCAAAGACAAGGCCTTTTTGTCTGAATGGCAACCAGAGAAGAGCACTTCCATTCTTGCTTTACTTTTTAGACCTGTAAATATAAGAAAAAACCTTTGGGCCTCTATGGATGGTTTCTTTCTTTATAAGTAGGCCAATAGCTGCAGCCAGTAGCTGGTAGCCCTCTAGAACTTCTTCAGGTTGCTACGTCCATCTATACAGTCTATGCTCCATGAAAAAAAAAAAATCAGTTTTTGCCTCAACTTTGCACTTTTCAAACCCCATCCATCTATTTTCTTCCACTTGTCCACTACAAGGTCGCAGGGGCCTGGTGACAGTCAATCAGACATCGAACACAAAAAGCTAGACAATGATTCATACCTATAGGCTATTTAAAACTACCAGTAACCCTAACCCATGTCTTTGGACTACACACAGAAAACTTCAAACTACACAGACTGGTTCCTGAGCCTGGTTCTGCTGGAAGTTTCTTCCTGTTAAAAAGGAGCTTTTCCTTCCCACTGTTGCCAAGTGCTTGGTCATAAGAGGCAGTTGTTGGGGGTATAGTAGGATCTTTATCATATAATATTAACTGTGTTGAGGCTACTGTTGTGATTTAAATATGTGAATAACATAAAATTGAACTGGATTGAAACCCTCAACCTACTTGCTGTGAAGAGACAGTGCTAACCATAAAGCTACCGTGCCACACATTTAGAGTTCTTCCAACTCTAAAATAAGTATTGTGACTCATGCTGCTGCTGATAATAAAACATCACACGGTACGAAATGTTTTAATTCTGACAGAATTGAGAGCATCATTATCATAATTTCCTGCAGCAGTAAAGGCTTATAAAACAGTTTTTCTTCATTGTGTTTGCTATTTATTCATCACAGAATGCTCTACAGCTCTGATCACATCTGCCATAAAAATGAGGGCATTAGAACAGACACAGTTTACCCCTTTAAAACTAAGTTTTAACCTCAACTCCTTCCCATTCACAGCTTTTCACTTCATTACAGTGTTGGAAATTCATGTATTTTCAACACGGGCGGCCCCAGTTGGAAACAACGCCTGATCTGTGCAGGATAATACAGGACCATCACATAGACTAGCCAACACTACCCACTGTTCTCTTTGGATGAGAGAGAACGTCACATCAAACTGCATGCAGAAACTGGGCTGTTTAATGCTGCCTGGCTCCCCGACATCCATGCATACATTTGAGATCAAAATCCTTTAAAAACTCATTCACCAGTTATTCTTTTTTTTCTCCAACTGCAACAAAAGTCACTGTGTGAGACAGCAGTAAAACGCTGACAAGTGGAACTTTGCTTCAAGTCTAGTTTTAACTGAATGCGTGCTAAAATGAAGAGGTGACCTTAGTGTTGCAGTTGTGTTTGGCAAGGTAGCCATGTCTTCCAGCTAATGAGGTGACATTAAACTGACAAGAATCAGTGCTCGCTTTGACAGAATTACCTGTAGATCAGCAACAATTGGAACAAAAGAGGCCACAAAGACTTTTCTCTGTTCAGAAGATATTTCTGCAGTCATACTTCCAAAACTATGATGGGATTAGCCCAGAGCTGGTTGCTCAGGCTTTAAAAATCTAACAGCATGCCACATTTCCTTCTCTTTTATTTTCCTTCTTTCTCATAAGCCTGAAGCAAGTAGAGTTTTTAGTGTGAAATGGCACAATTAAAACTCATTCCCAAATGTCCCAAGACCAGAAGTAATAGAAACATGATACATGGGCGGAGCAATTTTATTTCTACAACAATACAAATCAAGCTTCTCTCTTTATGGTAGGCTTACCAGTGTGCAAATCACCTTTATATATCTAATATTTTTTAATATTTTTTAATCATCTGCTAAAAACTTGTATTAACTGACCCAAGGCTTCCCTTGGAGTTCGTGGCACTGCAAAGCTTAAAACCATATTACCCGTGTATCAATTATGGATTTCCATTTAGGATGGAGGCAGAGGCAAATCTGATAAATGAACTTTAAAAACATTTTTCTTTATGTCTAAAAGTGGAAAAGTCTGTTACAACGCAAATGTTGATTACGAAGAAAAAGTCTATTACAAAGACTAAATTCAACCTCATTTGAACTTTTCCTGAAACTGGGTTGCATTTGATTCAAAGGTTTAGTCCAGATTGGGTTGTCGAGAACAAAATGCGAAAGCAAAATGAGCCTCCAGAGGGTCAAAATTACTGTTCGTATGTGCCAGTGTAGCAGGGTGCTGCAGTGGTTGGCACTGCTGTCTCATAGCAGGAAGATTATGGGTGTCATCTAGATGGTTAATTAGGAAGAAGAGTTTACTTTCAATTTTGAACCAAATTTAGATGTGATTTCTAGACATCTTTACAACGACCTAAAGAGAAAGGTTTTTCCATTTTCAACCAAATCTCCAAGCACCTAGTAAAGTCATCTTTGTAAGTTTTTATCTGTCTTGGGTGAAACTTGTATGAAAAACATACAAGAGTGAAAACAGATATAAGATCCCTTGAAAAATTATATAAATGAAACTTGTATGTTTTGGATACTTACTAAAACAATACATGAAAGTAATGAGAAAGTGGCCACTTTCATGAGTAAATCATATAAGCCTTATATGACTCACTATATGAAGTAGGCCACATCTTATGCAAGTCTTTCATAAGTTTTTCTATTTCTTTTCCATATGGGTAATGATTTAGCTATAGCTTTCGCTAAAGGTCAAGTACAGTTTAGTGCAAAAGCCACTCTGAATGTGACCACTTTGTTGGAGCTTCTGGTGAAACCAGCATTTATCCCAGCTAAAATTTTTATTTATGTTCACTGTTAATTATTCACATGTCAAGATAGATTTAAAATTTTTTTTACAGAATTGTCGTCAGAAAGACAGTTTCTGGGAAGCAAAAACCAACCATGCAATCAAACCATGCTCAAACATGATTGGTTAATAGCATTCTGACTTCAGCTGTACTACAAAATAAACCAGAAAACTAGTCCCAACCTAGAGATTCTATATATTCATAGGAAAAATCTGGAAGCAAATATTCATGCCTTGGCTATACATGGACACAGAAAGCTGGAAACCCAACGGTGGTGGGAGTGTGCTTCGGGGGAATCAAGTCAACTTCATTAGAAGAGCTTGGATAGTTGAAACTGATGCCATGAGGCCATAGCCACATTGCGTCTGCTGCTGTCATCACCACTGTGGGACTCACCACAATAACAAATAAAATGAAGGGGAAGCTTGTTGCAGCTGAAGCTTGTTATCTTCTAACATGTGGTTACAAATTTAACATGGTCCATTTCTGCCCAAACCACAATCATTTCCTAATCCTAATTCAATTCATAATCAGTGCACACAGGCCACAAAATCAAACCTCCTCCTTTAATCATGCTTGACATTAATATACCCTTGTATACATCCATATGGCAAAT
This sequence comes from Maylandia zebra, assembly GCF_041146795.1. Classification (NCBI taxonomy): domain Eukaryota; kingdom Metazoa; phylum Chordata; class Actinopteri; order Cichliformes; family Cichlidae; genus Maylandia; species Maylandia zebra. The sequence goes on along the minus strand of NC_135188.1, from coordinate 37,331,445 downwards.
CTCATATCAGGCACACTGTGTAAGCTGATTTCTCCTGCCTGCTGTCGATGCTTCGTCTGCAAGGTGCTTTGGAACCTGCCTCCACCAAAGCTCCTCTTTTTCATGCTGCGTCTGACTTAATCAATGTCATGTCTGATGTCACTGATGCCTGCTCTGTTCTGTACCTCAAGGGTGGGTCTTGCTTCTGCTCTCTCTGCCTGAGGCTTCCCATGTATGCACATGAAAGGGCAAGGAGGTGTGCTCTTCCTGCCTTAGGCTTTCCACCTATGCCAGAACAGAGGCATACCACCAACTATAAACAGCTGTGGAAGGACTTTTTTTCTTTTTTAACTAAAGCAGTCTTGACTAAAGTAGTTTTGTTGCCTAAACTTAACCAAGCAGTGACTGAAAGTGGCCAAAAAGTGAAAAACATTGTCTTGTTCTTCAGCCTCTTCATGTAGACTTCAAAATAGGGCAATAAAGGACTCTTAACAAGGAGTGAGAATCTGCTAGTGTCAGAGCAAAAAAAACTAATTAACTGGAAAACCAATCATGGTCCAGTATGCAGCTTACAGAAGTGATATGTGGGAGCTTGAAATCAAATGCTCAGACATCTGTTATCCAGCAGTACCAGAGATAAAGTAAAAAAATAATATTTCCAGAATGGGAATGGGAAAAATGGGAATTTTAAACTAGCCTATTTGACCGTTGAACACCATAAAAGACACTTCTGATTGTTAAAAGCATTTCTGATTCTTTTATTACTCATAAAACTCTCTGTATGGGTGTTTTAATGGCCGGTGATTATAAATATCAACAGTTATATGCATTCTAAAGACAATTTCACACATTGTTCCACCAGCTAGATTGGTAGTTTATTGTTTCTAGAACGGTGCAACAGAACAGAAACTCAAGCAGACACTTCAGGGTTAAGGAGCTTCTAATGCTGGGCTCAGACTCCAGGAGTTTTATTCCCTCTCCCAGCATTCGAGGGGGAGAACTATCTGGTGCAGAACTTTGCTCGGCCCAGATATTCTGCTATTTACAGAACCACTCTTAAACCTTCCAAACTGCTCACAGACTCAATGGGACCGTCCTAACTATATTTAACACGCTTCATATTTAGGATTCAAATTCAGGATGATGATGACTGATTAGGTCAGCACTTTTACAACAGCAATGAGAAAGCCTAGAAGGAGACAGATGTAAACGAGAGGATATCTGAAATGAAAACCCAGAAATATGTAACTGTTCATTACTGTTATGGGATGAAGGAAAGGTAGAACACAACTACAGATACAAAGTTATTGCAAAGATCAGTTAACGAGAGTTAAAGTCTCCTCATGTTTTCCTCACTGTAAACTATTGGCAGCATTACACCAACTTGTTGAGCCAATCTATATTTTTGCTGCACACCAAATCACATGAGCTGGTGTGTGGCATCCTTTAGCAGGATAATTATTATTTAACTGATACAATTACTGATGCTGTTTTGAGTCTCCTTGGAAATAAAGAGAAACTAAGATGAGCAAAGTTGGGTTGTTGACAGTATAGTATCATGGCATTCAATATAAAAAGCAAACTTTCATTGCATTATAATGAAAGCAATGAACAACAAGCCTCCAACCCAGACAATAACCACAACCTAAACATGTAACACAACTGTCCCGAACGGTTAGACAGATTGTTGCTCCATCTTTTGCATTTTACGGATTTTTCCCATTACTGTGTTGCTTCGATTATATTGGCCCGTGAGGTGTGAAGTAATTGGACTTTTGACAATATCAGAAATCTGTCTTCATTTCTTTAAATGAAAGTGCAGCTCTGCTAACAAAAGCGCCTGCTATGTGTGGGCACCTGCAACTGTCGGATGTGGGCCATTCATCAATGATTCATGGCCGCTGCTTCAGGAGCATATGTCATTTCTCTTTTTTTCATCTCCAAAATAAAATAAATAAATAAATATCAAATAAAAAATGGAGAGACATTATTACTCTGGGGAGCAGTCGAGCAGAAACGTGCCTGAAGGTGATGTGTCTCTTCCGGAGAAAACATTATCACCTTGCCACATTTCTATCACAGTGAACATGAAGCTCCATTAAAACATATTAGTCATGCACTTGTGTGTATTTGTTTATGTGTGTTTAATGCGTGTAATAGTTTAGGAAAACATTCCTAAGTTAATTTCGGAGTTAATTATCTAGTATTGGCACTCGGTGGAGAGATATCTGACTTTGGAGAATGATATTATTATTTCTGGCACCGAGGGAGTGATGCATCATTTCCCACTACAACAGATGAAACAGCAAATGGGAAGATTATGAATTCAATCTGGAGGCAGAACAAACACACACATACATGCGCTCACGGGCTCATTGTGCATCTTATTCCCAGTGTCTCAGACCAAACTTGATGTTATGAGATGTACTCATGAGCAACTACTCCATCAGCCGGAGTGCAGACGTGTTTTTTGTCACTTCCAGACAGTGGACACACACACACGTATCTGTGCATTCGGTTTACTCCACATCTAACAACAGAGAGTCAAACAAAGGAGCACTCAATAAAACCTTGCATGTCAGACGGTGATATTAAAATATTCAGCTTGTGTTAAGTCAAGCCTGTTTAGTGTGAATGAGTCCCTTAGTCAAGCTCTTAAAGTCAATACTGGCTAGGGCTGCTACGCTAAGAGAGACAGACAAAAAGGAAGGAAAAACACTTTCAGCTCAAACAAGCAAAATAGCCACAAAGAGCCTCTGTGCCATGTTCATAAAACCATAAACGCATTCATTAAAATAAATAAATAAACAGAGGTAAAACAGAGACAGCCTGATGTCAGCGTTTCTTTGAAACTCATGAGCAGAAATGTGCCCTGGATTCCAATGAGGGAGGTTTCACAGCTCAGAGGGAAAGTTTAGCTGCGGGGAGGAACACACCCGGCTCACTCTGTTCGGGTGGAAGAGCTCAAGACACAAGAACACCGCAGGGCGGAGAGCATCAACACTCATGAGCCCCACTTCCTTAAAGGTTTCTCTCCACCTACTGTCAAATGGATACCGGTAGACATCAAAGCTGGAGGGAAACACCACGCCCCCCACTTCATTTAAAGCATGGACACTTCACACCTGACAAACTCTATCTTCTCTAGTTATTTCAGCCCGTCTCTCCTGGTTTGATATTATCAGTGTCAAGCAGAGTGCCCCCTCCTCCCCCCAGCCCTGTGATTACATCACATACTGTATGTAAAAAATAGCACACACCCCTTCAGAGCGTGAAAACTGAAGCCTTAAACATGCATACTTTTTAATGTCCTGTTTTCTCCTGTTGGTTTGTTGTTTAGAAGTCTATGGGAAAGAGGCCATCAGCTCCCTAGACTCATACCCACTATTTATATTTTTGTGATTTTAAGTTTAAGGGCTCAGTTGCTAGTGTGACATATTATTAAATATAAGATGATGTTTAATTTGGAAATTGTGAGCATGTAGCGAGTCTTTGTTTTAGAAAGAGACCTGCTACGTACTTCTCTGGTTTCAAAAAGCTAAGATGGCAATGCTGAAAATGCTTTAAGTTCAGTCAATTGCTGGCCACCAACTGATAGGTAGATGAGTATGTATGATTTCAGCTGTCCAAGATTTTCTTTGGATGACTAAAAACCTGCAGATATAGATGAGAGATGAGATAGCCTTTATTTGTCAGTTGCAGTTGCCCACAACTGAGATGACAGACCTTGCCGACTGTACATACAATACACAAACATCACATTGGGGAGACAGGTCAGGCTAGGTAGCAAAGGAACAAAACAGTGAAATGTGTAACACAAAAGGATAATCCAGGAATGCACTTATTACATCACACCATAACACAATAAAACGCAAGCAACATAGGAGAATATTCCAGTGTGTACAGCTGGATCTGGGACCACTGCAATCTTTGATCGTGCCTCCAGCTGATCCGCTGTCCACATCGGATCTGAGGTAAGCATCGGAGGAGGCGTTGGATTTGGGGAAGGGATGGGGATGGTAAGGGCATATTAGTATCAGTGTGCATGTGTGCGTGTGTGTATCCCGTGTTCAGCTGAGAGAAAGTGTCACCACGCCCGGTTAAGCGAAGGTCAACAGTCTCCAGTGGACCCATGTGGCCTTGAAGGGGGGACAAAGAGTTCTGACAACAGTCCTGTTATCATGAAAGAATTTTCGTTGTTCCAGTCAGCTTCGACCTTGGCAGGACTTCAGCTGGCACCAGTGGGATAGCTGCATGAGTGAAGATAATGAATGTTTGGGTTTAGTGCGAACAACTGCATCCAATTTTGACAGTTGGTCTAATGTTCGTCACTGGTCACCAATTCTCTCAATCCTCATTCTTCTTCTCCAAGATCTTATCCATATTGCAGAGCCATGAGCGTCTCCAAGATTGTATCCATATTGCGTTCAATAAACAAAGTCTGAGTACTCACAACCCTGCCCATCATCTATCATGTCGGCCAGCCTTGTGGGATTTTGAACAGCTGTAGCTGCCTCTTGTTCTTCAATAAGCCAGGTCTGAGCCAGCTCCAATCAGCCAGAACTCTGTTATCATGTTTCCGAATTGGTAGATGTCGTTCAATGTCCTCCATCGAGAGTGTCGCCAGACACAAGACGTAACCGACCATCGAGTAGCCGGCAGCAAGTGTCTCAGCAGGACAATCGGGCTCTCCCAAGCCCAGGAGGGTGTCAATTTCGTAGGTAGATATAGGTTATTGTGTGCTTTTTTAAAAAAAAAATTAACCCAGGATGGTAATGTTGCTGGTAATGGTGTTGCGGTTCTTTTTTGTTTTTTTGTTTTGTTTTGGTTTGTTGTTTTTCCATAACTTGTGTATCTGCAAATATACACATTCTGTATTTTTCATATGAAAGAAACTATACTGTGGTGGGGCTTGCTAATTTCTTGTTTTTGATTTATGTATGTTATGTTTTGTTTTACTTCATATGTTTCATATGTTGTTTGTTTAATTTAAGACAAAAAAAAATTAAATGAATGAGAGGTAAAACTTGAGGGGGTAGGGACAAATAAGTAAATACTTCAGCCTACTCCTTTTCAAACAAATAATGGAATGATATTTTGTAATGATTGTGAAGGCACATGTTTGAAATGTTTGAAATAAAAATGAACTGAACTGAACTAATTAAATCCAATTCCAATTAAATTTTCTTTTTTTTTTTTTTCTTCTTTTTTTTTCTTCCTTTTATTGTTTATTTTATTTTCACTTACTGAATACGGGACAGACTTGACTGGGGGAAAGAAGGGGAGAAAGAAAGAGGGAAAGAGAAACAGCTGAGAAGAGGGACGGGGGAGAAGGGCAAAAAACAAAAACCAACAGAATGAGCAGAAAAAAAAAGAAATAAAAAATGCATATATCGATCACCTGGATCACCTGCTGAGAAAGAAAAAAGAAAACAAGCAGAAGAGAACAAGAGTAATAGAATAAACAGCATCACAATGATATATGGGAATATGACAGTAAATACTAAATATTAAACATTATTGTGCAGCACATAAGATCAACAGAACACAGTGTGCTTTGAGGTAGGAGCCAAAAAGGGTGTAGTTTGTGGGTGTGATCACCCGTGTGTACACCTGTGAGCATGGACGCGCTTGTTTTTTTAAAAGGTTCCTTCATGTAATGATCTGCTAGAGGGTGTGGGGGGGCCACAGCCCCATCCTCCAGGACATGAAGCAGGTATGAAGGAGATCAAAACTCCAGACATCCAGAGGCCCCCAGAACACAAGAGACCAAGGAAGACCAACAGAGGGGCAGCCGCGCCACTGTCCCAGAAAGAGCTGAGGAGAGTCCCAGATGAGGGCTCACTCAGCAGCCGCGGAGCAGAAGCCAGGGGGAGTTGCAGTGACGCGCCCGTGAGCTCCGCCGGCAGCCAGCCGTGCCTGAGTGACTGAGCCCCAGGCCGAGAGGCCGGGGGCACCCCACCTCCGAAGTGGCCCAAGCGAGCCCCAGGCTCCAGGCCCCGATAAGCGGCCGCCAAGGAGTGAGCCGGTGTGTACCTGGACGCCCATCCCCGGACACAAAGAACCACCAACGCACCGATGTCTGAGGGAGTCCGCCACTGGCAGGGGAAGTGGTGGTAGGGGGAGATAGGCCTCCAAACCTTGGAGGGCCTAAGATGTCCCCAGAGAGGTGGCGCCTGACACCCAACCTGACATATAGACACAGAAATACAGGCACACACATATACAAACATCCATTCCCACCCTCATGCTCTCATATGCACTTACTCCACACTCAACCAACGTGGAGACAGACATATAGAGACGCTGTACACACGATCACACTCCCCAAGCGTACTCTACAAACCGGGTCTAGGTACCCTTGCCCCTGGAGGGGGGAACTGCACCCAGACCCAGGTGGTGTTACCCTTTTCCCTGCGGTGGGGGGAGGCAGACCGCCCCGACTCCGCAGCAGCAGGGAGGCCCCACACTCCAGACCGCAGTCGGATGGCCAACTACTCCTAGCACCCCCGCTCCAGTAGGCCGCAGAGAATGGGGGTGAGAGAAGACTCTAAACCTCCCTCCACCCGCTCATTGTAGTGTTGATGCATGTGTGTTCTAAGGTGCATTTAAAACCCAGGAGGGCATGGAGCTACCTGCCAGAGAGCAGCAGGTAAGCGCATGGTCCCTCCTGCTAGCCCTCACTGTCTACGTGTATTTAACCTTGAGAGGTGGGCAACGACGCCAGGGGTGGGGTGTACACCCTGATGGTACTTTGGATTCCGTGTATCGTGCCCACCCCCAAGATCCTATATGTATGTGTAATGAGAGTGTGAGTAATGTGAATGTCTAAGTTGTGGGATAAAATTGAGGCAGAGGCAGCCAGAAGGGGACCGGGGGGGGGGGGGGGGGGGGTAGCCTCCTCTGCACCCTGGTGACATACCCCTACTCCAAGGTCCTGCATGTGTGGGTGGTTGTGGTGGAGCGGGAAGAGGGAGGCAGCTGGAGATGGGGAGGGAAGGAAGGGAGGGGCAAGTGATCCCTCCCTGGGGCCAGCTCCCCCGCTGACCCCAGTAGGCACCCCCATACTCCGCGACCCGCCAGGGAAAGGGGGCCCAGGCCCATCCAGACCGGGGCCCAGTGCAGCAGCGCCCCCCGGCCCCACAGAGCCCGGGACAGTCCACCCAACCCCACCACAGAGCAAACTGCACCCACCGCACCATCCACTTCAATTTTCAATATATAGCACCAAATCACAACAACATTTGCCTTAAGGCCCTTAATATTGAGAGGTAAAGACCCTACAATAATACAGAAAAATCTCCTAAGAGCGAGGACTTTGGCGACAGAGGGAATGAAAAACTCCCTTTTAACAGGAAGAAACTGCCGGGCACAGGGAGGGTTATTTATATATTAATTGTCAGGTTTGTATATATTGTGTCTTAAATTTATTATTATTATTATTATTATTATTATTATTATTATTATTATTATTATTATTATTATTATTGTTATTAAGAAGAAGGGAGGGTTATTTATATATTAATTGTCAGGTTTGTATATATTGTGTCTTAAATTTATTATTATTATTATTATTATTATTATTATTATTATTATTATTATTATTATTATTATTATTGTTATTAAGAAGAAGAAGAATAGTTATTATTATTATTAGTTATAGTTCTTTTCCTAGTTTAATGCTGAGATGTACACAAGAGATCCACTGTGCAAATGGCAAACAAATCCAATAAGCTTGGACAGAGAAACCCCCGGAAGAAAAGGAAAACAGACATATACAGTGAGAGCTAATGGTTTCTAATGGTCTGCGCTTATCCAACTTAATGTGTCTCTCAAGCTATTTATAGCATACCCATGCACTCTTTCCTAAAACACATCAGTGGCCACACTTTCAACATGTAAATTAATCAGAACGTTTTTTTGTATAGTATTTTTTTTCTCTCTTATTTTCTTTTCTAAATGTACCTGCATATTGTTCACATGTTGAAATACATTACCAAAATTACCAATCAAATCACCTTGAAAAATACAGCCTAAAGTTTGCAGTATTTTTTCTCCAGAAGAGCTAAGTAATATAAAAGCTGCAGTGGGGAAAAACTAGTTTTTCCCCACTGCATTTCTCAACCAGAGTGATGAGAAATGTTGCTATACTACATTTTGCAAAGCTTTCTTTTTAATTTTTTGTTTTATGTGATTTTGACATTTACTGTGTTATTTGAAATTAATTCTGCTCCTTAAAAGCTCGCGCTAACAACATTTTAAATAGCTACATTTAAATTTGAATTTATTATACACACTTAAAGGAATGAAATAAAAACTGAACCCTAGTATAAACTGTCTTGTTTCTACTGGAAAGGAGCCAGATGCAGCATATATTCTGAGTCACAACTGATGTCCACATCCCCAGCAAGACTTCATGATCACAAAGAACACCCAAAGTGGCTCTTTATCAGTCTTTGACTATCACATATCATATTTATTTATTTCAATACTGTATATCAGTGGAAGAAAGAGCCTGTTTCCAGAACAGAAAGCTATTATATACCTTTAATTACTTTGCTTTATTGTAATTCTGCTCTGCTGGAGGCTAATTTGCTGCAAAGCAGAGATGTGGCATAGGTTAGAGAGCACAATAAACATGCCCCTTGAATTAATTAACTTATTAAGTTGTTGTTAACAACAGCCGTGACTAGTGTTGGCTAATTGTGGCAATAAAAAGTTATTTGGAACATTATAACTAATAAAAGTAAAACATAAAAGTATGACACACCTTTGCAGTTAGGTTCAAGGTTCAAGGTTCAAGGTTCTTTATTTGTCACATGCATAGTTATACAAGTATAACACACAGTGAAATGTAGCCTGACACGCTCCTCGACATGTGCAAAAAAATTGGGGGGGGGTAGAGGAAAAACATTATATATATATATATATATGTAGTATATACATTGGGTGAATGTGCAGTAGTAGCAGCAAGCAGGTGAATTCTGTACATTAATATGAATAGACATCTGACTATTTTACAGGTTGAACATGACTGGATGTAGAGGAGACATCCAGTCTCCTCTACAATTACATTGTATATATACATATCCATCCATTCGCTTCCGCTTATCCTTTTCAGGGTCGCGGGGGGCGCTGGAGCCTATCCCAGCTGTCATAGGGCGAAAGGCGGGGTACACCCTGGACAGGTCGCCAGTCTGTCGCAGGGCTAACACACAGGGACAGACAACCATTCACACTGACATTCACACCTAGTGACAATTTGGATTAATCAATTAACCTATCCCCACAAGCTGCATGTCTTTGGACTGTGGGAGGAAGCCGGAGTACCCGGAGAGAACCCACGCAAACACGGGGAGAACATGCAAACTCCACACAGAAAGACCCCAGCCTGATGGTGTAATTGAACTCAGGACCTTCTTGCTGTGCGGCAACAGTGCTAACCACCGTGCCACCGATATATATACATATATATCTGAAATAAAAGCTAACTGCTGCAGTTTCAGGGCTGTAGTACAGGCGTCTTTTTGTCAGGTGAAGCTATTCTTTACTGTTCCTAACTTGGAGTTTTGAATTTGACAATCAAGAATCTGACAGAGAAACTACACCTTATTTCGTAACACTAATGGGGACTACGCTATACCTCCGCTAAGTCGCTGTTCAGAGTTTGCAGCCTGATTCATTTGTGTATTTTTCCTTAAAATTTAACTAATAACCTCTGCAATTTTAGATAAACCGCAAATACCGTCTGCAATTTTTGGGGTAGGAAAACGTGTCTTGGAATGGTGAAATACCCCTGAGTGGAGGTTTGAAAGTAGCCAGTCAGAGAGAATTTTTCATCTCTCCTCTATCTCTGGCACATGCAGGCCTGTATCATAACCAGTTTATTGAGTGTAACTATAGTGTTTCACCGAGTGTTCTTGTGCTTTTTGTTTTGTTCTTATTTAGGGTTCAAATGATAAAAATAAGCATTATAGGCATTTTTTGACAATAGACATCGTTTTTTCATAATTTGCCCATTCTCTAGGAACGTAACCCCTGTGGATTTTGGGGGTCAACTGTATAAATAAACATTATGTGTTAAACAAGTCTTGCACTAGTGATTGAGTTCATAAACACATCAGGAAAAGGTCAGAAAAAGGTTCATTGAGGTCATAGAATAAGGACTCATTCACACAGCCGTAGAGACTGGTCGGTGATCTAGGGCAAAATGTTATTCTCCAACTGGTTATGAGTGGTTGCTGGCAGTTGCTGTGAAATTGACTGTTAAAGCCCCATTCCAAGAGGCCTGTTGGCGAAAAGCATAACTTTTGCTTTGAAGGTAAACATACTCTTTTTCAGCTTGTGTCACATATAAACAGTTTAACTACTGCTTGTTGAGGAGTGTAGGTATACAGACATCTTCATACAAACTAATGGGGACCACTGTAACATGCTATTAAAGCAGTTGATATGAGTTTTTTTTGTGCAGCACTGTAAACCTCTCTGCAACTATTTGCCAACCAGTTGCAGAATAAAGACTTTTCATGAGTGGCCAGTGATTGCTAGGTGGTCGTGATAAGTCCCTATAGACCTGCAGCTATTCACAGCAACCACTTGCAACTTTTTGGAGAATACGCAGTTTACTCACAGAGAGATTCTTTCCTATAAACGTCTACAGAATCTGACTTCGTTCAGAGTTGCCCCCTGCTGGTCATTAGAAAAAAATGCGGGTTTAAGGCACTTCTACAAGTGTGTCTTGTATGTGCTACACATCAGGAAAATGTACAGCACATAAAACAAAGAAACTAAATAACACATTTCTTGAATATCAGAAACAATGCTGACATTATAGCAAAAAAAGTAATAAAGTACAGTAACACATTAGGAAGAAACAGTAGTCAGACATCAGAACAAATGTTGCTATATTCAACTGTCAAATGCAATGACATTCAAAAGGTTTATAATTTAATTGAACATCATGACAAACTCAATGTGTGTTCGAGTTAGGGCATTAAGACCAAGATATACACCAGCTTTTATGCAACTGAAGAAAGTTCCTCACTCATAAGTAACATGTCTTTAGTTTGTATGTATGACTGAGTAAATGGCAGCATGCACCTGGACGATAAATATAGTGCACAGAGCAACAAAAGAAATAAATAACATTTAAAAAAGAAACGAGCATTTGGTAATTCCCACCAAGACCTTTCTTCCCCATTTCCCTCATCTTTCCTCCCCTTCATCCTTTACCTGTGATTACCATACCAAAGAAATCCCTTTTCTCAGCTCTGTCCACATCGAGTCACATCTCCTTGTTATTAAAATGAAGACTCCCTCTGCAGCAGTCACCATATATGAGACTAAAGACTACTGTTTCTGATCATCGAGCTGGGAGGCTGCATTTTTTCTTTTTTAAAAGGAGGTTATTATATAAAAAATGTCTTTTGCCTGCATGTTGTTTGTCCTCTCTTTAGACTTTGAATTTAAAGAAATCCACCTGGGAGATCAGCAATGCCCACCATTGCCTTTGATTGTCTGTACATGCTCGCATGTGTGTGAGCGTCTGGGTGCATGTGTGTCTGTGCACGAGTGGGCGAGTGTGTGCATCTTTTTAAGATTTGTGTCTCCGCGTCTGTGTGCGCGCTTCTGTTGTTCGGTGGGTGGTGTTAGCATGCGCTAACATGTGCATTCGAGCTTTTGTGTGTGCGTGAATGCGTGCGTGTGGGTGGGATGATCTTTGTTGCAGACCGGGTTTCTAGCGGAACTGGAAAGAATAAATCAAGCAATTCAAAAAAAAAGAAGAAAAAAAAAGGTGCCAAACAATTGAAGTGAAAAGGCTTTTCCTCGATTTTTTTTTTCAGCAGGAAGTTTCAAAAGCGCACAACCAGCTCATCTTGAAATAATGTACTTCCTTTTGTGGGAATATAAAGCCACTGGACCATCGCCTTTCATTTAGCACACTAATTAAGACTTCTCAGAAAGAGCACCTCCAACAACTGTGCTGTTATGACAGTAGTTCCTCGATAGCTCTTAAAGTGAAAGAAGCTCCCCTAGGCCAGCAAACTTACTTTAAAAAAAAAAGAGAGATAAGGTATATGCACTTGATCTCTGAGGTGTCTCTTTCCTTGTAGGACAATCTGGTTGACATTTCCAAACACACGTAATGCAATTTGGAATAACATAAAGCCCCATTTAGACTGGATTAGTTTTTCCTGAGAAAGTGCTGTAATTTAATTTGTTTGCATTATGGCTGTCAATCTACGAGGCCATTCATTATACATAAAGTTTAAAGTTTGAAATTAAAACCTTTTACTTTACTCAGTTTTGTGTGGGGGGCTTGTGTATGTTACTCCTCCCCTGACGCCTAGCAGAGGGGGTCGTAACAATGCTGGCTCTGATTTTCCTCGCATTATTGCTAGAAGCAGAGATGTTTTATTTTATTTACACAAGTTGCCAAAAGGCATGAAGCACCGTTACATCAGAGCTGATCCAGAAGAGATGTTTCACTTCAACCCTATCGGGCAGTGCAGCAGGGGGCACTTGTCCCAGATGACTTTTTTATATAAAAAGCTTTGATAGAAGCTGAGTCACTAGAAAAGGTCAAAGAGATCTAAACACATAGTTAAAAGTATTTATTAACAAGAACTGACGAACAGAAAGGTAGCTCATTCTTACTTGGCAGGTTTGGTAACACAGTGGGCAAACAGGCAAGAAACAAAAAAGTTTCAAAGTCCAAGTCCAATTTACTGCAAGCACAGAGGATCCGACAGAGCTGCAAGCAGCAGGTAATCACACTGGAGAGTTCCTGGAGATGGAGAAAAGACAAGGTGAGCATGAAAATAAGACATGAGGGTTAAGGTGAGCCTGAAAGATCTGGCGAGGGTGGAGAAGAAATGCTGGTCCTAAATACTGCAGGCATTATGAGAAGGTGGGAGACAGATGCATAATCAGCCCTACCGCAACAGCTGAGAGGCATGCATTGCAAGATCCCCGCCTGTCATGGAAACCTGCATCAGAGTATGTATAGAAGAAAGCAGTAGAGGGCACAACAGAGATTGGGGAAAAGCATGGGGAGGGCCCGGATTTGCTGTTATTTATTTAAATTTGAACAAATATAGATGCTAGCACTTGGGTAATGTACACTGATCCCAACAAATGATATATTACAATAGAAGGTGTTTTGATATCATATAATAGTATTAAAAATCTAACATTCTGCTCTTTATGAGATGATATATTTCCTAGTAGTATTAGTGGCACCTGCTAGCGGGCTACAAATTCTACTATTAATGCTGCTTTTGGAAATTGCTAGTGCTAACAGGTGCTGTTACTAAGAATCATCTGTTGTTCATTCTTTGCTTATTATTTAAAGACTATTGAGGTGAAGGATATGATACTAGATGTCTGAGTTTGTAAGTATTTAGACACATTTTTTGACACAGTAGTCAAAACTGGATGCTCCTCAGCACTCCTTTCAAGCCTTCCCATTAGTTATCTGTTTCAAACTACAAATATTTAAATCACATATGGCCAAACTGTTGATTGTTATGACAGGTATTTATATCAGAATCAGAATCAGAAAGGGGTTTATTGCCAAATGTTGAGCAGGTTTACAACATTAGGAAATTGCTGCGGTGCTTCAGTGCAAACATAGTGTCATAAATAGCACTTAAATAGACATGAAAAAATAAAAGTAGGGATAAGAATTAAAAGTGCTACGTAGAAAGATATGTGCATGAGCTATACATGAGATATATACATGAGAATAAGAATTAAGAGTGCTACGTTGAAAGATATATACATGAGTGCAGGTGGTGATCAGTTCCAATCATGGAATGATGCAGTGAACACAGCGTAGGGTCATGTGTTAGTAGCGGGAACAGTCATATGGTTATTGTTCATGTGTCCAACAGCAGAGGGGAAGAAACTGTTCTTATGGCGAGAGGTTCTGGTGCGAATGGACCGGAGCCTCCTGCCTGAGGGGAGCAGGTCAAACAGACTGTGTCCAGGGTGAGAAGGGTCAGCTGAGATCCGAGCTGCACGCCGCAATGTCCTGGAGGTGTACAGGTCCTGCAAAGATGGGAGTCTGCAGCCAATCACCTTCTCAGCAGAGCGCACAACACGCTGCAGTCTCTGTTTGTCCCTGATAGTGGCTCCAGCGTACCACACGGTGATGGAGGAGGTGAGGATGGACTCGATGATTGCAGTGTAGAACTGCATCATCGTCCGTGTTGGCAGGTTGAATTTCTTCAGCTGCCTCAGGAAGTACATCCTCTGCTGGGCTTTCTTAATGACGGAGGTGATGGTGGGCTCCCACTTCAGGTCCTGGGTGATGGTGGTACCCAGGAAGCGGAATGAGTCCACAGAGGTGATGGGGGTGTCAGTCAGGATGATGGGGGGGAGTGGGGCTGTGTGCTTCCTGAAGTCCACAATAATCTCCACTGTCTTCTGGGCATTCAGCACCAGGTTGTTGTGGCTGCACCAGGACACCAGATGTTCAACCTCCCTCCTGTAGGCAGACTCATCCCCGTCCGAGATGAGTCCAATAACGGTGGTGTCATCTGCAAACTTGATTAGCTTGACAGACTGGTGGGTGGAGGTGCAGCAGTTGGTGTACAGGGAGAAGAGCAGAGGAGAAAGAACACAGCCCTGAGGGGAGCCGGTGCTGATGGTCCGGGAGTCCGAGACATTCTTTCCCAGCCTCACATGCTGCTTCCTGTCCGTCAGGAAGTCAGTGATCCACCGGCAGATGGGGTCAGGCACATTCATCTGGGAAAGCTTGTCTCGGAGATGGTCTGGAAGGATGGTGTTGAAGGCAGAGCTGAAGTCCACAAACAGGATCCTGGCGTAGGTTCCTGGGGAGTCCAGATGCTGCAGGATGAAGTGTAGGGCCATGTTGATGGCGTCGTCTACAGACCTGTTGGCTCTATATGCAAACTGCAGGGGGTCCAGGAGGGGGGCCGTGAGGGTCCTGAGATGGGAGAGAACTAGGCGCTCAAAAGACTTCATGACCACAGATGTCAGAGCCACGGGTCTGTAGTCATTTAGTCCAGTGATCCTAGGTTTCTTGGGGACAGGGATTATGGTGGAGGACTTGAAGCAGGCAGGCACATGACATGCCTGCAGTGAGGAGTTGAAAATGCCAGAAAACACTGGGGCCAGCTCGTTTGCACAGTGTCTGAGGGTGGCAGGAGACACACCGTCTGGGCCGGGAGCTTTCCAAGCATTCAGGTTCTTAAACTGCTTCCTCACATCTGCTTCATGAATATGAAGAGTTGTGGTGGGAGGAGGTGGTGTGAAATCCTCTTTTGTGTGGGGTGAGGAGGGGGGTGTTGTATGTGAACAGTTTGAAGGTGGTGATGGCTCTATGGAGGGGGGAGAGGTGGGGGAATTAGTGTCCAAAGTGCCTCTATTGTTGGGGCCGTTGGAGGTGTGAAGGCTGCCTGATGGCTCGTCAAAACGGCAGTAGAAGTCGTTAAGGGTGTTGGCTAAGAGCAAGTCATCAGTGGAGTGGGGGGTTTTAGGCTTGTAGTTTGTGATATTCCTAAAACCTTTCCACACAGAGGCCGAGTCATTCTCTGAGATCTGCTGCTGCATCTTCTCAGAGTGCTGATGTTTAGCAATGTCCACTTCTTTAGTGAACCTGTACTTGGCCTCTCTGTAGCAGTCCCTGTCTCCGCTTCTGAACGCCTTTCTCTTTTCCAGCCACAGCTTTTTGAGTTTAGGAGTAAACCAGGGTTTGTCATTGTTATAACTCACCCTGGTGCGTGATGGCACAATGCTGTCCTCACAGAAGTGGATATAGGAGGTGACAGTGTCCGTAAACTCGTCCAAGCTGTTAGAAGCAGCCTTCAATGTGTCCCAGTCTGTGGTCTCCAAACACGTGCGAAGCTCCTCCACAGCCTCGTTGCTCCACAGTTTTTTAGTCCTCACGACAGGTTTGGAGAGCTTCAGCCTCTGTCTGTACGCGGGGATTAGGTGGATCATGACGTGGTCAGAAAGTCCGAGTGAAGCGCGGGGCACCGCGCAATAGGCCCCGCTGATCGTGCTGTAACAGTGGTCCAATGTCCTCTCCTCTCTGGTTGGGCATTTAATATACTGCTTATATTTCGGAAGCTCATGGCTCAGATTGGCTTTGTTAAAGTCCCCAAGAGCAATGATGAGAGAGTCCGGGAATGTCCGCTCCGTGTGGAGAATCTGCTCCGCGAGTGCGCACTGAGCTGCCTGCGCATCTGCGTCTGGCGGGATGTAAACAGCGGCCAGGATGAATGAAGCAAACTCCCGCGGAGAATAAAACGGTTTGCAGTGGATAAAAAGATATTCCAGAGAGGAAGAGCAGTGCTGAGCAATCACTGTCACATCTGTGCACCAGCCACTATTGATGTAGAAGCAGAGACCTCCACCTTTGGACTTACCGGAGAGAGCGGCCTGCCGGTCCGCGCGCAGCAGATGGAAGCCCTCCAGCTTGAGCGCGCAGTCTGGGATGTTCTCACTGAGCCACGACTCCGTAAAACATAAGACACAGGAGGAGGCAAAGTCTCTGTTCATGCTTCTCATCAGGGCCAGTTCGTCTATCTTATTCCCGAGTGAGCGTACATTGGAAAGGAAGATCCCAGGAAGAGCAGTTCGCAGTCCGCGTCTCCTCAAACGCACGAGTGCGCCGGCTCGCTTCCCTCTCTTTCGGCGTCTCGCTTTCCTGATCAGAGTCAGAAGTAAATCTGCCGCAGATGCGACAAATATTGGAAATAAATCCACAGGCGTTGTAGTCCTGTAGTTAAGGAGCTCTTCTCTGGTGTACGAGTATCCAGAGGAGTGCCCAGACACAGAAGAAATGCACAAAAACAAAACAAAAGTATGAACTGAAGTGTCTAACATTTTTCTCTGCCAGAGCTCCACTTGGATGTTTGCATAAATCTTGCAGAGAATCCCTTTTAGCTCCACTTCTACAGAATTAAAGCACAGAAAAGTACAGCTAGTACGCATTTAACACATGGATGTCTTAATAACTTAACTTTATGTACCCAGATAATGTTGACCAGTCCTTTGTTAGTTTAGGATTACTTGTTAGCCTTCCAGATGTTAGCATGTATTACATTGGAAGTGATGTAGTACATTTTCACTGTGAGTCAAACCTGTGGAACTAACCTGGTACACAGAGGTTTCTGGAATAATGTACAGTATTTTTTGTAGTTTTGCATCTGTACACTTACATACTGGGCTTTAAATCTCACAACCAAGATTTCATTGAAATGCAGATTTCCAGCTTCAGCTTTGTCTGTGAAGGTTCTCAGTCATCCAGGTCATCATAGTCTAAGGAGCGTGGAAAAAAAAAGGGTCTGGGCTTCTTTAAGTTGCTTGAACATTTTTAAATATTATCACAGTTTTTTTCATGCTTGGATGGAAATCCTTTGTAGTTGGTGACTGCCTGAAGTCTAGTAGCCATGGACATTACCACATGCTGTGTTTTCTTCCTTGTGAGGCTTTGAGAGGCCTTCACTGTAGCTGCCTTGAATTGCTGCTTGTTTATGGGTCTTTTTGCCTTCAGTTTTGTCTTCACTTAATGAAAAAGCACGAGCTGATTCTTTCTCTTCCTTATTCCACTTTCTGTCATTCAGGTACAACTTTATCTTGGATTCAACTGTCCAAAAATTGGTGTACATGGTGTGAAGGGGTGACCAACAAAGAAATTTGCAATAATCCCCTTTAATCTAGTCTCATGGTCTTCTAAACCTTTTGGTGTTGTTGACCTGGCCAATCCATTTCTTCTTTTTAGAAATGTACCAGACTATTGATTTGGCTTGGAATCAACGGAAGCTTCACCTTTTAATTTGTCATGGGATAACAAGGGAACAGGTTTCAATGGGCCATGACATTTCTTTTGATTCATTTGTCCAATTATTTTGAACCTTTGAACATTGAGGACTACAAATGGTTGATGACTGTGATTCCTAAACAGTTAATACAAAACATTTTTAAACTACGATTTAAAATTTGGCCAAAAAAAATCAAACAGATAAAGACAACTGGAAGGCAGTAAAATAATGTGTTAAAATAACAGAGTTCCTTGAGAAGCAGTATTTGCTCTGGAATTCTAGCTGCTGTTGTGGATGGGCCTACTGAATTAAACTGCACATGCTCATATTAAAAATTAATATAACAGCACTTAATTTAACAAATGCAACCACAGTGACCTTTTGGGCTTTAGTGCACATAACTCCAATGTGAAAGTCAATAGAGTATTAATTGAAAAGGTTGTCAAAGGGTAGAGGATCCATGATGACTTTGCAGCAAACAGATTCATTTAGAACCTCTCTGACCCTTTCTTACACTGTAACACGTCTGCAGTCATTAATCTCGCCTGTCTCTCTATTCTTTTTCTGGCTGTGCAAGAGCCCTCAAAGTTTTCCATGCTTCTGGAAACTTTCCATCACCTAATTTCAGCAGTAACTTGCACTCCTACTCGATCCCTAAATCAACTCATCAGAATACCTTATATTCTACACCTTCCCAGTGGCCATAGCATTTTGCCCTTTTCCTGCTATGGTGTTTCAGCCTTCTTGTTCTGTTTCTCTTCCACTATTTTGCTGAACTCTGGTCTGTCTTTGGACCTTTCCGACCTTCCTCATGTTTGGCCCTGAGTGAAGCATTTCAATCCAACAATTATTCTCTGGGCCTTTGACAAGCAATCCTAGAATATATATAAAGCTCAGTGCAGTTAATACACATGGACACAAACAAAGGCAGGTTCTGTCAAGTGTTCAGAATAAAAGCTTTCCAGCTTCTTTGTACGCGTCACATTACTTATTACAAATACTCAGTGTTGGGTAAGTTACTTTAAAATAGTAACTTAGTTACATTACGAGTTACTTCTCTCAAAAGTAACTCAGTTACTTCAAGTTACTCGTTACTTTCAAAGTAACTAGTTACTAGGGAAAGTAACTTTGGTTTTACTCAGAATTCTCTTGTTAATGTGTTTCTTCCATAACTTTGCCAGTCTTCTAGCTTGCTTACTTGCCACAAGTGCACTGTGCCACCCACCAATAGAAAGGAAAAGATAATGTGCATATTTCCACAAGAGAAATCCCACGCCTGGACCGTCATTGACTGCTGCCGTGATTCTAGCCTACGTCACAGCGTCATGTGCGCCTTTTACATCCAACACAAAAACTGCAGTCGTGGTGCTTTTGATTGTACTCAGAACTCAGAAATTCTGCCTTCTGAATAGGAAGATGTAGGCAACACCAGACTGCAGATGAGCTGCATACAGAGCTGGACTGGGACAAAAAAATCGTCCCGGGCATTTTGACTAGAGACCAGCCCACCATTATAGGAAAAATCATAAAGCCTTTGAATGAAAATAAACACTGTTGTGACAGTGATGTTCACTGTTCTGATGGTATATATGCATCAATCTATCAATCGTTTGTTGTAAGATTCAGATAATTATTTTTTTAAAAGCCAGACATTTTAAATGAGAATAAGAAAGAAAAGTATTTCTTTGTGCCCCCCTTTCTCTGTTAATGCCCTACCTGGCCCCCTGGCAACACTTTGCTAGATCCGCCCCTGCGCAGTTACCAGCTGTCAGCTGCCTAAAAAAGGATCCTGGTGTTATTTGTCTCTCAGAAACAGTTCATAACTTCCCTTCAACTCATTTATGTCAGCTAAAGGATAAACCTGTTTCTCCATCACCTGTTCAGCTCTGATGATTCAGTAAGGACATCTCCTGGTTTCATCTTCATGTTTCCCTCTCACCACATAACCAAACTGATATCATGACCAGCAGCTTTTTTGCAGCTGTGGCTCCAGCAAACATCAGCTGATACTAGAAATTAATATTAAATGAATTCTAACAATAGCTGATCAAGCTTAAACGTGCTGCTGTTGTTTAGCGCGACATCCGCTGGTTTCCTGATCAGGTTTCCTGATGATTGAAGTAGAAACGGGAGAGGGAGGGGGGAGAATGAAAGAAGAAGAGGCAGCTGTGCAGCGTAAAGACACAGAATAACTCCAGCTTTGTGTCTTTTTCATTGTAGCTGAATTACGGGACAAACTGTTCCTTTTCACCTCAATACGAAACGCGTAATATTTTCTCTGAATACCAGGCGGGACGGTTGGCAACTCTAATAACTTATGAACAAAATAAAGTGCAACATCATTAACTTCATAGCACCCACCCAGCTGTATAGAAACCCCGTCATGCTAGCTAGCATGCAGTACGGAAAAAGTCAGAATAACGAAAATAAACTCCACCTAAACTTGGTTTATATCTGACCCAGAGAGACTGCAGGTCATAACTTCTTACCTGAAGTTCAGTTCACACTTGGACCGGCGGCCGCCTCAGGTCTCTTTTCCTTCTGCGTCCCCTTTCCTTCATCCACCTGCTGGCCTCCACCACTTGCTAATGTTACTGAATCTGTGGAAGCTCCGCGATAGCCACGACCCTATCTAAATCCCAGTAACGACTAACGCGTTCCTGATTTTGGCATAATAACTAGTTACCGTGTTCGTTACCACAATAATAACGTAGTTACTGTAACGCGTTACTTAATAACGCGTTAGTCCCAACACTGCAAATACTGCTCTAATTAATGCCTAAACAGTAGCTGCAGTGAAAGCAAGATGCAAATAATCAAATAAAATTATAATAA
Organism: Maylandia zebra; assembly: GCF_041146795.1. Classification (NCBI taxonomy): domain Eukaryota; kingdom Metazoa; phylum Chordata; class Actinopteri; order Cichliformes; family Cichlidae; genus Maylandia; species Maylandia zebra. The sequence goes on along the minus strand of NC_135188.1, from coordinate 37,310,836 downwards.
TACTTAATCATAAAACCTCTCACCTGTAGATTTTTTCACAGGAAAAGAAATAATAGTGTGGACCTTATTTCATATCGTTCATCTGCTTATTTGGTCTCTGGTGATTTTAACAGATGTAAACACATGACTAATGATTGATTGCTAGCATTCAGGTAATTAAGAGAGAGAGTACATCATGACACATTTTAATAAGTGTCATGATAAGATAAGCTGAAGCTACAAAGGAATTTAGACTTGATGGCTATTAAACATATCACCTTACAGAAAGAAGTTCTGGGTTTGAAAGGATGGGGCCCTTTTATGTGGACTTTGCATAATTTGCCTGTGCCTATGTGGATTTTTGCCAGGCACCCCTCAGCTTCCTCCCACAGTGCAAAGACATGGATTTTAAATTATTTGGTGATTTTAAATTGGACGGAGGTGTGACTGTGAGCATAAATGTGTTTTTGTCTCTCTGTGGTAGAGATACTGATACAGTGACTGATACAGTGACGTGTCCTGAATTGGATAAGCCGATAAAAAGGGATGGATCGAAGACAGCTAAAATAACATACTGACCATTCTGACCTGAGCAGGTTATATTCTCTGATCACGTTAAGAGGGTGTACTGGAGGCAGTTTAAGAGTTCCCAGCCAGTCAGAAGTTAGAAACAACATTAGTATTTTCTGTACCATTTTTCCATTGGCTGATCAGAAACAAACATTTCTCTTAACTTTTTATTGGGTGGGCAAGATGCCTATTTTGGGTGGGCACCTGCTGCCCAAAGCCAAAACTGGCCCAACTCAGTTCAGCCCACAAAGAGCCGTAGGCTCCCTGTGAGCTAGGCCAACGTCAGAACTAAACCTAACAGAAATAAAACGACTAAAATAGGACTGCATGGCAAAACAGAAATGAAACAGTGAAACATAAGCAGATAGCAGTCAACCAGCTCTCATTTCAGTTGGCTTGACCAGATACACCTGAGAGGAGACATCAAAAAAATGAAAGACCAGTTCAAACCAGCTCAATGAAAGACCGAGATCAGTACATACATAATGATCAGTAGGTGGTGGGAAAGCTGTGTCACGGTACACTAATTAGTATCCCTCTAAATTTCAGTGGTACTATTGCTTCTGTGTAGTGTGGTAAATCTATTTTAGTAGTAAGATAGTAAGAGAGCTAACCCCAGTCTTCAAATAGAATTGGAAAGACAAACTTTTCAAGGCAGTGGGATGTCAACAGAGCAAGTCCTAATTTCTTGTCTGAAGATGCAGTACCACACGTCCTAATATTCAGATTTTTTACTTTTTTTTGTCTTCTCTCCAACACAAACTCTGTCACAACATTATGGTTTTTCAGAGCACCAGTGTGACGGGCTGTAAGCAAAGCTCAGGCAGAAACAAAAGAAGAAAACTGTCAGCATAAAATAGACAAACTGTAATCTCGCAGCATCAAAAAGAAATCTTACTGAAACTGAAACCTGTGAAAATCAGGCATTATTTATGAGCCTCGAGTCTAAAATGTTGATAAATTGAAAAAAAAATAAAATAAAAAAAGATGCGTCCCTGATTTATTGCATGACACAATTCCTATACAAAGGCAAAGCTTCTATACTCTCTCTTATCAGGATTTCTTGTTGAATATTCACCACTAGAATACTGAAGGAGCTGCAGCTCTTTTGATCCTTTGGTGATAAAAGATAGTTTTACCTACAAGTCAGTTATTGTCTGAAACTGGAATACTGATTATCTGATGTAATCTGCTGCAAACCGACAGGCACCTTAAGTCTTTTATTTATTTGTCTCTCTCCACCCTTTTTTTCTGTTCCTCATATTGATTTTGAGTGCTTTTTATTGATTTCCTTTTGTCTCTCATAAAACATCATGGCCATTTTACAGCTGGAGTTGGTCTCAAATAGCTGGCGGGCATGTCTATCTTATGGAGGTAGAGTTTATCACTGGATGTGGGCAATGTAAGCAATAAACCTGAGAATTAGCTTATCTGCGGATTGATAGAATTTAGAGGAGCTATTTTGCAAGCTTTATGTGCCACCTCTGCTGCACATTAATAGTTTTAATGATGGAGGTTAAAGTAACTCGGAAAAGGGCTTTTAAATTTGACAATATCAGACAACTAGGTTTACTTGTCATATTTAAACCCTCATCAGAACCAGATAATTAAGCGTTTATAAAAGCAGATGGACAATGAGAGGTTAGATGTTTGATATTTGATACGTTTTGAAGCCTCAAAAGATGCATCCATATTCTTTAAATAGTCTTTAGTTTAAAAATGCCTTATTTTCATTCTGCTTTAAGTCATAAATATGATTGCAACCAGATATGATGCTTTTTGGTTGGCGTTTACATTAAAAAGACTACAGTGCCTCTAATTTGTGTTTAAGGGGTTAGATCACACAGGTGTGATTGGTTTTACGGGTCATTTGCAAAGTTGTGCTCTTTTCTAAACACAAGTGTAGTCTGTTCATTTTATTATCAAGTGCAAAAATTAAGACATGTTTTATTTTTCTGAGTTAAATATCGGTGCAATTAGCAATCGTATGCTCCTTGCTGTATTTTGTGCCTTGAGAAAGGAACTAAAAATGAGTTCCCACTGTATAAGGGTAATTTGTTACGTCAAAACACAGTTCTTACCGGAGCTGTAGCGATTGGACAGTAATATTATTAATAAGCTTAGTGGCAGTTAAATTGGTCCACCAATATTCAGAGATACTGTAAAAAAAAGAAAAAAAAAGAAAAAAAAAGATTGGAGCAATATAGCAATGTGTTCAGATCCAGTGCTATACTTGCACTTTGCTAACAGCTGAAAATAAACTAAGTGGCCTATTTAGCATTTTAGCTAAACACACCAAGTAAGTGTCAGGCAGTGGAAGAAAGCTATGTTTTTCTATCCAGATGGGCATTCCTGTGAGGGTTGTGATGTCATGTTAAAACTATAAAAATAAATATTTTGTGCATACTGTAAGTGAATGAGTAGTTTCCTCTAGGTGGGTGAAAAATCTACCTTCCAGGAAGCTACTTAACTGCTAAATGCTCCAGTGGAGCTGCTCAGCAACTAGAATTAGAAGACTGTGGCTGTGCTGAGCAGATCCCAGCTGTGAATCTGTCTGAGTATATAAATGAGAAGCAAGCCATGGAGAAGTAAAGCGTCCAACCACAGCAGATAATTCCTGCAAGAGTAAGAGCGTGGGGGAAAAGAGACCTATTGCAATCTATATGTGAATACATCTATAGAATTCAAGTGAAATAAAATAATTAAGAATAACAATAATTAACCCAAATATGATATTGAGTGACATCATATAGCTTGAGAATGTAGCAAATCAATTGCTAAAATTCCCTCAAAAAAAACCTTAAATGCATGTTACCAGCCATTAAGAGAGTATTATAATTTGACAGATCAGTGGGCTCCACAGGCTATAAAAAATGATAGCAAAATGCTAAAAACGATGGATTAGTCAAATGTGAAACACTTATACTATTGTCCCGGTGCAGATATTACAAACACAGCATGGCACAACACAGTTATCCTTCTCTCTGTGGAGCTTCATTAAGAATAATTGGCCAAATGACAAGTCGCCATGTTGCACAGCCATTTCATCAGCAGTAGTCGCTGTAATTGGGAAGAGACTCGGCAGCAAGGAGAAGGTTGCCCGCCCTAATAGGAAAGGAGGCTGACTTCAAGCTCCATTCTTGAATATAAATATATAATCCAAATGCCTTCAGAAAGAGAGAATAAGCTGAAACCCAGAAATGCTAGTTTTAGAAAGCTAAAAAGGCTTCAGGACCAATGTTCAGCAGCCAAGATGGAGACGTGCCACTTGAAGAAAATCAATAATGAGCTCAACGTGGTGCTTAAACTGCATTAAAAAAATGTCTGGTTGACACTGGCAAGCTCCTTTTTCAGCTAATGTGGGTAAATGAAAGGAGAGGAGACAAGTCCTTGAAAACAAAGGAAAAGAAGGAAAGGTTTGCATAGTGACTTGAAATGCAGTAATGAGATCAGCTGATCAGCTTTATATAGTTCTTTTTTAAAAACCAACTTAATCTTCAAGGCAAGTGAAAGCTGACTGCTTTATAGTGTCATTCAAATAATCAGAAATGACTATGGGAGGATGCATATGCATATGTGGACATCCTTTCTAATTATGGCTTTTGCTACCTTAGCACCACCTATTACCGGTGGATGGAATCAAGCCTACAGCCACGATATTTCCAGTAGCAAACTCACAGTGGAATGGGTTTTAATAGGTCAGTGACTTGGCACTATCACGGTATGCCATCTGTCCATTATGTCAGTCTGACAAATTTTTCCCCTGGCCAATTGTGAGCATGGTTTTCAAATGTAAACATCTAGGAGAAACTGCAACAGACTGTATACTGCATAATGCATTTGAAACTTGGCAGTAAATGTTGCAACCTTGGACAAACTGCCCCAGGAAACAACATCAGCAAAAGAGTTGTTTGTCATGAGTCTAATAACATGCATTTCCAAGAGACAGCATTGATACATAAACCTAATAATAGATGGTGATTTTGTCAAGTGCAGTGCACATATTGGATACAAAATGTGAAGAGGGGATATGAACACAGTCAAACCCAATCTGAGTGAACCCATGGATAATTAGATTGAATCCAAAATGCAATTGACATAATAAGGCCCTAGGTGTAAGAAGACCCTGGAACAAGCAGAAGCATGATAAGCTATAGAAAAGAAGAGCATTAGGATTAGATGACTGTATTACACACTAAGATCCAAGACCACTGGCAAAAAAAAATAAAAATGTGAACTTACCCAGCTTGATTAGACTACACCTGAGTCAAGGTCAGGTCATGGTGATGTAGACCCGTAGCATCCAGAATGAATAGATCATCATATTTTAATGCCAACTGTGATTTGAATGCACTGGGCCATTGTAATCGTAAGTTCTTAGGTCCCCATCCACTCCTTTCACCTGTTTGGCATTCCCAAATGGGAAATCTGTTAATAAAAGAACTATAGGGCCAAAATTAATGTAAGAGGCTTGATTTGAAAGTTAAGATCTTATAGTTTCTGAAACTGTGCTTGTTTAGTATGTGGCTAAAATTCTACATAACCCTAGCCCACTGGTTCACTGGACATCTGCTGGACAAGATGTTAAATGGTAACTGCTTAGAAGACTGAAAAATATTTGTGGTTTATGGTTTTAAGTGACAGACATGGCATTCAAATCACGAAAGGCAAACCAGTCATATAATGTGATATGCAGTCAAGAAAAAAGTGGCTTAGGAAAGTTGAACTGGAACACAAACTTTGACCCACTTTTGTGTCAGATTTGTCAAGTGACACCATAGCTGAGTAGAAGTACATCACTGTAGAAAATGTGATCACAACGTTCCAAAGTTCGGCACTGTCATATGAATCTCTTGTCTTTAAAATGCTTTGTTAATAAAATGCCAAATTCTTGAAGGCATTCTGAATGTTATCACAATCCACTTAATTCAACTTTCCTATAAAAACCATGACCTTTACCCAATCATCTCTATGCCATTTAAACTCTTAATAAAATTCATAATGTGAAAAGTTGAAAAGTTGTGAAGACAAGGTGGACAGAAATATTCATGAACATAGTTTAACACTTATAGGTCATCATTTGCATTATGGTGCAAAAGATGCTAAAACACTCAAATGATTTCTATCAGCATGACTAAACCTTCATGCTGATAGAAGTATCGCCGGTAACAAGAGTTGCATGTGTTTGAAAATATGGGCTCCACCAGTAGAGTACGGTTTTCATCAAAGACCAGAAAAAATGCTCATCTGGAAAATAGTACACTTTAGATCATGGTCATTGTTTTCTTCCTGGGATTGGTTATTCCAGAGGGTAATCAAGGTCTATCAAGTCATCCATCCATTCATTATCTGGAACTTATCCAGTTTTGGGTTCCTCATCCTGGCCACCTCTTCCACTCTATTTTGGGGGGTGCTAAAAGATATAATCTTTCCAGCAAGTCCTGGTCCAACCTGGGGCCTCCTCCTGATAGATCATAGGAGGCATCCTAAGCAGATGCCCAAGCCACAACTGGCTACTATCAATGTGGTGGAGTAGTGGTTCTGCTCTGAGTCCCCCTTGAATGTCCAAGCTCCACATTTCTCTAATGGAGATATGTGGAGAGATTAGAAATTAATTTCAAAGGAAATTAATTTCCACCAGATATCTGCAACCTCATTCTTTTGGGCATCCATTGATTGCAACCTTATTGTGGTGGAGGGGTTTGTGCTTTCCAGAAGACCCTACCAGTGTTCCTTGTATCACTGGTAGGGTCTTCCATTACAAACTAGTCCTGAATAAGGGAGCAAAGAACAGTTCTATGACACCTTAGAAAAAAAATCAAGGGTCCAGTTTACTCTACCTAGAACAGGATCACTGGGGTCCCAACTGGGAGCCTGGCTCGGGGTAGTGGTTTGGAGTTCAAGGGTCTAGTGGACTTCAAGTGGAGATTATGGGGTCTGGCTGGGCTTAGCTCGAAAAGCTACCCTCCTGTGGGCCCACCACACACAGTAGTGTGGAGTGCGGTGCTTTGTGAATTGAGGCCAAGGGTGGACCGCCATCCTGGCACTCCGATCTCCTTCCAAACTCTCTAATTCATCTTGGGAAGAAAATCCGGACAAAAAAAAAAAAAAGAAACCCAAGAGTGCACAATGGCAACTCACTAAACCATTACACCCCACTCTGCAGATTAAGCTCCCTTTGTCCATTTTCCTGAAAATATAACAGAAGTGGAAAGGTCACCTTGGAGACACACTGGAGTGCCAGACATGGTGCTTGACCCACTTACCGAATGGGATGTTCTAAGAGCAGTCAAAGCATAGCAGAAATGCTTGGAACTCCATATTGTATAAGGTGACTATTGCAAAGGGAATGACAGCAAAAACTGAATCAGGCATGATACAGTCTGAACCTTTTGACATTATCTGATACTTACATTATGTGCTCATAGTCGATGACTAAGATCAAGACTGAGTGCCAGTAAAGTGCTTTGTCCATATAATACTGTCAGTCACACAGATTGACTGAACACCTTAAGCACATCAGCGATACATGAAAATGTGATCATGATGCACATGATCAGTGTTATCTACACTGCTTTACTGCAGCAGTTTTTCCAATGATCCCTCTGTAGAACTGTGTGAATACCATTTAAATAAAAGGCAGTTGTGCTCCCCTCAGATGTGTACTCCAACGGTTCTCAGGTACCCATACTTCTCTACTTGAACAACAAAACATTACGATTTCTATTTTTTTTCCTTTTTTCAGCCAAATACAACTGATATATCTCCACATCAGCACACACTCCCGTTCTGGAAGCACACTCTGGGTAAATGTTAATACAAACAGCGAGACAGAAATTATGGTGGCTTGGACCTGAGCCTGTTAACCAGACCAGACAAAATGCCTTGAAACACACTCCAACTGCTATTTCCAGACTCCAGAATATCAATCCCATATGTATGAAAGAATGGGTGACAGAAGGAGAAAGAGCCGTCTAGGGAGACTGGGAGATAACCTGATGAAGGGAAGTGAATGTAGTGCCTAAAAATAACAACAAAAAGATTCCACTTTTACTTGCCAGCAGCCAGTTCATTTTCAAATGCAAATCAACATTTTTTTCTATAAAGTTCCACCTCGATGAAGCACTAATGACTACGATTAAGCTCACTACAGTGAGAGTGGGTTTAGGTCCGCTGCATTCATTGGCAACTTGGCACTTAAAGAATTTTAATACGGGTTAGATAGTTAGCTCACAAATTAGACCATTTTCATGAAAAATGGATGCAAAAACCTTGTTGCTAGAGTCGAATTAAAATTCATAAGAATCTATAAAGGCTGAAACGGTGTATAGGATGTATAGCATAATGCAGCGTTTTATGTGTCTGATTTGAGTGGGTTTTATATGTGGAGATATATTGCAACTTTCCTGGGTTGTAGCTAAACTATAAACTTCACTGTGACTTTGCTGATTATTTGCATGTGGGTGTGCAATGTGGAAAAGCCTCAAAAAAACAAAACAAACAAAAAAAAAACCAACACAGTGACACTTTATTCAACATCATTTTTGTCTTCAATTTTTCATTTTGAGATTTTTAGTCTTTGTTCATATATTAAAAAAAAAAAAGCTGAACAAGAAAGCCAAATAGGCACCGCTGCAGATATTTTATTTTTTCTCCATCATACCAGAGCTTCCGAGAGTGAGCAATTCCTTTTCTTTCTCAGGCAATATTTTTTAAAAAGAATTCCAACTCATACTGCCACATGAATAAATATATACTGCTGCTGTAGAACATCTTAATATCCTTCCCTTTGAGAGAAAATGGTAGAGGGGGAAGGAAAGAAGTGGGTGGAGGTTATTTTCTTGGATAATTTTACACAAGGAAATGTGAGGTGACAACCTGCTAGATGCATGCTGAGTGCCGTGGTTTATTCACTGCCTCAAGTTCAGGGGTTATCTCGGGGTATCTTAGTGTCCACTGGCAGTCACATTATACTGCATTAGAATATGTTTGATCATGGACAAGCAAGGCTTTTCATGTAAGGATCTGGGTGCACAATTGAGGCAATACAAAGAAAAGATACACAACTTGAGGAGTGTCTGGTTGCCGCTGGGGAATTGGCCATGTAAGATGACAGTGGAAATAAAGATGGCGAGTTGTCAGATCAGTGATGTGCTCGTGTGCACATATGTGTTAGAAGAGGCAGTTTTGATGTGAGCGTGAAAAACCTTCCACAGATGACGGAAGTCATTTCAATCCCCCATCTGTTTTTCTGGAATGTGCACTGGTTTAATAGATGAAAGCTGGATTTCTTATGGAAAGGAGATTTAAAATTTTAAACCCGCAATCATTATTTATTTCTGTCAACAAAGGTTGAGATTACTAATTAATGTGAATGCAGGTGTTGTGAAGACAAATCCAAACTGAAATTTTGGTTTTCTCTCAGAATCACAGGGCCTATTTAGCTTAGTTTACCATTCTGTTTTGGTTTTAATGCCCAGAATGTGCCAGTTTAAAAGACACCCCTTGCCTTGCACTAAATACTAGCAAGAAATAGTTAGAAAGTAGGTACATATATAAATAGAAAAGCAAAGATATACTGCTACAGTAGCTAGCACTAAACACTGAGAAAACAGAGTTAGCATCTAGCTTATGTCCATAAACAAACATCTGCATGATGGCTCAGTCACACTAGAATAAATGTTTGATGGCATCCTCATTGCAACTAGGTAAGAAGTGGTGATTGCTCAGTGACTGCACTGAATTTTTGCGTTGGGCACCTGATGACCAACTGGTTATATTCTAGTTAGATTGTTACATGAAAACAAGATTGCCGACTGATTGCAGACCATGTTGCTGTGTTGTTGCTGCACTAAAGTCACTTTGAAGATAGTAGCTGACAGTGAGTGGTGCAAAGACCTGGTCTCTTTTTAACACAACTATTTCAAAGGTTATCACAAGTTCATTGAACACAGGTATATTAATTCTGGTTGTCACAAGGTCTCCAAGTAGACAAGGTAGTGGGTGCATTCTGTTTGTAGGCAAAGTAGTTTTGACCTTTCATGTTTAAGCAGGCTTTAGCTGCATGCAGATAAAACAGTCCATGTGAACGGAGGGCTTGCATTTGCAAATTGCAATTTTAAATCCATCATCTTCTGAAGACAATTAAAATTTATTGGCTTTAAAAAAAAAAGTATGTGCATTCGTAAACAATGGTCAGCACATAGAACAAGTAATCCTGTCCCAGATATCCGTCTATATTGGTAGACCGGAAATATTTGTTGTTGTCGCCAGAGGCTACTCATCAGATGATATTTGGGCTCCCAGATGAGAAGAGGAAAACAATGGGTAACTATTAAAGAGCCAGATATTTCCCACTGGTACAAACAAAAACAAAGGCAGTATTAGACTAAAGATGGTTCAGAAAACTCTCACTCTGAATGCAATGTATGCTAATGTTACTTAATATGCAGTGTTTAGTTGCTCTTTATGACCTAAAAAGGGAACAGCTTCAGCTTTCATTGTATCCTTTCCTTAACAAAAAATAAATCAATAAATTCATATACTCTATGTTAAGGGTCAGTTTGCAGGATATTAACACAATTTAAACACACACATGTGCAAACCCCTTTAGTAGAATATTTAAGCCAGCTTTCAGATAAAAGGCATGGGAAGGAATGGTAACCACACGGAGCATCAATAAAAAAACCAAACCAGGAAATTATTATAACGCTAATTGTTGTCATGACCCTGAAAAGGATTAAGGAGCTAGAGAAATGCACTGCATGAATAGATCCTCATTAGATGTTTCATTAAATGTTTAATGTTCTCATGAAAAATCTTAAAAACTGGAGGGAAAAAACAGCTGTTCGTGATACATGACTGACAAACCAAATGTCCAAGTCTGTGCCCAGTAATAATCACAAAGGGTAATCATGCTAAATATGAAAACACACTATCACAATGGGTTTTTTTTTTAAAATCTCTAACAAAGCTTCAAAGCATTGCTTGGTGGGATAAGAAAGCTTTTATGACTGTAATTATCTCATGTGTGTTCAGCTTACTGGGTACTGGGGCACATACTCAGATGTTGTTCGAACATCAGACGGTCTGACGATACTTATAAATAACAACAACGGAAAAAATGAAAGTGAAACGGCAATATTACTCTTGAGATGATTTCAAAAGCTGATTCCAGTTGTTGTGACAGACTTATTGCACAGTGGTATTGCAAACTCAAGTCTTGCTGTACTTGTCAGCAAAAAACACCAAACACCCCAGTGCATTTGTGGTACTTGGCAAAAATCCATCTATCTGCTGTGTTTTTGGCTGCCCATCCAGGTCCAGGTTGCTAGGGTAGGAGACTGAGCAGAGCAGCTCTAGCCAGATCCTCCTGCTTCTCCCGGGAGACTCGGAGGTGTTCGTGGGCCAGCTGGGATAAATAATTCCTCCAGCGGGTCTCTGGTCTGCCACGGGGCATTATGCCTAGTCAGACTTGCTTGAAACACCTCCGCAGGGAGGAGTCTGGCTGCTATCACCTTTACTGTTCTCCTGTCAACATGAAGGAGAAGCTGTTCTACACCAAGTTTCATCCACAAGATAAATTCAGCAAAGTTTGAACAAATAATATACTGTGCAGTGGAACAGCACAGTATGTTATAAGACTAAAAAAGCCGGAGGTGACTGTGCAAAATCTACTGGAAGTACAACAAACTGATTATGCTGGTCTACAGCCAAAACACTTTTGAAATAAATGTAGAAAACTTTACTTATTTTTGGGTCACTGAAATTGAAAATTATGCTCAAAATTATTGGTTGGCTTTAGTTTTCATGATATGCTGCTATGTCAGTTTTAACATGTTTTAATTGATGTCAGACGTGACTAAAACTACATTAGTTGGGCTTAAATGGTGCTACTTTTCAGATGCCACTCTTTCATGAATCATTCAACTTCATGAAACTGAGCTCACATCTTACACAACTGTATCAATTAGCAATGGTCAAATTTCAAATCTCTGTTTGGTCTTTTGGCTTATACTCTGGCCTTGTATTTTTAATGTATAATATAAAATATACAAATTTCCTTTTTCTAAATGAGGCAAATAACAGACTGTATATTAAAGATGCAAATAACCACTATAACATCACCCATTTATTTTGGACTTGCAAAATAAAGTCTTAACATTAGCATTTTGGCCACCACTATATTGCTTTTTGGAGCCCACAGTGTCCATAATTCTAAAAAAGGGTGGAATGCTATTACAGCAGCTAGCTTGATTTTTTCCTAGCAGATCCTAGCCATGCCTTATAAAGTAAAAGTAAGAAAAGACTGAATATATTCAGTATGTTTTATGTAACATTTGTGTGTAATAGCACCACTGTCAAAACAAGTCTAAATAAATAACTTACATAAATTACATTACATGCTTACATAAATTTTTTATAGTAACTAAGTTACTAAAACAGTGGACTACTGTAGTTTTTTGTAAACACTGAACAAATAGAAAAATGTAAATAGTGCTTCTGTCAGGGACTATTGTCACTGTCGATTAATACACACTATTGCGTATTTCCAGCACCAACACGTTGTATGTGGGATTAGCTCAAAATAAACTCCACTGCCAATGTCAGTGGTACAATGGTGTGGCTTACTGGTGCATGCTTAATGCCTTCTGGACAACAATAGAGCTCTGTGGCTCAGAGAAATAAGCTGTGGCTACACAGGATCAAATCATTGTTCCATGTGATAGTTACCTGGAAATTGGTGACAATAACGACACTCTTATCCTCTAACACCAGTGCAGAAACCTAAGACTTACATATACTCAGCTTTTTAAAAATGTGATAGTAGATGCCTTCATGTGATATGTTGTTTAACACAAGTTAAGCAAGTTAAGTGTTGAAACTTCAGGTAGAAATGATCACCTTCAAAACTACATGTAACTGCATATTCTATCATTTTCCCCTACAATTCATTTGTAGACCTCATATTGTAACTTTTTTTGTGTTTTAAATTTGAAAGGAAATCCACCTCTTTAATTAGATAACATTAAACTTTAATTATCCCTGTGGGGAAACTGGGATACTGCTGCTGCAGTAGGGAATAGATGTGGATAATAATAGATCAAACATGATCTATTCAGGTTAATACCATAAAGTGATAAAGCAAAAGAACAGATAAGTGTTAGTTAACAAATACAGACATGTAAATAATGATCCATAATTTCCATTGCGTATAATGTTAGCTTTCCACATTGTTATTTTTGAAGTCTGAAGACATGGCACTGAACATACAGTCATTGCTAAATCTTTTCACCAAATATTATATCATGGTCCATTTGTTCATATCACCATAAATGAACAAAACTGCTGCGTGAAATGACCCATTATCAACACATGGTAATGGCACCATACTGCAACAAGGTCCCCTTGCATGCTGAAAATGATACGTCCATTTAATTTATCAAGGTGAACAAGTTTCTCTCCAGTGACAAGTGATCCAAGCCTTAAGACCCCGCGTGGTGACTGAAGAGAGTCCCAGATAATGTTGTGAATAATTTATGAAACATTGTCAGTGCTTCTTCATAATGACTTCAAATGGACATCAGCCAAGCGTTAAATGACAGGGATTAATCTGCTTTAGAAATAATAGTCCTGATGGAATATTGAATCCTCTGGGACACGGCCCAACTTGAGAGCCAACTGTGACACATTGCCTCTGCCTTCAGTGCGCAGTGACCCCAAAAACACACTATTAAAAGTTCAGAGTGTTCCAGAAGTTCACTGCTTTTGTTCAGCATGTGCAATATTTCTCAGGTGGGACTTAGAGGCATGACCCCAAAATTGCCTGGGGATGTCTTCCAAAAGGGAAGACTGGTGAAGCCAAGGTAAACAAGTCAATTAATCTTTTCAAGAAAATAAGGGCACCAAATAAAGTTCCTGTGGATGTTTCAGAAGTTTACTCGATGGCATTGGGACAGAGGCACACAGAAAACTTACTGTCGGCTCCTCAGTTCCCTGCTAGTCACTATTAAACTGGTTGGTAGTAATTTCACCTTAATAAACCAATATGTTTTCTAGGAAATCTTGGGTCCAAGCATTGATGTGGATGTCACACTGTTATGCAGCGCCACCACCAATATTGTTGCTTGTGTGCAGGAGCCTTCCTGCATGAAAACTCCCCAGCTGGACAGTGCAGCCTGCCATAGCCTGGTTTGTGGCTTACATTTGAAACCTTTGAATTAGCTTTATAGTGAAAATATTCTGATGAGAGTGTGGTGTTATCTATCTACCACCATCAAGCTTGGTTGGCAAGGTGCATCCACAGACTCAGGTGAATACACAGATAATGAAGAATTATTGTTAGAGCTAACAATGAGCAATCTAGTAGAAGAACAACAGCACAGACTTCTGGATTGGTTGTTGGTACAATCCTGCACAACAATCCCTTTTTTAATTTCTTAGATAATTTAAAGTGCTCAGAAAGGCAAATATTCCACAAATATAGTCGAAAAATCCTGTTATTTTATTTGAATTGAATTAGTGGAGTAGAAGGCTTGCATACAAGTTACCTGCTGAAGTAAAGCAAACATTTAAACATGGGAAGCTTCCAAGTTATGCTTATTCTGTTGTACAGAGATTATGTCCATTTGCATAGGTATTTGCCTACACAGTGCCTATGCAAACAGGAGAAGTACGAAAAAACATCAAAGATCTAAAAATATAGTATGAGAAGCACAGTGGGTGGCTGCGGTGGACATTGTTCATTGTATTTAACACTTGGCTTTACATCAGCTATTTCTATGTGGACAAATTCCCTCTTTGGCTGGCAAGGACCGGCAACAGCACAGGCACGAATAGCCCACAGACCGCTTGTTGGTGACACTGCCTCCTAAGGACCGTAAAGAGCTACAACATGTAGGTTATGGTCATGAGTTGCTTTGGCAGCATGAAGTGGGGGTTTTCATATTTTTGAATACCTTGGACAAACCAAGGTTAGATGATTAATGCTGTTTTAAGTAATAGCCTTTAGCTAAGATAGCCACCAAGTTGAGGCAAGTGTAGGTAAACCTGAAATGGTTCTAGGAACTGTACAATAAACAGACTGTATGTGCTTTAAAAGAACACTGCTTCTAATGGTTACTTCCTAATGTATAAAAAATGAATCATAAGACTTATGTGTCATGCTTTGACTCAAAGTACCACCTTTAAGATTTTTGTCATGCAACATAATTAAGTATGACTGACTTTAGCATTTTTGTTGCATGACAAAAATGAATATTATATATATACTCTTTTTCGTTTTCATGGCTTGGGCAGGAAAAACTGGACAACTCCAGCCAGCATACATTTGGTTTGGACCATCTTCAGTCTTCATGTGCCACTGTAAATTGTTTATTATTACTTCCTTATAAAAGTTACAGTTGAGGCACATGGAAAATCAGATATAATGATGAATACATAAATACATTTGCACTCTGGGTACCTGCAAGTTTGCTTTAAATTCACCATTTAACTGTCATAGTTATCTGCAATGTCATAATAAAACCATTCCAATATTCATACTTACTTTTTCCCATCTGCAGGCAAATGCAAATACGATGGCGTACACTGGGGTTGATCCAACAGAATAATTGAATTGCTGGAGCCTCACGTGGTCGAAATTTTATGGTGAGCCTGGAGAAGAATTTCATCAAGAGCTGCAGCTCATTCATCCAAAATCTTGCTCAGTGATGCAAATACTCTATCATTTAAACTCATTTATCCTAGCTTTAGGGTTTGCAATGGAGACAAATGTGATAGCTCTCCCACACGCACACACGCTCACAAAAAAAAGGCGTGAAAAACCAGGAAAAGCGAGGAATGCGGCGGAACGCATTCATTCATTACTCAAATAGACTTGTTGCTTTTAGCAATTCGAAAGTGGTGACATTTCATTTTACAGCCTCCAAAGCACTTTTTCTTCTCCTGGATCTCGCTCATTCATCCTTTTCTTCTCTGAATTCATCCAGAAATGTTCTAAATGATGAGAAACTACAGTTCAAACGAGTATATTCAACAGGGCAGCTGCCAGGCTGACACAAATTGGTGAAATATGAGCTTTGGTTTCATAAGTGATGATTACTGAATCTCTCTACCTGTTCTTATTTTCATTGCCTCCTTCCTCTTGTTGATAGCTGCTGTCTCAAAATGATGTTAATAGATACTCACGTCTTTGATCTCTCTGCAGATTTTGGGCCCCATAATGAATCCTCATTTTATTGCCACAGATATGTGTAACATACATGAAAGAGCTGGTTTCAGGTAGAGTTTCATGTTGGATGCAAATCTCAATTGGAAAACCAAAAAATCGAATAGATCTCTCTTTACTTCGATAATTGCAATTTACATTTAAAGTCTATAAAAGGTTCAGGCAGCCAGGGGCTCATCTGAAGCTGAAGTTGTTAAATGGAAATTGAACGCTCACAGGTAGTAGAATATTATCATTGAGTACTTCAAGGTAAAAGAATAAAAGTATGTTCTGTTTCTAGTGCCACCGTCATGTATGTTCTTTATAGTTATGCTATAGCTGGGAGTTAGCTTAACATGGCTAATGTTTATATAAAGACTAAAAGCTAGATAGATGGTTCATTTCAACGCTCAACGATGTTCTTGTGAACATCTGAAACATAACCAAGCGCTTTTGATGCATCACTATGGTATAATATTAAAATAATCAAGTTGTTAAATTGTGCAGAGAAACACTATTTTTCACATTTAGCATGCAAAAAACATTATCTACCTTCTCACTTGTGAAAATAGGTTTTTCTGTTTGGGGAGAGCATACTGAAGACATGACACACCACCAAAGATGAATGGACATAGTTTGGCAGGTTCTTTGAGCATTGCACAGTCTGACCTTGGAGTGAATTTGCTAGGATGCCATTGTGATAACTTACACCTGAATGCTCCAGACCAGCAAACTACTAAAGACTAAGAAACTACCAGAGGTGCTCACACTTGCTGATGATCAGTTAATCAAGCGCATTTTGTTAGTTTTAATTACTCTGCTAGCAGTTAGGGCATACTTAGTTTTTCACAGGACTAGTTCTGGCAGCTGTACATACCAAAAACGTGCCTTTCCTCACTTAATATACCAAACACACCATCGTAATTTGGCATTGCTGCCTGTTGTTTCGACCTGTTTTCTATCCTAGCATTTACTTTAGGCTCCAAGAGGAGGTTTGCTCAACTCTCTTCAGATTCCATGTGTATCAAATTTCTTGCGAGTGTTTTCTCAGCTAGGAGGTTGGAGCCAAACCAACTGTAGTCTCCTGCTTTAAGTAAAGATCACCTTAAACCTGTTATCTAAATGCAATAAAAAAAAATGGTGGGAGATAGAAACATGCATGGCACATGCAATAACCAACAATTTCTTTTTTGGATTTTCTGCAAAAGTCATCAATACTGTGTCCTGAATTTGGATGAAAACAGGTTTATCACATGGACTCAGTGTTTTTCCAACAAAACTGACCACTTTATGTCTCTTAAAACTTAAAAATTTCCATGTAAAGAGCAGCTTATCAGAATAATAGTTCTCCTTGCAGATCTCCCGTGTTTGAATCAAGTCACTTGTTAAAAAAAGGTGTAAAAATAAGTACGCTGCACCTGTTTATACCGATGTGTCAGACGTAATTAAGAAACATTTCATATCTTATGCCTTTCATCTAATTTTCAGGTTGAAGCTACAGGTTGTGAACAGTAATTAGTCTGCCAATCAAAACTGTTTTTGCCTTCCCAGTTAGCAAAAGGTGATCTTAGATTATTGGGTTTCAGTTATTCATAAAGCTTGACAAATAATCTTGTTCCATTTAGATGACGCAAGGGAATGCTAATGATAATAATAATACAGGCTGTCCAAATCCTGGCACGGACCTATTGGTGTGGAGTTTACATGTTCTCCCCATGTCAGGGTACTCCAGCAACCCAAAGATATGTGTGTTGTAAGGTTAGACAACAATTCACACTCACATTCACAAATATGGCCAATTTAGCCTGAGCATGTCAGCATTCTGTCACAGTGCTAACAAAGCCAGACAGTCAGTCAGAGTGACCCCAACTCTTGCAGCATGACAGAAGGCCTAGGCTCCAGCTCCTCAACAGGATAAGTTGTAGAAAATGCATAAATGGATGGATGTATGAATGTTTGGCTTGATACTTTAATGCAGTAACAGACCTAATATTTTTCCTTGAAAACTACTCCATTCCATGAAATTTGCTAAAAAGCACACCTGCCAGTTCTGCAAAAATATTATATTCAGATAGGATTAGTATTGCCAGAGGACCATGTGTGATTTAAAAATGATCCCACCACATTTCACGTGGTACATTCACATAAGCCAAGCAATAAGCCGAGTCTGTGTTTTACTGACATCTGTGGTTAGCAGCTACAGACGTAATGTTACTATTAATAGGCTACTACAGAATAACTGTTGAGCCTGCTGAAGGAAAACAAAGAAACATTCCCAAGCAAATGCTGCCACGCATGTTGTCCATCTCATCATACAAATTCTGCCCCAGTGTTCAAAACAGTCTCCATGACTCTTGCTCAGTTCAGTTCAGTTCAGTTCAGTTCATTTTTATTTCAAACATTTCAAACATGTGCCTTCACAATCATTACAAAATATCATTCCATTATTTGTTTGAAAAGGAGTAGGCTGAAGTATTTACTTATTTGTCCCTACCCCCTCAAGTTTTACCTCTCATTCATTTAATTTTTTTTTTGTCTTAAATTAAACAAACAACATATGAAACATATAAACTTATGAAGTAAAACAAAACATAACATACATAAATCAAAAACAAGAAATTAGCAAGCCCCACCACAGTATAGTTTCTTTCATATGAAAAATACAGAATGTGTATATTTGCAGATACACAAGTTATGGAAAAACAACAAACCAAAACAAAACAAAAAAAAAAACAAAAAAAAAACAACCAAAAAAGAACCGCAACACCATTACCAGCAACATTACCATCCTGGGTTAACCCCGTTTTCTTCATTCTTATACTTATTTAAAATTAGGTTTTTATATTTTACTTTAAACTGTTTTATGTTTTGACTGTCTTTTATTTCTTCTGTTAGACTGTTCCATAATTTAACTCCTGCAATTGAGATTGACATAGTTCTTAAAGTTGTTCTAGCACTTTGTATTTTTAAATTCCATTTCCCTCTTAAGTTATACCCACCTTCTCTTTCTATGAACAATTTACAGATTTCTTTGGGAAGCAATTTATTTCTGACTTTATACATTATTTGCGCTGTTTTAAGCTTCACCAAGTCTTGGAATTTAATAGCTTGCATTTTGACAAAGAGTGCATTTGTATGGTCCCTGTACCCTACATTATTTATTAATCTAATGGCCCTTTTCTGTATTATAGTTATTGTTTGTGTGTTACTTTTGTATGTGTTTCCCCAGACCTCTACACAGTAGCTCATATATGGCAGTAGTAAAGCACAGTATAAAATGTGCAGTGCTTTCTGATCCAACATATGCTTTGCTTTTCCCAGGACGGCAATGCCCCGTGCCAATTTCCCCCGAACATAAGTAATGTGTGGCTTCCAACAGAGCTTGTGGTCAATGATCACCCCAAGAAATTTTATTTCATTTACTCTTTCTAAATATACATTGTCAACACATATTTCTACTTCGATGTTTTTCTTTTGGTTTCCAAACAACATAAATTTGGTTTTATCGAGATTCAATGATAATTTATTTATATCAAACCACTTCTTTAATATCGTTAATTCCTGTGTGATCATTTCCAAAACCTGTGGCAATTCCCCACCTGAACACAGTATATTTGTGTCATCTGCAAATATTACAAACTTTAAAATCTCCGATACTCTGCAGATATCATTTAAGTACATAATAAACATTTTTGGACCCAGTACTGAACCTTGAGGTACTCCACAAGCTATATCCATCAAATTAGATTTATATTCATTTATTTGTACATATTGTTGCCTATTCCCTACATAGCTTTTTAACCATTCCAAAACCACTCCCCTAAACCCGTACTTTTCCAGTTTTTTTAATAGAATTTCATGATTAACAGTATCAAACGCCTTCTTTAGATCTAAGAAAACTCCGAGCGCATACCTCTTATTATCCATACATTCCGTTATCTTTTCCATTAAATCTATCAGTGCCAAAGCTGTTGATCTGTTGTTTCTGAACCCATACTGACTATCTTGCTCAGGAAAGAGACAGAAAAAAACACACACAAAAACAGAGCACTAATAACTACACTGAACCTAGTGCCCTATAAAAGTAACCAAGTCATTTTTGCTGCTTAAAAATAATCAAAAAAAAGATGAATAATTGCATTTAAAAGAGAACTGAGAGTTTACCATAATTCAGTCTGCACTCATTCTGGATCATCTGTTATGCAGGAAGAGAAATTGGACAGGATAAATAACTTATCTTCATTGTGACAAGCATTTTATTTCACTTTATATGGTCTATGAGCCTTTTTTTCCCTTTCAAATTTCTGACACGTTCTTTTTTCTATGACCTGCATGAAACAGTATAAGAATACCTGCGGCAATGCAGTTTTGTAGTCAGGACATTGCTGTTTCACCACAGCACATTAGTGGTGTGCGGATCAATATTGAAATATTGATTCTTCCGATACCAGTAATTTATGTTCTAGAATCGCTTCTCATATTAAAATATCGATATTTTAGTACTTTGGGGTAATTTTGTAGTTTTTCATTAACAGGAACACAGTGGAAAGAAACTATATCATCCGGATCGTCTAAATTGGAAGGAACTAATTCCTCTTACTCCTTAATAGTTATATGCAAAATATGCTGTATAAATGTGCCGCAGCCCCTGGCATGTGCACTCACAACAATGGCTGAGCATAAACGGAGTCATGTGTGGACATATTTTACCTCCACAAACAGCCAAGACGTGGTTTGCAATACATGTGGAAAGTCAGTGAGGTGTTGTGGCAACACCACTAACCCTCATCAAACACCTCAGAGTAAATTATATCACAGAATATGACGAGCGTATGTTGAGGTAAACTGAAGAGGAGGAGAGAGACAGGGACAGGTGCTGCTAGGGCGAGATAGACGTCTCTCCTTTAGTACTGCAGGCAGGCAACGTGTTCAACTAGCGCACAACTTCAGGTTTTTTATTTCTATATGATTATTCTGCATTATTAAGCGATAAGAACAAGTAGTCTGATGTCCAGTAATCATTACAAAGCTATATTATATTGTTATTACAATTACATAATGCAATTATATATTGTACTATGAAATACAATGAAACAATACGTTTTTTTCTTTTACACAGTATCAGTATCGGATCAGTATTGTCGATATCACCCTAAATTTTACTTGGTATCGGATCGGAAAGGAAATCAGTGGTATCACACACCCTAGTGTAAGATCACTCATTTTCTTTGACCATCACGGTTCAGTTTTTTTTTAAATATAGTACCAAACCTGGTAAGATTTTTATTGTAAGGTAAGGGCCTTAGGGTAATACAGGAAAACTTCATCAATCAGACACCTTCTGTATTAGCAAGCACTTTGGCAACGGTGGGAAGGAAAAACTCCCTTTTAACAGGAAGAAACCTTACTTTTAAAATTCCATAACAAGCACATACAAGCGACATCAGATTAACTCTGATACATTCGGTATTTCATAGAAACGTTATAACCTTATACTTTGGCAAACAACAACAACAACAACAACTGGACGGCACCTACCTATAGAGCTGATGCAGGTTATTAAAGGAATAATCAAAGATGTAGCGCTACCACATAAGTGCATCTCATAGACCCGTATAGCAGTGAAGTATGGATAGCAGTAAATAATGTTTTTTTTAATCGTGGTCATTTAGGGGAAAACATTTCTTAACACTGTAATCTGGATCAGGATAAGGTATCTGTCTGTAAGAGGGAGGAAAAAACAGTTGAATTGAGGATGCGTCACTTTTGTGGAGTAAAATGAGAGATTGCACACACTGCAGGGAGTACAGAAATTGAGAGATAACTAAGATAGCGAGCAAAAAAATATTCCTTGCTGGGTTTTGTTGTTGTTTTTTGTTTGTTATCGAACTCATCTTTTATTTTTTTGTTCTGATTTTTTTCCCCTTCACTGGCAACGATTTATCAGTCCCTTGTTTTCTCTTTTTTTCTTTATCTTACCTACTCTTGACTCTTTTTTATTACTTTTTATCATTTTGCATTCGCAGCATGAGGTACAGTCACAACGCATCCGTGAAGAGCATGTAAAGTACATATGACTGAAAGCGCAAGGTCCCTGGTGGTAACAGTTTTTAAGCAGGGAATTCAGTGTTTTTTTAACTTGCATTTTTTTGTTGTTGTTGTTTCCAAGATGGGAAAAAAAAATCTTGTCTGTATCAGCACATCAAGCATTCTCCTGTGGGGCTTGTCAGACACCCGTCATAAACTGTGACTATGAATGGCACTCTGATGACCCCGGTGTAGATGTGACACAGGCACACAAACACACGTAGAATCCCATTCCTTCATTGTGGTTACCAACTGCAAACACACATGCACACACACACACACACACACTTAAGCCCACACGACTTTAAACTTGTGTGAACTTCAGAGCTGATCCATGCTGGGTTTCGTGACTTGTGATTTGATTACTATGGAGAGCTGCCAGCAGTGTTTGCACTAGAAAGTTGCACTTCTGACACTTGACCACTCACCACACACACAGTGCGACACACATGTTGACTGAAACCGAAAGTCAAACACACACACACACACACACACACACACACACACACACACACACACAATACCTTCCCATCCTTTCATATGCTCTTACAGTTTTTTTGAGCGATCACATTCCTGGGAGGGGAGTCACTCGGACAGTGTGTCTGATCTCGCTATGCTGACTTGTGATTACAGAGATAAAAGGGCAAGCCACAACCTAGGAAGCAACACCGGAGGCAAGAAATAACACCCGACACAGTTTTGCAGCAGCATCAACAGCAATGGAGGATGACAAGGGTGTTAAGTTCCATGGAGGGAGGTCAGGTTTATCATGGACCTGGTTGGTTCAACGCGGTCGAACTGTGTGAAGCATAAAGAGAGGTAAAAAAAGAAAAACAATCTTTCCATCTGGAATGTAGTCCTTTTGAGAAACAGCCTGTGCTAAAAGATTTTTCTAACAACAATGAAAATCCATTCTTTCCAATTAATTTCCAATAATTTTTTTTCCAAAAAGGTAAATGCAAGTTATTCAGTAAGACTGTTTTTGTAATTATATTATTTGCAATCAAATCTAAGTAAACTCATCCATCAGCTTTGCTAATTGAGTTACTAAACGGGACCTCCCTGCTGTGTTTGTGCTACATGTGCCTTTTGGACCGTTTAATGAAATTATCTGCCACATTCTATGTGGTACAGACCGTCCAGTACGTTTACACTACAGTTTTCATGAGTCAAATTCTAGTATTTTGTGTGTTGCAGTCATATAGTCTATGGATAGAGCATTTCGCGTTTTCTAGGTTTGCTAACTGATAACTTAGCACTTAAATCTACATTCCCATCCCACGCACAAAACCAAAAAAGATGGCATCCAATGCTAACATTAAAAAAATTGAAGAACCCAGAAACCATGAGAACATGTATAATTAGACAGTGTTTAAATGGTCATCTTCCTAGTTCTCAGTGCATGCAGAATTATCCCCATGTGGGAATAGCACAGCTAACAGTCTGGTGCATCATGCTTCATCCAGGCAGTGCAGTAAAATCATCTGAGATGGACTATGTCCTGCTGTGTGCCACATGTGAGAAAGGACAACTGTGATAAATGGCCTGATTTGACCAAAACTGCCTGAAGTTTATGTATGAAATTGGCTCAAGTTTCCCTTTGGGTTTGCTTTTAAAGCACATCAGCTACTGTCTTGACCAAAGGCCAGCCAGCCTTCTCCTGGTGCTCTTGGCATGTGCAGTCAAAAATAGTCCACGGCTACTGTCCTCCTGATGAACAGTAACTTGCAGCGATGAGACTTTGCTCAGTTTGTGTCAAGGATAGAAAGTGCTGACCAGAGTGCAAAGAGACAAATAGAGGCAGACGTACCTGATTGACTGAACTCATTGCTTAGGAGGCTGCCAGTCACTGACAGAGTAAACTTTCTTTAATTAACATCAGCACATTCTTCACATGATTATTTTATAGTGGCTAGGGTGAGTGTGACTGAGGCAGATCGCAGTCAATGACTTTCAGAAAGGGGCAATCGTTAACAAAGTCCAAAATGTGTTTCTGCACTTTAATTACATTAAATCTACTATTTGTCATGCGTTAGTTAGATAAAAAAATTTAATTATTCAAGTGTAAGAGATAAGAAAGTGAAAGAGCCCCAGTACAAATCTGCCACTTACATGCAAACTATCTAAAATGGCACTAATTTCGCTTGAGTCACAAGAATATTGATATTTCTGTGCCCAGTGAGTTATATTTGCTGGCATTGCTCTGTTCTGGTACTTCCCTGTGCATACATGGAATGCAAGACACCCCACCCCCTTACCCCAAGGACAAAACAGGTCTGATATCTGTGACAACAGATACTGTCCTTAATAAAAAATGTTGAGTTGTGGATCTCTTAAAATCATCATCAATATTTAACTGCAATTAAAAAAAAAAGTAATTATTGAGAGAATTCAGTTGAACTTCCCCTCCTTTTAACTTCCTTATTAACTTTTTCAAACTATTTTTACATCTGATAATCAAGATCAGGGTGTCTAGGTTCCACAAATTGCCCGAATTCCAGTGCTGTTATTAGGCCAACTAATGAGAGACCCTTCAGCAGACTCCACACATTGCTACGCTCGTCATGGAAAGAAATCATGTGGGCTCTGGACTGGAATTGGGCCACTGTGTTTGCCGTCCTTCAGGCAGCCATCTTTAAAGCCATAATTTTATACTTAATGTCCTTTCCTGACTTTATGAGGATTGGAACTGATTGTGAACTGGGAACATGTCAAAGTCAACAACAACAAACAAAGATGGACTGGGGGACATCAGTGGCCGCGGGACATTGAAGGTTTTGACCATGAACCACAAAGGCCTGCGGGTTTTTGTCCAAATCAAGGGGCCGGCAGCCAGGGTCATTGGCTGCATGTCATATTGCATCTTTTGCACCCAGCCATTGCTTTATTTCTCTAGTAAAATTTCATATAATTTATGCCCTGTGCAACTATAATGACAATACGAAGCTGTTACCACACATTTATATGCTTAATAGCTGTGATTGGTGTTTGCAGTACCTTACAGTGTGTTAAGATGTCCTATAGAGTGGAGGAAATACAAATAAAGATATTTTTTGGGGGTATTTTTTTGTCTTCATTATTTTCTTCACTATTAAAACAAACCTACAATTATATAATTATATATATATATATACCATATATACCACGGGTGCCTGTGGTGCATCTTTAGGGAAAATATCTGACATATAATATGGCCAGCTATTTGGTACAGATCATCAAAGTGTGTAACTCTGTGCTTCAGTGACATTAGTTATGTGACTGATAGAAACTGTCATCGTAAAATCAAGGGGTTTAACAGAAATATTTCATTATCTGTTCAGGAATTACAACCATTTCTTATACACAGGTTCAGAGGCTCACAAGTAACTGGACAACTGATTGTTATTCCATGACGAATTGATCAGATACAAGGTGTGCAGTTGATTCCAGTTGTTCAATTTGCATTTAGCAACTTTGCTTTCTTTGGAACTCTCAATAGGCTTTCCAAAGAGCTCTGAATACATGCGAAGAAGGTGTCTTGAGCAGAAAAACCAAACTATATCGATCACACATAACGAAAAACAACTAAAAGTAGCCAAATCAACAGTCTGTACATTCTTAAAAAGAAGCAATGCAGTTGTCAGCTAAGCAACACCAAAATTCCTGAAAGACCACAGAAGACCACTGAAGTGCATGACTGTATAATCTTTGCCAAAATTGAGAAAACTCTTTCACACACCAAGTCAAAAACACTCTCGGGGAGGGAACCTTCATTAATGTCAATACAAAGGGTTTACCACAAGATGCAAACCACTGGTTACACTACACATGAAGCCAGATTACACTTTGCTGTAAAACATCTAAGAGCTAATAGAATTATAAGGACACCACATTATCTGCCAAACGTGGTTGAGCCATTCTTATGGAATGGACATATATGGGTGACTGTGTCACTGAAAATGAGACTTCTAGTAGAAGTACAGTGGGGCAAAAAAGTATTTAGTCAGCCACCGATTGTGCAAGTTCCCCCACTTAAAATGATGACAGAGGTCAGTAATTTGCACCAGAGGTACACTTCAACTGTGAGAGACAGAATGTGAAAAAAAAAATCCATGAATTCACATGGTAGGATTTGTAAAGAATTTATTCGTAAATCAGGGTGGAAAATAAGTATTTGGTCAATAACAAAAATACAACTCAATACTTTGTAACATAACCTTTGTTGGCAATAACAGAGGTCAAACGTTTACTATAGGTCTTTACCAGGTTTGCACACACAGTAGCTGGTATTTTGGCCCATTCCTCCATGCAGATCTTCTCGAGAGCAGTGATGTTTTGGGGCTGTCGCCGAGCAACACGGACTTTCAACTCCCGCCACAGATTTTCTATGGGGTTGAGGTCTGGAGACTGGCTAGGCCACTCCAGGACTTTCAAATGCTTCTTACGGAGCCACTCCTTTGTTGCCCGGGCGGTGTGTTTTGGATCATTGTCATGTTGGAAGACCCAGCCTCGTTTCATCTTCAAAGTTCTCACTGATGGAAGGAGGTTTTGGCTCAAAATCTCACGATACATGGCCCCATTCATTCTGTCCTTAACACGGATCAGTCGTCCTGTCCCCTTGGCAGAAAAACAGCCCCATAGCATGATGTTTCCACCCCCATGCTTCACAGTAGGTATGGTGTTCTTGGGATGCAACTCAGTATTCTTCTTCCTCCAAACACGACGAGTTGAGTTTATACCAAAAAGTTCTACTTTGGTTTCATCTGACCACATGACATTCTCCCAATCCTCTGCTGTATCATCCATGTGCTCTCTGGCAAACTTCAGACGGGCCTGGACATGCACTGGCTTCAGCAGCGGAACACGTCTGGCACTGCGGGATTTGATTCCCTGCCGTTGTAGTGTGTTACTGATGGTGACCTTTGTTACTTTGGTCCCAGCTCTCTGCAGGTCATTCACCAGGTCCCCCCGTGTGGTTCTGGGATCTTTGCTCACCGTTCTCATGATCATTTTGACCCCACGGGATGAGATCTTGCGTGGAGCCCCAGATCGTGGGAGATTATCAGTGGTCTTGTATGTCTTCCATTTTCTGATGATTGCTCCCGAAGTTGATTTTTTCACACCAAGCTGCTTGCCTGTTGTAGATTCAGTCTTCCCAGTCTGGTGCAGGTCTACAATACTTTTCCTGGTGTCCTTCGAAAGCTCTTTGGTCTTGGCCATGGCGGAGTTTGGAGTCTGACTGTTTGAGGCTGTGGACAGGTGTCTTTTATACAGATGATGGGTTCAAACAGGTGCCATTCATACAGGTAACGAGTGGGGGACAGAAAAGCGTCTTACAGAAGACGTTACAGGTCTGTGAGAGCCAGAGATTTTCCATGTTTGAGGTGACCAAATACTTATTTTCCACCCTAATTTACGAATAAATTCTTTACAAATCCTACCATGTGAATTCATGGATTTTTTTTTCACATTCTGTCTCTCACAGTTGAAGTGTACCTCTGGTGCAAATTACTGACCTCTGTCATCATTTTAAGTGGGGGAACTTGCACAATCGGTGGCTGACTAAATACTTTTTTGCCCCACTGTAGTAGGAAAAATTCTTAAGTGCACAGGGCTATCTTGTCTGCTCAGATTCAGCCAAATTCTGCAAAACTGATTGGATGGCACTTCACAAATGGATAACGGCCCAAAGCATACTGGAAAAGCAATCCAATAGTTTCTCAAGGCAACGAAATTGGTCATTGGCCTAAACCACCTGATCTCGACCCAACGGAGCATGCTTTTCACTTATTAAATACAAAACTGAATGCAGGAAGAGCCAGAAACAAGCTTGACAAGCAGAGCATGTCAAGGGAGGAAACGCATTTATGGATTCTAGACTTTAGGCAGTCATGGGTTTAAATTATGTTAGCCTGTTCAAATACTTTTAAACTGCAGTTAACTGTAATATGTAACACATGGTGTATTCCCATATTTGGTGTAATAACAATCCTTTATCATCCTATCCTCATGAAATAAACAAGGCCTGTTGTGATGGTAGTTTAACACTTCAACACTTTTCTACATAGCTGGTCTTAATAAGGCCAGGCGAGGATGAAAAATAAACCTCAAGGCAAAGGAAAATAGTTGATTTTTCAATTTTTCTTATTTTTTTGCACATAGAGCTGTGGGGTATGTGAGACCTTAGACAAGTGCAATAACTATCAACAAAACAAAAGGGTTAACCTTTAATAATGCCATGTAATACCACAGATTGTTTGAAATGAAAATAAGTAGCCGTGGGGTTAACTGGGATAATAATTGGAGGTTAATCACAGGCTTTGCAGCTGACCCCATAGCAAGCAGAGCTTTTTTTCTTGTCCAAACATCAGTAAGCTCTTTAAAAGTCTCCAGCTGAAAGGACATGGATTCATGGATTTATTGGCGCTAACAAGAAGTGTCAACCTGAAATATTGCATGTTCTGCTCCCTGTGTCGTAATCTGAATAAATGCCTGCACAGAGGCCATTTACAGCTATGCTAATTTAAAATCAATGCAGCAGTCAATGAGGATATAGTCCTCTGACTGCAGTTTCCCATGGTGCCGTTACACTGTTGTGTAGATAAGTGGTGAGAGCACGATTCATATAGAGAGGGGTAAACTTCCTGATGCAGCATTTAGCCCCCGCTGCGAGACAGAACATGCTTATCGCTACGGCTGAGGTGGGAAGCAGCTGCTGGAAGAAGAAAAAAAAGACAAAGGAGAGCTGCCACTCAAGGAATAAAAGACATTACACAAGCCGGTGAGATTTAAATGAGAGGAGATGTACTGCTGCTGCCCCAGCTTCCAGATTATGCATGGAAAGCATTAACCTGGCTTTTAGTGTGCCACAATGGGCCCCTTAGCCTCTGTCAACCCACACACAGCTGAGTCCCAGTGACATCGACTGCTCTGCAAAAAACATTCATCCACTACATGCACACAGACATACATTCATGCATACACATGTGCACTCTCAGCCAGAAAAGACAATGAATCTGAAACGAGTTAAAGCCTCTCTGAAAGCACTTTATTAGCTTTTATGACATGCATTTGCAATTTTGCTTCAATGGTACTACATGATGTCATGATGTAAAAAAGAATGCT
Source organism: Maylandia zebra (assembly GCF_041146795.1). Taxonomy (NCBI): domain Eukaryota; kingdom Metazoa; phylum Chordata; class Actinopteri; order Cichliformes; family Cichlidae; genus Maylandia; species Maylandia zebra. Next base: position 37,281,888 of record NC_135188.1, on the reverse strand, counting down.
ATTAATATTTATATATAAATTCATTTCCGTAGTGCTAGAATTACTGTCTTCTTCTAAATCCTGATTTAAAATATGTTAACCCTTGAAGACATACTTTTATTGTCACGGAAGAAAAAAATCTCCCCCATTAATTTATTCCAGTATAAAGAAACACTGAGGTTGCCCTCGGGGACTTAATTTGTTCTTACATCAAGCTTGGATGGACACAATCAGTGACAAGACAGCGGCACAGCTGCACTTCTGGAACAGCAATGACTGCACGACCTATGAAAAGAGACGACTAAAAAAGGCATATGTCGCAGATCAAACTCGGGGACAGCGTCTTTGCACTTTTCTTTCTAAGAGATTCAGGCGGTACAATGGACGTTTTTTTATGCAAATGCACCCTTTTAATCAACCAACACTTCAGAGAGTCCTGTTTAAAACAAAGAAAAGAAAAAAGAAAAAGGCTAAATTAAACTATTTAGAGAACCTTTCCATACAGTTTTGAAAAGATAGGACAGAATATGCTGCAACACTAATGAATAAACCGTTCTGTTCCCAAAACTTAGTGTAGCTGTGATCCATTTGTTCAAAACTTTGGGCCAAACTAATGTATCCTAACTACTGTTGGATCAATTTTCAGATTTTGTAAATGAAATTGGGATCCCCACAGTGAACATCTTTGCAACTATTTTTGATGAATGAAATTTGGACCCCAGACGCTTACATACACTCATCATGGATATGAATGTCATGGTAATTTGGGGCTTTTTATGATTTCTCTGGGCTGTGCTTGCAATGATTCTACAGTCGTACCTCAACCAAATAGTTTTGGTAGCCATCAAGCTGCTGGCATAATCCTGACTGGATATTAGATCACTATTCTTGGAGGAAATGGTACATTTAAATTGTTTGGTTTCCTGGCACCGACCTGGCTTTTAGGTGTAGTAGATGGCTTTTCAGTAGGGTTGAGGTTGGGGCTAAATGCTAGGCTTCTTTAACCATTCCAAAACTAGTTTTGATGTGGGTTTGGGATTAATATCCTGTTGGAATACCCAACTGTGTCAAAGGTTTAACTGTCTAGCTGGTGATCTGAGGTGAAATTCAAGAATCTGGATGTAATCTGGAAGTAATGTAGTCTTTAGAAGACTCACCTTTACTCCTTCAAACATACCTCTTGTCATTGAGAACAAATAGCTATCCATCCAATATAAACTCACTTTACTGTAGACAGTGTTGCTGGTGTTCCAGGAGTTTCCAGTTCATGGCATGTTGGTAATTTCTGGGTTGTTTCTGAACATCCTAACCAATTTCTTTTAATGTGTGCCAGTTGTGTCTTTTTCTAGGCCTTGGCAAATGGGTGACAGATCTAAATAACTTGTATTTATGGACAACTGTTTGAACTGATCTTGGAATCAGCAGTTATTTAGAAAAGATGTTCCCAACATCTATGCTTCCCCATTGCAGATTTTCACTGAGTTCCTTGGACTTTCCCATTGTTCTGAGTATTGAGTGATCTTTCTTTTTATGTTGGCAAATGAGAAACTAGCAGGTTTAGTCACTCATGATCACTAATGAGAAGTTAATTGAACTTGTTTTAGAGTCATTGTGATCATAATCATTCCAGCTAACATGACTTGTATACCTATAATGAGTATATATGAACCTTTGACCACAAATCAACATTCCCAGTAAACAGAGTATAAACTGTCATGGTAAACTAGGAGTAGGCCAGAGTGTTTACATATTATGTCACTTCCTGCTAATGTTTTTTGTGCTTCTACTGGCAGCTATCTAACTTACACCAACTCTAACTTGCAGTACATAAATAGCATGCTGGATAGCTAAACCGAAATTGTTTGCATGGGAAAAGTAGCATTTTAGCATTACGCTTGTCAACTCTGTATCAAAGTACAGCTTCTCATCTTTTCATATATATTAAAATACTCAATTTTGAGGCTCATACTTGTGAAAAAAATATAAAATAGTATAATGCTATACTTGGCACTCTAATCATAGACTTTATAACAGATATTCTAAGTAGATTAGGTTGAGCTTGGTAGATTTTTATACGTTTACTGACACCTGCCCAGTATTTTTGCCTTGGTTTACCACAAAACCATGAGCAATTCATCAGTTTCCATTGCACTGAAAAAAAACTAGTCTTGGCATACAAGACTTTTCCGATCTTAGAGTTAGAAATATTGGATGACTTGTTTTATTGTAACTGGGACCCACAGAATAATATATGCCAATATACCTAGCAATGTCTAAGTAAATATATATAAATACCATGGCCCCATCACAGAACATATCCTTGTCCCTCTTTCAGAACACAGGTTGGATCGTTGAGCTGTAACAAGCTATATTTCTCAGCACCATTTGTGGTATAAGTAGGGATTACATTGCTTACCCTAACAATGGAAAAAAATGATATTCATGTCAGTGTCAAATATATATTTATATGTATATATAATTTTTGCCCTTGATCAAGAGACCCGTCTTTGCTTTTCCATTTCAGATTATTTTATGTTTCATTAAGTGGTATAAAAGCATTTTCCTGAACAGTCACCTGGCAACAAATAATACCCATTCATTTTCCATGACACTGACATGCAATACCTTTTTGAAAAGCTCTCACTTCGTGTTGAGTGGCATAAGCACACAGTACTCCAATTACAGTTCTGTGCACAGCAATTATGCTGTAAAGCCAAACAGAAAGAGACGCTGTTAATAGCTAATTTACTTTCCATTTAAAAATATATTTTGATAAATGCATTTATAGCACCCTTCCACCTAACACCAATGACTGGTTACCTGCGTCATACATGAGATTAACCAAGCAGTTTAGCCTAAAGTGACTTTGGAACTACGATTACCTCCCTTATTAAAGGCCCCCTCAAGTGACTTCATTACAATATTCAAATGTATGTACCGCTGCTGAAAATTGCCCATCTAAGGAGTAATTATGTCTCACAGTAACACTCCCAATCAAAATGGGATTTGCTTGTGCATCAGGGGATTAGGCACACCAATGTGCAGCTGTGCCAGTTTCAATTAGAAAGAACATGTTGTTACTCCACCCTGCAAACAATTGATTTCCTAACAGGGGATTTATATGAAACTGAGAATCACTGGTGACATTGCTTGGTTTAAATGGTTTAAATGCTGACATGTTCATCTACAGCCTTTTAGTCATTTAGCTAAGACAGCTTGATTCATCCCAATAGTTATTCCTCATGTTTTCATTTTGAAGTGATGCTACAAGTGCTACAACTAAAAGAAAACTGCAAGACAAAGAAGTCAAACTTTACATTTCTAATGAACATTTACAACCTGGTGTGAAAAACAGGGTCATTGGGGGCAAGGGGAGGGACTGGGTGTAATTTACCTGTTTAACCCCTTATTGACCAAGCTAATCTTGGCTATAAAGGGTCAGAAATCATACTACAAGTGAATAATTTTGCCCCTTTTTTCAGAACAACCTCAGTTTTCAAAATCTGGCAGTGATTTTACATCATTGTATTGTTATGACAATGGAACAACAGTTTAAAATGGACTGGTTTTTTTTTTTTCAAATTTATAGTTAAGTGGAAACTGATTTTCAACATGAACAAAATGTAACACAACATCAACTTAAAATATGAACTATACTAAACATAAACAAAAAGTTGAGCCTAGGCCACTCAGTTTTTTTTTTTTTAATTTTCAGCCCTTTTTGGGGGGGCTTTGCTACTTCTACACACCCACCTCTCTGCTCCATGCGTCATCAGTTCTTACTTGTGATTGGACTGTAGTTGCTTGCGTTTTCTAATGATAAAGTTTCGCAAGGCTTGTCTTCTCGTCTTTCAGTAACCTTTTGAAATGTCCCTGTAGCCCAAATGGTCGAGGAGTTACGTTAGGGCGAAGCGCACATGGTAAAAGTTAAGCGGAGTTGACTTTTCTTTATTCAGACAGAAGTAGCTTGTGGACGTTTTGTGCTACCATAATATCCCCATAAAGCTCAGCCTCTCTTCTTTCAGTAACCGTGTGAATTTTTCTCTCTACCTCAAATGGTCGATGAGTTACAGTACTGCGAAGCGCACATGTTAACATCTAGGCAGAGTTGAGTTTTCCTTTGTGTCAAGACAGCAGTAGCTTGTGAATGCTTTGGGCTACCATAATACACCAACACAATACACAGCTTCTCTTCTTTTTGAAGTTGTTAACAATTTCTCTCTAGTGTAAACAATGAGGGAGTTAGTCATATAAAGAGTGCTTGTAAAATAAAAAAAGGTTAAATTCTTAAATTTTGGATTAACACTGGAATTCCCAGCTTCTACCGTTCTACCTTTAAAAGCCGGAGAGCAGTCAAGTCAAGAAGGCTTCTACCTGAGACCCCCGCGGAGTCATCATTTTGCGTTTCTACCTTTAAAAGCCGGAGAGCAGTCAAATGCTGGAAGTGGAAGCTAAATTGGCTAGTCATTCATATGTATATTGGGTCGTTACCTAGGAATTCTGGAGGGAGGGGATTGGGGGAGAAATCAACACACATGAGTCTAGGTCCTTTGTTGCTGACATTTATTGATAAAAACAGTAGTTTCATTTCATGTTATTTCCTTTTTCATTTCAAGCAAGGAAGTGGATGTAGTTAGTAAGTAAGATATTTCAGACATTATTCTGACACAGAGGAGGAGATACTGGAATTATAATTAGTATCTATGCATGCATTTGTGATTTTGTTTGACCTTCCCATTGCTCACAATTTGAATTTGTTCACACTGCAGATGAGTGTCTCAGTCCCCAAACAAGCTCTCTTTTTCGGTGGAGAAGCAGTCTCCTCATCCGCAGTGAGTGTGGAGAAATCAACACACATGAGTCTAGGTCCTTTGTTGCTGACATTTATTGATAAAAACAGTAGTTTCATTTCATGTTATTTCCTTTTTCATTTCAAGCAAGGAAGTGGATGTAGTTAGTAAGTAAGATATTTCAGACATTATTCTGACACAGAGGAGGAGATACTGGAATTATAATTAGTATCTATGCATGCATTTGTGATTTTGTTTGACCTTCCCATTGCTTACAGTACAAAAAACCAACCATTTGTACACATATGTACTAATAATAATAAAAAGTGAGTGCAACACTGCAACCCATCACCCCGTCGTTCAGTGGTCGTTGATCAGTGGTCCATTGTGGCACCATTCAGAGCACTGGTACAATAGTACCAGCAAGATATGGGAAGACATTGCAAATGTACTTGGATTTTAGGTTGCAAGCCACCCAAAACTTGATCCCAAACTTGTCAGGTTTACTTGCAATATACTGCAGGAAACCCGTCACCCCGTCGTTCTGTGGTCCATTGTGGCACCACTGATCAACGACCACTGAACGACGGGGTGACGGGTTGCATTGTTATGTGGTCACACCCCCGTCGTTGATCAGTGGTCCATTGTGGCACCATTCAGAGCACTGGTACAATAGTACCAGCAAGATATGGGAAGACATTGCAAATGTACTTGGATTTTAGGTTGCAAGCCACCCAAAACTTGATCCCAAACTTGTCAGGTTTACTTGCAATATACTGCAGGAAACCCGTCACCCCGTCGTTCTGTGGTCCATTGTGGCACCACTGATCAACGACCACTGAACGACGGGGTGACGGGTTGCATTGTTATGTGGTCACACCCCCGTCGTTGATCAGTGGTCCATTGTGGCACCATTCAGAGCACTGGTACAATAGTACCAGCAAGATATGGGAAGACATTGCAAATGTACTTGGATTTTAGGTTGCAAGCCACCCAAAACTTGATCCCAAACTTGTCAGGTTTACTTGCAATATACTGCAGGAAACCCGTCACCCCGTCGTTCTGTGGTCCATTGTGGCACCACTGATCAACGACCACTGAACGACGGGGGTGTGACCCCGCTGATCAGTGTGACCTGACCCCACTGATCAATTGTGATCAAGGGTATATATATGATACAATCTCACTGCACTTAGCCTAACCCTTCATTGCCCTGAAGAATCCTGTGGTGTACGGACCTCCTCTCCAAGGAAAGAAAATGCAGAGAAGACTCACCACCCAGCAGGCGTTGGAAATGATCCTGGCGGAAGTCGACCCTTGTGACTCGGATGGAGAAGACCTAGAAGTTCAGCCGGATTCGGACTCAGAGCTGTCTGATCAGTCTTCCGGTTAGTTTCATTTCATGTTATTTCCTTTTTCATTTCAAGCAAGGAAGTGGATGTAGTTAGTAAGTAAGATATTTCAGACATTATTCTGACACAGAGGAGGAGATACTGGAATTATAATTAGTATCTATGCATGCATTTGTGATTTTGTTTGACCTTCCCATTGCTCACAATTTGAATTTGTTCACACTGCAGATGAGGAGACTGCTTCTCCACCGAAAAAGAGAGCTTGTTTGGGGACTGAGACAGCGAAAGATGGCACAGTGTGGCGTGAAGAACATGTGGGGACCCGTCTCCCTTTCACCCCTATAGAACCGTACGCTGCAGATGGAGAGCCAACGGCTAAGGCCAGGAGAAGTATCTTGAGTCGCCTTCAGAGCTTCCTGTGTTTCATCACTCTTGACATGCTTCGTAGCATTCAAGAATGGACTATTCAACATGCACAGCAAACGGAGCATGTTTGTTGGTTCATGGACCTCCCTGAACTAATGGCATTTATTGCTATTGTCATCTTGCGGGGGGTTTACAGGGTTCCATCTGTAAATGACTGCTGGTCAGCAAACCTGGGAAACCCACAGATAATTGGAACTATGGCACGAAACCGCTTCCAAGACATCATGCAACACCTACGCTTTGATGACAAGTCCACCCGCTGTGATCGAGCAAAGACTGATAAGTTCGCAGCAATTTCCAGTGTGTGGGGATCATTTGTCACCAACTGCATCACGTGCTACAACCCTGGTCTACATATCACCATCAATGAACAGCTTTTCCCATCAAAAACTCGGTGCAGTTTCCTGCAGTATATTGCCAGTAAACCGGACAAGTTTGGGATCAAGTTTTGGGTGGCTTGCGACCTAAAATCCAAGTACATTTGCAATGTCTTCCCATATCTTGGCAAGGACCCCAATCGTCCCACTGGGGAGAGACTTTCCGAAAATGTAGTTATGAGGCTGATGGAACCATTCCTGGACAAGGGCAGAAATGTTACCACTGACAATTTTTTCACATCGCTTTCACTTGCGCAAAAACTTCTTAGACGGAAAACCACCATCCTCGGCACAGTCAACAAGATTCGCAGGGAAATTCCTCAATCCACTAGACAGACAGATCGCAATGAATTCACCACTCAGGTATGTTGCAGGTCTTTTGTGGTTCTATGTTTATGTGTTTCATTGTGTGTAAAAGGGCTATGGAATTAACAATTTATCTTATTTCTTAGGTGTTTTCAACCTCTGCTGCCACGCTGACGGCGTATGCGGCCAAACGGAAGAAGACAGTATATATTCTTAGCAGCATGCACAGCGTGGTTCAGACCGAAAACACTACCAAAAGGAAGCCAAACACTGTCACCCTTTACAACAAGACAAAGTGTGGCGTGGATGTGATGGACCAGATGGTTCGGGAGTACACTGTCCGCAAAGGAACACGGCGCTGGCCAGTTGCCGTGTTTTATAACATGATTGACATGGCAGCACTGAATGCACATGTGCTGTATCAAGAATGCACCGGGACGAAGGAAAGACGGGTGGACTTCCTGGTAGCCCTTGCAACCGAATTGGCTCACTCTCATGTAGCTGCGAAGAAGGAAAGAAAAGAACAGTTGCTTCGGACACAACCCTCCACACCGAGCCCTGGAAAAAGGGCCACGTGTCAGGTCAAACACAGATGCAAAAAAAATCAGGCCACTGTGCGATGTGTTCACTGCTACAGGTACACATGTGGTAAATGCAGGCGACAGATACCGTGGCAGTGCCAGGATTGTGAGTGATTGCTGAAAATGTTGTAATGTACTCACTCAATTTTTGTTATTATTTGTAAACATGTGTACAAACGGTTGGTTTTTTTTCTATTTTCATCAATAAATGTCAGCAACAAAGGACCTACATGTGTGTTGAGTTCTCCCTAAGATGGCATACTGAAACACTCCAAGTGTTTGCAAGTAAACCTGACAAGTTTGGGATCAAGTTTTGGGTGGCTTGCAACCTAAAATCCAAGTACATTTGCAATGTCTTCCCATATCTTGCTGGTACTATTGTACCAGTGCTCTGAATGGTGCCACAATGGACCACTGATCAACGACGGGGGTGTGACCACATAACAATGCAACCCGTCACCCCGTCGTTCAGTGGTCGTTGATCAGTGGTGCCACAATGGACCACAGAACGACGGGGTGACGGGTTTCCTGCAGTATATTGCAAGTAAACCTGACAAGTTTGGGATCAAGTTTTGGGTGGCTTGCAACCTAAAATCCAAGTACATTTGCAATGTCTTCCCATATCTTGCTGGTACTATTGTACCAGTGCTCTGAATGGTGCCACAATGGACCACTGATCAACGACGGGGGTGTGACCACATAACAATGCAACCCGTCACCCCGTCGTTCAGTGGTCGTTGATCAGTGGTGCCACAATGGACCACAGAACGACGGGGTGACGGGTTTCCTGCAGTATATTGCAAGTAAACCTGACAAGTTTGGGATCAAGTTTTGGGTGGCTTGCAACCTAAAATCCAAGTACATTTGCAATGTCTTCCCATATCTTGCTGGTACTATTGTACCAGTGCTCTGAATGGTGCCACAATGGACCACTGATCAACGACCACTGAACGACGGGGTGATGGGTTGCAGTGTTGCACTCACTTTTTATTATTATTAGTACATATGTGTACAAATGGTTGGTTTTTTGTACTGTAAGCAATGGGAAGGTCAAACAAAATCACAAATGCATGCATAGATACTAATTATAATTCCAGTATCTCCTCCTCTGTGTCAGAATAATGTCTGAAATATCTTACTTACTAACTACATCCACTTCCTTGCTTGAAATGAAAAAGGAAATAACATGAAATGAAACTACTGTTTTTATCAATAAATGTCAGCAACAAAGGACCTAGACTCATGTGTGTTGATTTCTCCACACTCACTGCGGATGAGGAGACTGCTTCTCCACCGAAAAAGAGAGCTTGTTTGGGGACTGAGACACTCATCTGCAGTGTGAACAAATTCAAATTGTGAGCAATGGGAAGGTCAAACAAAATCACAAATGCATGCATAGATACTAATTATAATTCCAGTATCTCCTCCTCTGTGTCAGAATAATGTCTGAAATATCTTACTTACTAACTACATCCACTTCCTTGCTTGAAATGAAAAAGGAAATAACATGAAATGAAACTACTGTTTTTATCAATAAATGTCAGCAACAAAGGACCTAGACTCATGTGTGTTGATTTCTCCCCCAATCCCCTCCCTCCAGAATTCCTAGGTAACGACCCAATATACATATGAATGACTAGCCAATTTAGCTTCCACTTCCAGCATTTGACTGCTCTCCGGCTTTTAAAGGTAGAAACGCAAAATGATGACTCCGCGGGGGTCTAAGGTACTACCCCGAAATGACTGCTCTCCGGGGGTGTAAGTGTTAATGGGTCATGTGCTCTGTCCAAACAGGGAGCCATGCGCTCATTGTGATTTACTTAATTTGTCACAAGCACTATCATTGGTAGTTGATGTCATTACTTTGTCTGAAAGTTGAAAACATTTTACCTCTGTACACACTCTGCTCGGCCAGTGTTCAATAACTCTTGTCACTAGATAAAAGGCCTTCCATTAGAGCAAGCATAGCAAGTGGTGCTTGTCCAGTAAAATCTGAAAATGAAATGAAATTAAAATGAAGCAATTTTTTTAAACATTGATTAAAATATACCAAAGTGAAAGTGAATTATCCCCTTTCATCTCAAATGGAATCCTGGCATAAATCTCCTTAGCTTGTATTCATCCTTTAGATTACTCTAAACGTGTGGCCACAGTTGGCTATTGTGTCTGGAAGCAGACTTGACTCTGCTTCCATTGTAATCTGTATGGAGCCAGAGTGTTTGTGTCCTATTAACAATGACTTGAGCTTATCAAACTGAGAGGCCAGTAGCTTTTTCTGTTTATCTGTGTACGTGTTTGTGGATAAACCTGAAATTGATGAGAGACCACAATGCGCTTTCAGATTAGCAACTCTAAGAAATCACTTTGCTGAACGAACTGCTAATACACCACCTTAAATTTTCATGAAAAGTTTTGAATATTAGATATTGAGACTTAAGTATGGCACACAATGCTCAATACATTGGATTCAGTGTTCACTTTCTTCACATATATTTTTAGTGTGCCTACATACACAATCATGATGTAGGCCTGTGTTTCTGGGCTCATTAAAAGCCTCTCCCCACCCACCCCCCCCCCTCCAATACGTGAGTCTCATAGACAGCAACAACAGAAATATAAATTTAGACAATAAGAAGAGATTAAACAGAATATAAAGCATTCACCATAACTTCCTTCATTTTCTGCTGATAATTTATGTACAATTTTCCAGTATGGTAGGTTTATGTACAGTCAAGCCCATAATTATTCATACCCCTGGCAAATTTTGACTTAAAATTTACTTTTATTCAACCAGCAAGTTTTTTTTTTTGACCAGACGTAACACAGGTGTCTACAAAAAGATAATAATACAATGTACAAGAGGCATCACTGTGGAAAAAAATAATAATGTGTGTCAACAATCAAGAGAAAAGCCTTTATTGGCTGTTACAGCAATCAAATGCTTCCTATAATTGCAGACCAGCTTTTTGCATGTCTCCACAGATATTTTTGCCCATTCATCTTTTGTAGTGAGCTCCAACTCTTTCTCTTTGGAGAGTCTCCTTGCTATCACCCTGATCTTTAGCTCTCTCCACAGATTCTCAATTGGATTCAAGTCAGGACTCTGGCTGGACCACTTTAAAATGTTAATGTTTTTGTCTGTTAACCATTTCTTCACCACTTTTGCTGTGCGGTTTGGCTCATTGTTGTGCTGAAAAGTCCACTGTGCCAAAGGCCAAGTTTCCCTGCAGACTGCCCGATTTTGTTGTTGAGAATCTTCAAGTATTGGTCTTGTTTCCTTGGTGCTGTTTACTGTGATTAGGTTCCCTGGTGCACTGGCTGAAAAACACCCTCAAAGCATTAGGTTCCCATCACCATGTTTGACAGTGAGGATGGTGTTCTTAGGGTTGAAGGCTTCTCCTTTGTTATGCCAGATGAAGGAAACACCATTGTGGCCAAACAACTCAATTTTTGTTTCATCTGACCATAACACAGAAGACCAGAAGTCTTCTTCTTTGTCCAGATAAGCATTTGCAAAGGCCAAGCGAGCTTTTGTGGACCTTACCTGGAGAATTGGCATCCTCCTTGGTCTGCATCTGTGGAACCCAGCAGTGTCCGTTGGACTGTCTGCCACCAGCAGAGCACAGATTCAAGGACATGGCCTTGGTGGTGATCCTTGGATTCTTTTTTGACTTCTCTCACTCTCCTCCTGGCCAGCACAGGTGTCACTTTTGGCTTTCATACAGTGCAGAACACTTTTTCTCACATTTTTTCCACTGTAGCCACTGGAACTTGAAAACATTTAGATATGTCCTTGTAGCCCTTTCCTGACTTGTAAGCAGCCACAATGCACAGCTTCAGTCTTAGCCATGACTGTCCACAAGACGACTGCACATAGCTGCTGTTTTTCACTTGTTGAATTGATTAAAACAGCTGTTCCCAATTAATCAGGGTAATCAGGATGCTTTAGAACAGCCTGGATTATTTGGAATGGTATAGAACTTTGGATTTTCAAAGAGATTGGCTGTATCCCAATTCAGGGTCGGCAGGCTTAAAGTACGCAGCCTCAACGATCCTCAAGGGCCGCATACTTAAAGACCGCTAAGGCCGGAAGTGCGAGGCTTGTGAAATGGGACGGTCTAGCCTCCGTTGTGCTGCCCAGGTTGCCTAGCAATCATGATACTAACAGCTGGAAACGTGTCATACGTTTGACAGAAATGAAGGAGAAAATCTTTTGTTCATTTGTTTGTTTGTTTCTACATGAGCTTTGATCATTCTCTGTAAGATTAAGGTCAGCTATTGAACGGCGTATAGTTTAAAGTAAAGGCTTTAAAACCAAGTTAGTACAAACATCACTAATGTCACATAACTTTGTCGACATGTGGCCAACAGTAATGTTTTAATGTTCTTTGTTATTAAACATTTACACATAAATAAGTGACATGATATTCAGTACTTCCTTAAAGTTTACTCTTCGGCTGCCCCTCATCCGCCATTTTTTTGGCAAAATTATCCACACCCACTGCCGCGCTATGCATTCTGGGATATATTGGGCCACGAAGTCAACACCGCCACGTCCTTAAAATTCAGGGAAATTAAGGACGGATTTGAGGGCCGCATTTCAAGCAGCCTTCGAATTGGGACAGCCTTCGTCACGTCGCGGTGACGTAATCAGCCTTAAAATGTGGCCTTTAAGGCTGCAGACCCTGAATTGCGATACAGCCATTGTGACAAGGGTATGAATCATTTTGGACATGACACTTTTTGCTCAAATGTAAATAAAAGCTGTTTTTTTTCCACAGTGATGCCTCTAGTACATCATCTTATTATCATTTGGGAGACACTTGTGTCATTTCTGGTAAAAAAAAGAAAAAAAAAACTTGCTGGTTTAATAAAAGTAACTTTAAGGCTAAATTTGCCATGGGTATGAATAATTATGGGCTTGATGGTACAGTGAGGTTTTCAGTGTTTTATTGCTACATTTGTTAAAAAAAATGATTCTAAGAAATATATAAATAAAAAAATCTACCCATTATTGTCAGATAATAGTAACTATTTACATAATTATAGAAATAATAATAATATTTTACAATTCTTCAGCCAGGGAGGAGTGCAGAAAGAACAAAATACGCAAGCAAGCAGCGGGCTGTCAGCATGTATTAATGAATAAAAGATAGGCAGCAGAAAACAGTATGTTTTTAATCTGGTCTATTTTTTAGTGTCTTCTTAAACAAGGAGGAGGGTCATCATCTGTCTGCATGCCTTTCTGTAAAAGTTACTTTTGGTGCCATCTTCATGCATTTTCACTGTCATGTTTTACTACTTTTGAACAACAATCTATTATTTATCTTGTCCTGTAACCATTACAGAAAGTGGTTAGTACTGTCCAACAGACTTAGAAGGGCTTTCTGGATAATTAAAGTTGCTTAACATTAATTTTTTTAAAACGTTTTTAGCTACTATTTCCCAACTACTGAAGATCGATAGTTATCAGCCTTGATCTTGAGTACTTCGTGGTATTTTTTCAAGGTACTGGAGAGACTTAAGCAAATCTCAACCTTCAAAAGTACAGTAGGAACACTCCAAGTTCAGGGAGTCAGATAATCAATTTTCCTAATCAAAAAGTAACGTTTCAAAGTTTTGGCCTCTCAAGATACTGTTTCATACTGATCAAAGATTTACAAACCTAATGCCTCAAAAAAACTCAACACCCAGTTAACTTTGGCCAATGTGTGGAGCTGTCAGCATTCATATGAAATGCTGCTGTTTCGCTCCCAATTCTTGCTGAACACGGCATTGCCACCAGACACAGAGAGCTCATTTAGAGTTGTGGTTTAATGCCTGTCCCTTGATGTGGGGAGCTGTCAGCCAGCTGTCTTGCCTTTGCTCTTTTATATAGAACATTCTTCAGCTCAGTGCTGGGCTTATAAACATATAGTGTACAGAATATAAGCTCTGATGTTCTTAAAGGCTACAATAGGCATAATACAGCTGATCAAAGGTGGCAAGAAAGGCAGATGATGAAATATGGTTGAAGAAAACTGCTTACACGGCAGGTATGACTTGTCTGAATGCCAGTTTATTTTTGAAGTAAAACATGGCAACCTGAAATTAAATCTCATTTAAATGATAATTCAGTGGTTGCAGGTGTTTTTGTCCCCAGGCATGTGAAGTCACACCTGAGTCCTTGCCACGGTATCTCTAGCAAATCAAAGAGCTAAGACACTTTCACAAAACGGGCACAAACTCCAGTGTAAAAAAAGGTTCTTCGCATATGTACTCAAAAGAAAAGAATTTGAATTGGGCACACCATCACAACATGAGGTTAGCTAAAGGGCAGCTTTAGCTTAAGAAGAACAACCTTGGTTTAAATTGGGGTCAGACTTTGGTAGCTCTAGATGCCTTCTCAAATGTGATGATACCAGTGGTTTTTCCTCATTGTTAATACAACACATGAAAATCTAAACTGGACATTGTAGTGCATTAACTACAAGGTTCACTGAGCCTTCTGAAGGTCATGAGCTTCTATTGTTTTCCACGATCCATTAAAAGCAACCTCCAGCAGTGTACTTCTGCCCTGACAAACATAATCCATCATTTTATGTACAGCATGTTTCTTTTATTAATGCCTCAAACATATAGATAATTAAAGTCATCTTTATACCTGGAAGAGTGAAAAACAAAGAGCTTCAGTGTTTTCTTTTTTTTCCTGTTTCTATTACATCCATGCAAACCTAGCTTTACTGATTACACTAGAATAGAATAGGATTTTATAAGAAGTATTTTTGAAAGTATTTCCCAAGTGCTGTTAAACAGAGTAAAGAATTAATAACACATCTTTTTCAAACATGTTAGTTTTATTTTGGATGCTTTAAATTATTTAACTTTGCACACAGAAACAAAATGATTTCAGAAATTCAAAAAACTACCACTGTCAAAACGATTAGCATCCCGCAGTCCTGTGTTGTAGTCTCATACACGTCTCCTGAGCAATCCCAGCCCATTCTTCTTTGGCAAATCTCACAAGCGCCTCCAGATTTGACAATCTTCTGGAGTGGACCAGTGAGATTCAAGTCACGTATATATACAGTTCTTAAAATTTAGATTTTAAATATATCTATTTTTTAATTAGATAGATAGAGAAATAGATGATTTTTTTTTACTTATATTTCATTATTTAATATATTTATATTACTTGGGGGTTTTCTTATGTAAAATGTGAGGGAATATTTCGTTAGACTTGCAGAATGACAAAGATTCTTGAATCTTAACTTTGGTTTTCTTTGGTGACGTACTGTATGTTTTTGGTCGTTGTCTAGAAAGAGAAGCGATGATCCAGAACCAGTTTTGCTGCTGACGGTTTGAGGTTTTCTTCTATTCTTCACATATCATTTCTTCATCTTTTCATTCTCCTTGTTGAGAGTCACAGTTCCAGATGCACTGAAGCATCCCCACAACATCACCACCACCGTGTTTTACTGTGGAGACTGTGTTCTTTGGGTTCTACACCTCTCCCTTCTTTCGTCCAACATAAGCAGCATCTCTGTGGCCAAATAGCTCTAGTGTTGTCTTATGTGACCAAAGAAAATGCTTCCAGTATGCAGAATGTTTCTCCAGGTTATCCTAAGCTTACTACAGTATGGCTTGAAGTGGAGTATTTCTTGGTCTTCAACCTCAGAGTCCATTTCTGTGCAGAGTTCCAGTGATTGTCTTGTTTAAGATAACAATTCCCAACTTGGCTAAGTCATTCATCAGAGTCTTGGCAGTTGTTCTCACAGTAGTTCTGATGCATCTCTCGCTAGTTTTTTTTCCAGTCTCTGAAATCTTTTGGTTCTCTGCCAGGCTTGTTCTGTACTGTGTGTCTATATGGGACTGCCTGTATAAATAAAGTTTAAATTAAAAAATAAATAAATAAATAAAAATAAAAAATAAAAAAATAAAATAAATGTGTGTGAGGAACCAGGGCACCCTGACGAAAAGTGGGCTACTGGAACAAGAAGGCATCGGTGGGCAAGGGACGAAAACAGGGCGTTGTTGGAATGCTACTACGCAAGTAACCCCGGCGGAAGGGGCTACATGAATAGGATGAGGGACCTATAGATTCTTCGATACCCAACATCCACAATGACGGCGAAACAACTAGTAGCTCAGTGTTCCAACATTCGAAAGAAGGGACTGCTCTCACAGCTAGAGATTGACGAGGTACAACACAAATGCTACGGCAAGGAGGAGTCAGGACACCAGGTCAGGGGGGAGATATCACCAGCTACTGGTAGACAGAACAATCAGCCGAGACTGCAAGACCAGACTGACCAACCTGTGCACTGCCTGGATTGATTACAAGAAGGCCTATGACTCAATGCCCCACAGCTGGATACTGGAATGCCTAGAATTGTACAAGATCAATGGGACCCTAAGAGCCTTCATCAGGAACTCAATGGGGATGTGGCGTACAACACTAGAGGCCAACTCCAAGCCCATAGCACAAGTCACCATCAAGTGTGGGATCTACCAAGGAGATGCTCTGTCCCCACTGCTGTTCTGCATAGGCCTGAACCCCCTCAGTGAGATCATTAACAAGACTGGCTACGGATACCGACTACGGAACGGAGCAGTTGTCAGCCACATGGATGACATCAAGCTGTATGCCAAGAGTGAACGAGACATCGATTCACTGATCCACACTACCAGGCTATACAGCAATGACATTGGAATGTCGTTCGGACTGGAGAAGTGTAGTCGGATGGTAACAAAGAGAGGGAAGGTAGTCAGAACTGAGGGGATTGAACTACCAGAAGGCAACATTGCAGACATAGAGGACAGTTACAAGTACTTGGGGATCCCACAGGCGAATGGGAACCATGAAGAGGCCGCTAGAAAAGCTGCAACCACCAAGTACCTGCAGAGGGTCAGGCAAGTCCTGAGGAGTCAGCTGAATGGTAAGAACAAGATCCGGGCCATCAACACGTACGCCCTGCCCGTGATCAGGTACCCTGCTGGGGTAATAGGCTGGCCAAAGGAGGAGATAGAAGCCACTGACATAAAGACAAGAAAGCTCCTTACCATGCATGGAGGGTTTCACCCCAAGTCCAGCACCCTGAGGCTGTACGCTAAGCGGAAGGAAGGGGGCCGGGGACTGGTGAGTGTCAGCACCACAGTCCAGGATGAGACAACGAACATCCAAGAATACATTGGGAAGATGGCCCCAACTGACCGAGTGCTCAGTGAATACCTCAGGCAGCAGAAACCCAAGAAAGAGGAGGGAGACGAGGAACCATCATGGAAGGACAGGGCCCTGCACGGTATGTACCACCGGCAGATAGAGGAGGTGGCTGATATCCAGAAATCCTACCAGTGGCTGGACAAAGCTGGACTGAAAGACAACACAGAGGCACTAATCATGGCAGCACAAGAACAAGCTCTGAGCACAAGATCCATAGAGGCTGCGGTCTATCACACCAGGCAAGACCCCAGGTGCAGGCTGTGTAAAGATGCCCCAGAGACAATCCAGCACATAACAGCAGGGTGCAAGATGCTAGCAGGCAAGGCATACATGGAACGCCATAACCAAGTGGCCGGCATAGTGTACAGGAACATCTGTGCCGAGTATAATCTGGAAGTCCCGAGGTCAAAATGGGAGATGCCCCCAAGGGTGGTGGAGAATGACCGAGCTAAGATCCTGTGGGACTTCCAGATACAGACGGACAAAATGGTGGTGGCTAACCAACCGGACATAGTGGTGGTAGACAAACAGAAGAAGACGGCCGTAGTGATCGATGTAGCGGTTCCGAATGACAGCAATATCAGGAAGAAGGAACACGAGAAGCTGGAGAAATACCAAGGGCTCAGAGAAGAGCTCGAGAGGATGTGGAGGGTGAAGGTAACGGTGGTCCCCATGGTAATCGGAGCACTAGGTGCGGTGACTCCCAAGCTAGGCGAGTGGCTCCAGCAGATCCCGGGAACAACATCGGAGATCTCTGTCCAGAAGAGCGCAGTCCTGGGAACAGCTAAGATACTGCGCAGGACCCTCAAGCTCCCAGGCCTCTGGTAGAGGACCCGAGCTTGAAGGATAAACTGCCCGCAGGGGCGTGCTGGGTGTTTTTATATATATATATATATATATATATATATATATATATATCATATGGGGTCTAATAAATTGGTCATTATCTGTACAAATTATCCATTGTTTTTTGGACCTCAATCTTACAATTTTGGTAAGTACCACTTTTTTTCCACAAGTTACAACATTTAGACCAGAGAGTGGATTGCTATGTTTTTATCTAAACCTAAGGCAAGGTTGGTTAGCAAGCAACACACAGACACGCTTATCTTCTAATTAGTGCTAAATAACAGAGTAAAGTGGATAACCTGAACCACACAGCAAGCCATATTTTTGTCAAGTGATTCCATTTAAGACGCTCCAAAAGACGCCAACAACGCAAACAAGCAAGATATAAAGATGCTTTTTTTCTTTTCATTCTTTGTGCTCTGGAGCACACAAAACATCCATTCACACAGGTAATATGTTTTATGTTACAGCCAAACACTATCATGAAGCCAAACATGGATTTCTTTGCATTTAATCTCTTGAGCGATCGTGGCTCAAGAGTTGGGAGTTCGCCTTGTAATCGGAAGGTTGCCGGTTCGAGCCCCGGCTTGGATAGTCTCGGTCGTTGTGTCCTTGGGCAAGACACTTCACCTGTTGCCTACTGGTGGTGGTCAGAGGGCCCGGTGGCGCCAGTGACCGGCAGCCTCGCCTCTGTCAGTGCGCCCCAGGGTGGCTGTGGCTACAATGTAGCTTGCCATCACCAGTGTGTGAATGTGTGTGTGGATGACTGGATATGTAAAGCGCTTTGGGGTCCTTAGGGACTAGTAAAGCGCTATATAAAATGCAGGCCATTTACCATTTAACTGCATTTGAACGTCTACATTTTTGGGCCAGAGGTGGCAAAGGTCATGTGTCATGTAATAGCTCTCAATACTCGAGAAAATACACATGCTTAAAATGCTTCCATTCACATAAAATACAGAAACACAAAATGTTGTCCTGAAGTTTTGTGTGAATTATACACAAAACTTTGTATGGCACTGCTGATGAATATACTAGGAAAATTCTGAGACTGAACTACATCACAATTTGTCAATGATATTTAAATGAAGTTCGTAATCATGATTAGGACCATGTGTGTTTGCCGCTAACAGGTGTTGGAATATTAATACCCCTTGTTCAGTGATGTGGTACTTTTGATGCCTGTGAAACATTCTGTCCTGCATTTATGTTTTTAACATAATGGAATGTGTTTCATCAATGATGTATGTAGCCGTGCATAGAAGACAGCAACATGTAAGCCAATTTAGAAACTGATGTAAAATGTATGTCTTTTCAATGTAACTTCTAAGTACAGCAGACAAAAAGAACCCTGGCTT
Organism: Maylandia zebra; assembly: GCF_041146795.1. NCBI lineage: Eukaryota > Metazoa > Chordata > Actinopteri > Cichliformes > Cichlidae > Maylandia > Maylandia zebra. The sequence goes on along the minus strand of NC_135188.1, from coordinate 37,262,668 downwards.
ATTGTGAAGCAATCACACCTGCCAATTTCATGCACTTTCAACGTAATTCAACATAGGGTTGCCACAGCAACAGTGAACCAACAATAATTGTGAGATTTAAAAATTTAATATCTAAAATCATCTCAACAATGCACATAAGATCATGTTGTAAATAACTAGTTAGTTGTTTTTTTAATGCTTTTTTTTACTTACTGAACTTCTCACCACCTCCATTTACTTGTGTTTTTGGAAAAAAAAATTAAGACACGAGGTTCAGTTAATACAAATTTTCCAGGCACCATCACAGATGTTTTTTGCAGGGCAGGATGAGCATGTCTCATTCGTTGCACATTTCTGCATCTTCCAGGCAGTTTAGGGATTCATGCAGCAGCTTATGAACCATGATTCTGCTTCCTCAGCAACACCACTCCAGCTACTGCCAGGTGGGGTGTCTTTGAAACATTTATACAAAATGTACATCAAATCCGCTGCCTGCCATAGCTGTAATGTAAGGCTTCTTTGCAGTTTTCTATAATTTACACTTTCAAGGTGGTCTTCGTGTATTGCGTTTTAGGATAAATTGAGTCACCTTGAAGCGTTGCCAGAGGCTCGAAGCCTGCAGGGGCCCTCGTTAGGAGCTACTCTGAGGGATCTGCATCAACTGTCTTCTCTGACAAACCAGCCTCGCCTGCTGACTCCCGTCTTCTTTCCCCCTCACTCTGCACTGAGATATCCCTGCATGCAAGCAGTATGACAAAGGTAAAGTTGCACAGCGAAAAAACCCCAACAACCCTTCACTGACAGCGGCTAGTTTTGAAACAATACGGACAAGTTAGTTTTTTCTGGCTTTCAGACTGCCAGCAGAAGAAAGTCAGAGCTATATTTTGTAATTTTCCAAGTTTTCTTTCTCTTACAGCTAAAAGGCAGACCTTAATGACATTACTGCTTTTATAATAATCCAACCCATAGCCTGAGACGTAATATATTATCAAGAAATTTATGTGGAGGAGTCAAGCTGTTTCTGGCACTATCTGTCATTTTTCCTTCTAATGGATGGGAGTGATATTTTTTCACTTAAAAAGTCACTTAACACCAGGGTAGCAAGAAATGTTTCACTTTCCTGCCGCACTGGAAGTTTGAACTGTGGGAGAGGTAAAACGGCCATAAACTGTTAATCTACAGTTGGGTGAGAAATCAAAGAGAAACCCTGCAACTTTCATCCATACACCAAGGCGGTTCTGTTATGCTCTAGAGGATATTTTTCTGACATGTTTTGGGTCAACTTGGAGGAAAGTGTTACTTGAAATCAATAAAAAGTTGTTTCTCTACCCTGATGAAACATTTCTGTCCTGAGTAGTCTCTGATCTCATATGCTTTGCTCCTCAAAGTTGGTGTGTTTGTTGGTTGTCTGGACATAAAGTGTTGATAGGTGATATTGGTCCATACTACGATTTTATGCTGAATGAATGGAAGTAGATTTGAATATTTTGCTTTAATGCCAGCACAACCAGTGTTTTACACTACTACCCAGTTTACCCAGGTCCTATTCTGAAATACAACCCAAGAAGTCTACTTGGACCCACCTATGTAGTTATGTCAGCTCTGTCAAAGGCCTCGTAACTCTTGGGGCCTGAATGTGGAGCTTCTCCTGTTTACTTTTTTGAGAGAAATTCATCATTGATTCACACATGCTGATTAAAGGCTTCACATTATGTCCCGCAGGATTTTCTTCCAATGTAAATTACTCCACCTTTCATATGTTTTGGTTCTCTAACATGTTTGCAGTGGTAGGGAGTCAGTTCTACTGTTTTGCCACATTCAAATTCACCAGTGTTTTTCACTGCCCAGCCCACAGTCTGCCATTAGTATCTTCTCAAAGGAACCCTAATTCATTCAATTTATTCTTGACATTTAATTTTCAAACTTGTCAAAACATGAGCTGATTTTTAAAAAGTACCAAAACTGGACAAGTAACAGCATTAGAATCCATCCATCCATCAATTTCGACTCATATGAATTCAGGGTTGCAGGGGCTTTAGCCTATACTAGCTGCCAGAGGGTGAGATTAGGGTTTCTTCATAGTACCAGACTTCAAACCGCTGCACAATGTTGACCTGACATTTTACTCATTAAAAGTCGTTTACCAAAGTAGTGTGCTTCTATTTAATTGATTGGCCAACAGTGTACCCTACAAGATAACTTGCATGAAGGCAAGGTAACCTTTTCACTAGATGACCCAGCACTGTGTTGGTGTCACTGCTCTGTTAATAAATACTGGCTTATCAAAACTGTATGAAAAATGTTAATTTAAGAAGGGTGTTTGGTAATTTTCGCTCACAATGCCAGAAACTTTGATAACTATTTCACCTGCCTATGTCACTTAGGCATGGTTGTTAAAACCTGCTGGTGTTTGCTACCCTTTAGTTTCAACCTTAACTATAGCTTGGTGAGAACTAATTGCTGTATAATGTCATGCTGTGCATTGTAATGTAAGGCAAGAGCAGAGACTGTTTTCAAGAAAATAACTGTACACTGTAGCAAGACAGTATAGGGCTGCACCACTAAATATTACAGTAAATATATAAATATTACTACATCAGAAATTTTCACATTTCTTGGGAGTTATTGCTGTGTGTTAGGCCCTGTAGCAGTCTGTCAGCAGCAAAGCTCAGGGGCTTTCTCAAAAACAAATGAGAGCAACTTCTCAATGCTGTTCAGGCCTTGGCAAATTCTTTTACTTGTCTTCTGCATTTAGTGGCAGAGTCTTGTTTTCGTCAGTATACATTATTGATATTTGAAAGTAAAGTTGCCTTTAAACTGTGGTGCAGTGTGGAAAAACTGCATTCTGCTAGTGCAGCATTAATCTACACTTGTCAGAAGTCCACAAGTATCATATGCAATTCAAAGCTCCACAGGCCATAGGCCTGAATAAAAAGCCCACTGAAGAACAACTATAAGATACAACAGCCCACAGATGTGGTTCTCTGTAATGCTGGGATTGGGTTCAATTTGAATGTGTAAACTGATTCTTGGTACTGAAGATGAACGTGATACTGGAGAACTGTATTGTTTTCTTCTTTTTTTTTAACTTTTGCATGATGATTTTAAGAAGCAAAGGATTTTAAGGTTAACTAAGCTATAGCTGAGCTATAAATAAAACACGATAGAGCATAAAATTTGATACATCATATGTCCTTTGTAACAAAGTGCAATAACTATAAAGAGTTTTTTTTTTTTTACAGTACTTTACAATTGTAACTAAACACACAGTGGTGCATTATTATTAGACTGATCACCACTAAGGAATTGTACTTTATTGAACTATCTTCAAATGGAAGCATGAACCACTTCCTCAACACTACCTGTCATGTTCAAGTTTGTTCATTTAAAATAGATCTTGATTACTTTCATCTTTTCATCAACCATTTATTAGTTATGTTTAGCTAACTGACTTATCCTATGACTTTCTAAGATTTATGCTCTTCTTGTAGCTACTGTTTCATTTCAGATATTCATTATGTTCAGTGTCCAATTTCAGGTGTCTATCCATCATGTTTAGCTAGCTAGCTAACACTTTCAACTGTCAGACATACTTTTAACTTATAACTACCACAAACTCAGCTAGCTATTTCAACTGTTTACCAAGCAATTGTTTATCCAAACTGGTAGCTAACCTTTGTCTATAATTTTCCAATAGTTTAAACAGTTAGTTTTACTTTTAGCTCACCATTTCAACCCATTATTTTCTTGTCATTACTTTGACATCCATTTTTGCTCCACACTGTCTATTGCTTTGTGTTCACTGTTTTAACTTTTTAAATTAATTTAGTTCACATTTGCTTAGTTCACCATCTTAATTTCAGTTAATTATTATATTATTGTTATTACTATGTGTTAGTACTCGATATGCATAAACTTATATGTCTTTTGGGAATAACTGCTTTATAAGGGCCCAAGTTGTAGTTGTTTGTCAGTGGTCTCTGTTCAGCAAAGGTACCCTAAGCATAAATAAATCTATCAGCTCTTGGATGTTACAATTTGTGTTTCTTTAAGATTTTCTTTAAGATTTTTTCACATCGCAGTTATGTAAGGAATACTACAATGTTGTCTTTCCTGACCTGACTTTGACCTTGAAATAGATGCAAACTGATTTTGGCAGCTAAAGAGATCTGCAAGGTATTCTTTGTTTCACTGAGGAAATCATATCATCAGACAATTTTTTAAAAGACTCTTTGCTGTGTTTCAACGCTGCTACATTCATTTTACCCAACATTCCCAAACTGTGGCAACTATTTTAGACTCATGTTAATCTTCTCACTAAGAAAACCAGAAACCATAAAAACTGGAACCTAAGGTTTTAAATAATGAATTATAACGTTTTACCAGAATGAGTTTATCTTAAAACCACTTAATAGTGATGGGACTTCCGGCTCTTTTTAGAGAACCGGCTCTTTCGGCTCGGCTCACTAAAAAGAGCCGACTCTTTTGGCTCCCAACCGGCTCTGCAGGGTGTTTGTTGTTTTAATTAATTAATTATTAACAACAATATATAATTATGCACAAAAGGAATTACTAATGTAAAAAAAAAACCCTGTGGTTTTATTTATATATGTTTATATATAAATATATACAGTGGCCCCTAGAGACAAAGCATGTACAAACTCCAAAACACAAGTCCAGACGTGTGGTATCCACAGAAACCTCTGAATCTCAGCTAAAATGTCATATAAATCATTTCTACAACCACCAAACACATCGAAAACAAGCCATGATTAAACGAGCAGTTACGTAAATGCGCAAAAGACCGCTAAACAAACAAAACCGAACTAGAAATTCTCCAGACTTCATATAACCGGCTGGTTAGCTTCCAGAGCAATCACTGACTCCACACACCAAGTTTCACCACGATCAGACCAAAATTCACTGAATGAGCCGCAAAAGAAGACCACAAAACACACAGCGGCGCAAATGCGCTAAGACAGAAATTGGGTTACCGTCCAGAGTTCCTCCGTTATTTTTGCCGGTAAAATGGTAAATGGACTAGTTCTTATATAACGCTTTTCCACTCTTCTGAGCACTCAAAGCGCTTTACACAACTTGTGCATTCACCCATTCACACCCATTCGCACAAGCACAACTGACATTCACACACATTCATACTCCGATGAATGCATCGGAGAGCAATTTCGGGTTAGTATCTTGCCCAAGGATATTTGGCATGCAGACTAGGGGAAGGCGGGAATCGAACCACCAACCTTCCGATCAGTAGATGACCTGCTCTACCACCTGAGCTACAGCCACCCTGTAGCCATGGTAGCCGGTAGCCACGTAATTATCAGTAGTTACCATGCCTACCTAGCTGCATCAGAGCCGTTTTCCGTCAACAACCTCCATTTTAGACGCACCTACAGACACGTGACTGGACAGACGCCACATGCAGTAAATTTGGGCCCACGTGGGTTTTGGCATTGCAACGTCTGATTGCTTGAAGTGACGTGAACGTGGCATCGTTACTGTGATTCTATTGGCTAAAACAATTAAAACGAGGTGTTAATCACGCATATTGACCAAAAGAAACCAAAGTTACAGCCCCTCAGAGTTTAAAGGGCCAGACCAATTAAACGCTCCATGCGCACTGCAGAAAAGGGCCATTATCATGTAAATGTGCGGTTAATTTTTCAAAAGTATATTTTAAAAAAAGCATTTTTAGGCCTGTTAATAAAATTTATTAATTTCTGCTCTTTAATACTTGAAAAATTCAACTGGCACGGTGTCCAATTGTGTGCCAAAATTGGACATTTTTGTACAACTTCTGGATATTCATGTATTGACAGGGCTGTAATTTTTCACTGTTTCACTTTAGAAACATAAATCTTTGCACAGATGATGTTTATATGTTGGTTACTGAATTTCTGGAATCAAATGTGAACTGAGGAATATTTTTTAAAGGGTTATTAGTTAAAAATTAAAAACAAAAATTAGGCGAGGATAAAATCTACTTACTTTTTCTGTGTTCCAGTCTCAGTAACTTTGACACAGTAATATCTGCTTCAACATTTACACCTCTGATGAAATCTCACAAGTGTTAGCTTTATTTTGATACCAAGATTGTAAGCACAGAGTTTGTAATTGCAGAGAAATAATCAATTAGATTTGGGCATTACATTTTCGAGCAGGAAGCTCAGAAACCCCCTTGGGGCTTAAGAGGTTAAATCTTTGTTATTTTATATCAGTCCCTGTCTGTTTTTTCATAGCTGATAGAAGAAGAATGCTTTGCAATGAAAGTAGGGGAAAAATGCGTGAAAGACATGAAAAATAAAGCAAGTTCTTGTCTTTGTGGTTATGAAAAACCTTTGTGTGTTTAATCCATATAACATAAGATTTATCTAATGACATGAAAGCCTTCTGTGTGATCTTTTTTTAGCAGTCCGACATAGGCCTTTGCTCCTGTTCATTCTAGTGGATCTAATAAGAACCAATGAGAACTCGCTCTACTTCGCAATGGTCTGTGCACCTACTCAAAAGAATCACGACACTGGTTTTTGTTTGGCTTTTTTTTTTAAACTGAATTACTATTAGGACGGGACATTTTGGGGATCCTCTGATCATTTTGATATTAGAGTTCAAGTTCAGCTTTCGTGATAATCCATAATGTTCCATGTGTTCTTTCCTAACCGTTAGTTAAATGCATTTGATGTTATTCACCTCATCCCATATGTGGTTCATTAAAAGCATAGAATGAAAACAATTTAGATCCCTAGGCATTAGTAACCACTGTTGCAGACGGTGAAGTGATATAATGAAGCCTCTGGCCATATTGAGGAAGGCCTTTGGGCGGTAACAGCTGTGAATGACAAATTATTGTGATTTAGAGTGGATTTGGGCCAAACAGACTGCAGACACATCAGCATTTCTTTGACAGCAATCAATCAACATGATCAGACTGCAGTTTTCTGCTCAAATTCACCAGCATCACCAGAAAAGAAGGCTGTTTTTCTGCCCTTGTTGTCTATAATCAGACTCTATTTGCACACAATCCACCGCTACACCTCCATACTGGCACCAGATGTGTTTTCCAGCAGAGTTCTGACACAACTGCAAGGCTTCAGTTCTGCTCTGCTCCCTGTTTAGCCCTCGCTGTTTTCTTCTGATCTGTGATGTTTTCCATTACGTTCTTCTCTGGCTCGCTCTAATCTCGGTTCCTCTCTGATACTGCGTTCTCTCATGTCTTTCGGTTTGTTCTCTAATCTTCGCACCATTGATGTTCTGTACGTTGCTGCACTTTAGAGAACGTTTCATCTGAGCAATAACATAAGCATTGCGGGGGAGGGTCCTCCCCCACAAAATTTGGAGAGTCAAACAGCAAATTTCAGGCATTATTGTAAATTTTTATGCACTGATTTCTGCTTTTAATGCAGGAATTGATGGTAGAAATGCCTTAATTTTTGTAAAGTTAAACTCAATTCCGGGAGCATGGTATGGTTAAACAATTATAGGAATATAATGCAGCGAGGCTGCCAGGTACACTGTAACTTTAAAATTATTACTTGAAAATTAGTCGCAACTTTTTTCTTTTCTGTCAAAAACTTGTAGGCCTACAGATGGAAGAAATGCACTCTTGTTTTGGGTTTGCCTGATTTTAGATATTAAAGTTGATGACCGTCTGGTATTGGGCCACTTTTGTGTGATTTTGCTTTTGCTATGATTTTTGTGTTTCATATCCTCTTTTAATGTACATAAGTAATAATTCCGTTCTTAAATAGCTTGATTTGTTTTCAAAAACATAGACCCAGGCACTCATTATAAAAGAAGGTATGTCTAACTCTCGAGAGTCGATGGAGGCGCATCCAAGAAACATGACATTTTTAAGATGATGTAAGACACATCCTCGCCAAGTGTCTGTTTTTAGATGTTTAGAACGTGCAGACTTCAAACTATGTACCAGTTTTTAAATTGTGTGGACAGGCCAAGTAATACCAGAGATGCGTCGCATTTGATGATTTAAGGCTTTGATGCAGCTACTCATCCATGGAAATTGACTGTGGAATAATTAGTAACGAGGAAATTTCACAACTGGATTTGTTGGACAGGTGCTCAAGTCGATTGGAATGATTGGAACATCTGAGTTCATTGAATTGGATAGATAAGTGAATGCTTCTGCCAGTATAGTGTACATATATAAATTTATATTTCAGCATGAAGGCACATCTGGTCTTGTAGTGAACTGAAAACAAAAAGGTTATATATTTATATATTTTCTTTCTTCTTTTTCCTCCTTAATTATCAGCCTGCCTCGGAGTTAACAGCATCAGAGGAGATGCTCTGCATCCATGTGTTTCTAAGAGAATTACGTTTACTACAAATTATTAATCAAACTAAAATTTATATTTTGAGTTGAGATGAAGTTGAAGTACATCGACCTGCCCCATTCGTCTGAGCAATGTCACGGTGTTTAAAAAGGGTCTGCTTTAAAAAAGTCTCCCCCCCAAAACCCCATACCGTCTCTTTTCTTTTGGGTTGTACTTGAATTCATGCTCCAAGAGGAGGAAAATAAACCTCAACAAGCCTTGGCCGATACATTTTTATTTTCTGTCCAGAATTTGTCGGCTCATTTCTTCGAGTCCTATCTCTTCAGTGTGTGTGTGACGCAATAAACAAAAGCGGTGGAGACCAAATCCATTAGTGTGAGGGACGTTATAACATAATCTGAAACAGAGAATTTTTTTTTCTCTTTGCTCCCGCAACGACCCCATTTAGGGAACGACTCAAAGCCGTATTTTACTTCGGTGAAAGCATTTGTAGTTTGTCGGGGACCAGATTTAAGAGGCTTCTTAATCACAGTGTGCTAAGCCTTGGGGACTCAAAGTAGATAACAGCACCACACTGGGAGATTTTTTTCAGTTAAATGTTACAATATGAATCATCCATTTAACAGTCCTTTATTTCCTTTTTTGTCCATTACCAGCATATGGAGGGCCTTTCTATCAGCATTCGTTCCTACGTCTGACTTTAAAGATGTCTCGCTACCTCGGTGGCTTATCTCATATGGTGCTGAGTCACACATACAGTATACTGCTACAGCACAAAACAAAGAGGACACACCTCACTAACTTACAGATATGATTCATGAAAGCAGGTGAAGTGCATTTTTCCGGCTCTCTCTCAGTCCACTCAACCCCTCAGAGGGCAGCCGCTGAATAATGATCGGCTTCTATCTATAATATGTTCTTCTACAGCCCTCCCAGTTTCAAGTGCTTTCTGGCAAGATGACAGTGCTGTCATCCACAGGGCGTGCATGGTCACTATCTAGCTTGATGAACATGAAAACCATATCAAACAAATGCCACAGCTGTCTAAACTGCCAGATCTGCACCCAATTGATCACTCCAGGGAAAGGGATTTGCCTGTTTTTGTCAGTAGCATCCCGCCTCTTGTGTATAAAATTGCTTAGCATCACATGGAGCTGCTCATTATAGCCAGAGTCTTGTTTAATCGCAGCAGCTGGTGGACTGAATGCCTTGCTTTTTGGCTCTTGGAGAAAGACGCACATTAGCTTTAAAAACAGAAGGATTTCTATTTTCTCCGAGTGCCCAAACCAGTTCTGTGTGTAACAACTACAGCACAACACAGAGACAGTACAAGGAAGAGGCATGAATCCTAAATAGAAATCTTTGGGATTTTTCCAGTTGCTGCAGTGACGCGAGTGCTCAGTTGAGGTTCGCGATAGATTTAACTGCGTTGCTGGCATATCATATTAGGCCATTGGTGGCCTACGTCTGCAGTTTTCTGTGAGGCCTGTTGTAAGCTCCAGAAGGTCATCTCTGTAGACAGGCTGTGATCAGCATACCTCTACCTGTGCTGTGGTTGGTTTCCTATTCTTTATGGATTTAGCCAACTAGATCCTACAATTCATAGGCCTGTTATGGCTGCTTTCCAAACCCTTAGCTAGGATAAAGATGGAATTCGGCAAAGGATTACTAAAGAACATTATCAGTTTAAATTCAAATTGATTATTTCTTCAAAAAGCAAGTCCTGATACTCAGCAGCCATTCTGAAACATACCTATTCACTTATATTTCCAATTATTTTGGCGACATCATTGAAACTAACTTCCATTTCAAAAGTCAGTAGGATAGAAAGTCATCCAAAGCCTTTTCTCCTGGTAGTTATACTTGTTCTACTACTTTTGCTGCTGCAATTTCTTCGATCCATCCATTTCTCTCTCTCTTATATCATCTCTGCTGCTATCCAGGACCTAACCTAGCACACACCAAGCACATCATAATCATCAGTCACCACTGCCACAGTGTTCATCATTGTGAACAGTTGCGCAACAAAACTAACTACCAGTGTAAACTTTGAATAACATGGATTTATTTCAGAAATGTTTGCAGAAATATTTCAGAATATGCAATGTATGATTGGTTGGTATTATTTACTATGTATTGTTTTTCTATGCTTTTTTGGGGGGTCTTTTTAAGCATACTTTAGGTTTGTAGTGCAGTAAAAAACAAATGCAGTGTGCACGCTTTTGTTATTTGCTCTGTTGCAACCCAATTTAATAAACCTGAAATAATTTTGCATATGATAATATTAACATGTACCCCCATATGTCACTCCATATATGCCTATATGTTTTCAATAAGTATGAGACATAGTTTGAAATAGATCTATATAGCATTATTATCACTTTGACCACTCCTTCAAGGTTGATACATTGATCTGAAAGTCAGAGGTCAAATCTGACATAATATTTGAAATCTTAATCCAGTACTTTACTTGCCTTGAAGAACTTGGTTGATGTAAGGTACTTTTTAATGGATTGTTTTATCAGAATTCATTCAAAACGTTTTGAGCTACCATGTCTACAGACAATTCACTACAAAAAACATAACCTCTTTGGTTGAGGTTATGAATTAGGACATTACATGTGAGCTTTAAATTTCTGATTTATAACATATTTTCTGAGGAGTCCTTACCTTTGAAAAGAATGTCTCATCTCCCTCTCCTGGCCTCTCTTTTCTACATTCTCCATCTCTGAGAATACAATTATAACATATTAGCACTGCCTTCCTTCCCTGGAAAATAAACTCACTGGACTTGAGCTAGCAGACAGACTGGTTTGCACAATACACAGAAACAGTTTGTGTCACATTGGTTGAGCTCTTTGAAATCTTGAAATTGAAATGACCTGCTATTTCAAAAAAGTTACTCCATTGATGCTCAATCCTTTTCTGTAGCACTAGATAGATGCTGAAGTACTGTGAATGCAACTATATTGAGATCTGAACAACAAAGATATGATAGCCATGAGTTAGTCAAGTCACCATATGGCTCTATCTGCACCCATGTTTTTTCTGTCTCTGTGGCAAAAAAGGACGACCAGACAGCAACACATGAAAACTGAACTGAACTCTGTATTAATATCCTGGCATATCTGCAGTTATACCCACCTCATGATTTTTGTCAGGCGTCTAGCCCACACAGCATCTATCAGTGCCATGAATAAAGTGTAAGGAGCCCAGATTAGGCCCAGATGTGTCTGCTGGGCCATTTATACACTGGTCCTGCAAAAGCAGCACATTCTCACTCCCAGCTCATCACAATACTGATGCTTGGTCAGCAACCTCAGGCATCATATTTTACACACTGGAGGATGTTTTTTTCAGATTTGATAATTGTACCTTAGACATCAATAGACATTCTTCAGTGTCTGAAAAAAAAAAATAAGAAAGCACTGTGAAGGGGAATATTGTAACCAACACCATGGTATTTTCCTAATCCTAAAAAATAAGTTATGAATTGACAAATTGTATTTGTACAGCACGGTGCACGTCTAAAAGTGTCACTAAAGTGTTGTTTTTAGCACAAAATTTGGGATCAAATGGAAGAAATTTGTTTAACATTTAAACCTATTTTCTGCACATTCCAGCACATAAAATAAAATATTTTTTTGTGTTTAAACTCACTCTTTCAAATAGATGCAAGTAAAACACAGCAGAAAATAAATAAAATCAAAGACTCAGTGGTCCTGTTGCTCTATTTTCACCTGTAAAGCAGGAGTGGGGCAGGCGGAGGTTTGCCCTGGTGCAGGTGTGCCGCAGCGGTCATTTGAAGAATCCGCGAGTTTCTCTGTGAATTTCCCATTATGTGGTAGCACACTCGGTGCTTGCTTGGAAGAGTAGGGGGGGTTTTGCTGTAAAAAGAAGTTTTCTGCCCACACACAACGGACGCTAATGTTTTTGTCACTTTTTATGGAATCAAACTCAAAATAAGGTCAGTACTTCCACGCTTTAAACACTGCACGGTCACACTCTCTCCCACACTCGATATATGATCCATTGTTGATCTGTTGTCACGAACGTCGCACTCGCTTACGTCACTGTCATGAGACATTCTCGCAAAAAAAAATCACAGTTTTAGTACCGCAGTAAACCAGCGTTCCTATGGGAAAGTAATGGTAATCTAATTACCGTTTTTGCAATAGTAATCCCTTACTTTACTCGCTAAATGAAAAAAAGTAATCGGATTACAAGTAATGCATTACTGCCCATCTCTGCTCCTAACAATAGTGCTATCAACAAGTAGCACATGCTCATCAATCTGCTGGTCCACATGAGGCTATAACGTGAACACATGTTTCAGATTCCCTTTTGAAATAACTGGGCAGAATTTAGCTCATTTGCCAGAATCAGTTTAGTTATATGTATTTCATCTGAAGATGAAATTCTGTCTCAAACCATGTGTTTCCATATGAATTTAAGTTCTTGGATTTTGTACTCATAATGGTCAAGAGGTTTTCTGTGCATGAAGGAGATTCAAGGAGAAAGGCAGTTACTCTAGGAGAGCTGGAGAGGGCTGTTACAGGTCCTAAACCCATAAGCAGGAACTGTATCTGTTTCTTTGTGCGAGGAGGTGCAGGATGCACACTGCCAGAACTAAATGACTTCCAGCAGGTCACTGGTATGAATTTATTTGACCCAATAATCAGAAACAGACTTTATCAGGGTGGTCTGAGGACCCGACATCCTCTTGTGGGCCCTGTGCTCATGCCCATCGCCGTGCAGCAGGGGCAATTGTAGCCCATTTTTGGAAAAGCACCCCCAAAGATTTTTTACTTTGAAATATTTACTGTTTGTGTGACACACTACTAAAAATATAAAAAGCATACAGTACTTGGTTGAGATGTAACATTTTAACAACAAAAGTATAGATAACCCTCTCCCCCCCCTCCCCCCTCCCATAATGGTTTGTTCCAGCTCGCCTCTCCCCTACTCTGGCTCTAGCGCCGTTGCTGCTAGAGCGATGGTGGCTCAGCGGAGCGGAGGTGTGAGTGCCTGGCTTAAAACAGGACATATTAGCTACACTTAACCTTCAGTTACTCTTTATATAGTTAGGTAGAATTCAGACCATGAAAGCATTACACCCAGGTAACCTGCAGTGTTGAAAACGTGTTTTCCGCTGATGTTTGCTACTCTACAATCCATCCTGTTCTGTAGTAAAATCAGCGACATTTGACCGTCCTGTTGCTCGCATTGAAATGTATACAGCCTATTTAAAATCTAAAACTTAAAATTGTCCCTAGCCTACTGTTGTTACCACTGTCCTGTTTGAAATGGATACTAACTAGCTAACTGACTGGATGCCCATTAACCTTATAACTCCTGTTGTGTGTGTGTGTGTGCGTGTGTGTGTGTGTGTGTGTTTGTGTACAGAGAGACAGCCAGGTTCATAATGGATATAAGGAAGTTTTTTCAAAAAAAGGAGCCACATTCAGGTAAAAGTGTAAAATCAAATGATCCGTGAATCAAGAATAATGTTGGATCAGTGTTTCAATATTTATATCTTTTATTAGATGTTCATGTAGTTTGGTTATTTGCCTTTTGGTTGAAAGTACACTGAGAGAGGACTTTTTGTTGGTGATCTTAATAGTATTTTTTTTTCATATTAATGTAATTTTTTTTCTAACTGAATACAATCTAATTGTGTATGATTGTCAGTCCAAAGAGGGAGAGAGGAAAGATGGGAACGTGAGGAGAAAGTACAAGGTCAGGAAGGACCAGGCAAGAAAACAGACAGGGAATAGTGACAGGAAATACAGAAACTGTTAAACTGACAAAGAGAAAAAAAACTGATTTTACAAGTAAATTTCGATTTGCTGCAATGAAATTCTGGCAAACTGGACTAGCCTGCCACATGTTTTTTTTTTTTTCACTTTAATTTCCATGTGTCTTTGAATTCAGTCTGTAGGCTGATGATTTTCATTTCTTTCAAACGATGTGTGATGTCCTTTCTTTCTGAACACATTACCCAATCCATATCAGTATAGATATCCAGCATGATTTCCCCCCCCCCCCCATAAGCTCGTCTCAGTGGGGGGAGTACCTTTAATATTTTGAGCAGCGCAGTCAACATGAACAACGACCATGGTAGTGCACTTGATGAGGAAAACTGCAGAACTTTCAAAACTTTAGGAAATATGTAGATTATAACATTTCAAACTACATGGCTTATTGTGTTCAATTTGAAGTAACACTACCCTGTTAAAATTCAAGCGCTACACAGTAGTGTTACATAGCATACCACATGAAAGTGAACAAAAGTAATTGAGACACAGTCAAAGTGTGCTTTCTAGGCTCAGGCTACATTTAATGTGTTGGAAACCACAGTACCACCTGTGCTACTAAGGGAAACGCAAGTTTTGAACCATGTGTGAAATCATGATCAATTACCAAAAAGAAGGAAAAAAGAAAAGGTTTTGATAAGTGAGAAGAGTGGTTTTGCCCTTTTCTGGGACAGATAATGCAGATTAAAGGTTGGGCAAGATGGGCAGGAGATTCGTTACCGCACATGGGGGCGCTTAATCATAACGTTCATAATAGGAACCTCATTTAGTCGCTTCAGGCAGTTTCTGGGCTCTGTTGCCTTAGAACAATACTGCGTGAACAAGGAGCTCCCTGTGAAGGTGATATTTGGAGAAAAAAAGGTTGCCGCAATGGCACCGCAGACTTTGATAAATTATTTTTCATCAGCAAGAAGCATGCTCTGCACCTGTGCACGAGTCTAATGAAAGAAGAGGGGGCATTGTTGTTAGCCAAAACTCAGTGTGTGTACTTTGCTCCATGCACGTGTGTTCAAGCATTCAAGTAAGCCGGTGTGTGTTCCGGGATTGTGTAACCCAAGGGATTCTGTGTTTGTCCTTTCAGTTTCCTACAAATGAGGGGAAGTTATTGACTCAGCATGGGCAACACAAAACCTGAAATATGAGAGGAGGGCAAAAAAACAACAAAGAAGATGGTCTTTTAATAATTCCTTTATTTTTAACAAATCCAATTATCCACACATCTGGGATAAAAGTGGTAGGGAGAATCTTCCAAAAAGCTTTACTGCAGTACATCACAGAAGCACAGAGTGTGTCAGAGTATGTATTATACATTGTAATGTTGCAGTGACTACAAAAGCAGCTACTTTGGTCCTGGAATGTAAAAGAAAGCCAACAAGGCAATCATTGTCTCTTGAAAGCTGTCAGCGCTTAAGGCATCTACCCATCAACTGAACTCCTGCTGTGTTTTTTGCTGCAGGCGCTTATTTTCTCACAGCAATTCTTATTTTTACCCGCAGTCCCTCTCCAAAATGATGTCTGTGTGTCGCCGTGCGCACCTCATTGAGGCATTAAATGACAAGCTGGCAGCATCAAAACAGATTTGATCGTGCGCTGGAGGGACAGCGCTGAGTGCTTCAGAATGTGCTGATGCTGCGCTCACACCATAAAGCCCCTGCAAAACAAAAGTCAAGAAGATGAAGGGGGCTGGTGGCGCCTCAGGGTAGGAACTTCCCAGTGAGGATCACATGCAAAGTTCCACCATTGAAGTGCACTACGCTTACCAGCTGCTGTTTAAATGCTGAATGTGGATGAATTTTGTATCGTCATTTCACAATGAGATTGTAGTCTATGTCAGTGGTCCCCAGCCTTTTTTGCGCCACGGACCGGTTTGTGCCCGACAATATTTTCACGGACCAGCTTTTAAGGTGTCACGGATAAATACAGCAAAATAAAACTAGTACTGGTACTGAAAAAAAGAAGATTTATTCATAACACACGTGAAAAGACCCAGGAAAACCGAGTTAACGTAAAAAAACGATAACAAAATAACGCTAAAAACCAATAAAAACCCTGAAAACCATACATTTCACACCCGAGTCTCACTCTCGCGGCCCGGTACCTAATGACTCAAATGACCCCCCGTGGCCTGGGGGTTGGGGACCGCTGGTCTATGTAATATTTGTGCCACAGTTTTCGGGGGGGGGGGGGGGGGGTCTTTATCCCAAACAAGAGATCTGCTCTTTCAGTTTGCATGAAAGAGCAGTCTTGATCTACTAGCAACAAAAGCAATCAGAAGTTTTTCAGTCCAACACTCTCTTTGTAACTTATTTGATACAACAACTGCCAGGAACCTATTTTATTTAATTCAACTTTATTTGTATTGCACCAAATCACAACAACACTGCCTCAAATATAAGGTAAAGGCTCTACCATAATACAAGGAAAGCAGAGGCATGCCCAAAAATCACATGACCCCTATGAGCAAGCACTTTGACAACAGTGAGGAGGAAAAACTCCCTTTTAACATGAAGAAACCTCCAGCAGAACCTGGAGGTTTCTTCATGTTAGGGAGGGGCGGCCATCTGTCATGACAGTTTGGACCAGCTGTGGAATATATGACTGAGGTCTTAGCTATTGATAGTAAGGTTAACTAGTCTCTTGCTTTGCCTTCCTTTTTTTGATCCCATAGATATTATGTTTTTTTGTTTTAACCGTGCTGCTAGGATAGCTGAAAATGCTCCGAACAGTGACACTCCTCAAAATAGTAAAGTTGTGGGCTGTATCACCAAAGCTATAAATAAACATACTAAAGCACTAAAGCAAAAGGGTAAAAGCAGAGTTCCTTGACTTGTCACCAACAACCTTTTTATGTGGGTTACATTAATTTCACCCATTGCTGATATAAAAAGCCTTAATTAAATTTTAATCACTTTCTCCCTTCTTGTTTCACAGCTTAGTAATGCCAGCCTGATGCAAGCAGTTACAGCGTCTTTCCACATTTATCATCATATATTATCGTTATCATAAAAGAGATTTGCAAGAGCAAATTGTATGTCCTGTGTATGAGACATCCCTGACAAGCTACTTCCTATCAGAAAAGGCAGCAAGATAGCACAGCTGAATAAATCCCCCTGTAAAAAAATTGCTTATGTTTCCCTGCTAAATGTCTCTGGCATGTAATGATGTCAAAAAACGTCTCTTGAAAGCCTTTGAACTGCATATTCAAGTGCGGTGGCCAAGTTAGTCCCCCAGCAACTGAGCACTCTGGGAGGCAGTTGTGTGCTGACGCTGGCAAGCAAAGTTCACATCAGTTTCTGGGATGTTGATTCCTTTTGTCCAATCTTTTTACAAGTCCTATACATAACATATTCACTGGATATTTCTTTAAAAAATGCATAGGCCGGGTGCTTAAAACAACCAGGGGGCTATTAATTATGGATAATGCGCCCCGTTGTTCCATCCGGTGTCTCCCGAACAGTTGGCAGCAGTGTCTTAGTATAATAGGGCTGTCATTTTTTCCCTTTTTTTTTCCCTCAACACAGAGAAAGAGATAATGTTAAGAGTAAAAGTAGAAGGAAGACTGGACGGCAGTTTAGAAGTCACAGATGTGCAATTGCATCCCTCCCAATTTGTTTTAGGAATATTGAACAAGCAGGTGAAAAATGGCATTTTGAGTTTGGGAGAGAAAAATTAATCTCCATATTTGTACAGCTGTAAAATATGCAGCTATACTGTATATTTTTACAAGAGAGAAGCTTTATATTTATTCTCTCCACCTATTTTTTTACACTATTTTGTTTTCTGTCTATTTCAGATTAACCTTTTTTCTCAGTTAACCTGTTTTACAAAGCAGGTAAACTGAGAACGGCTGTGAATGGACTTCATTTTAAGCAGTTACCAATATACAAAGTCAATTTTTTTAGTCATGATTAAAAACAGTTTCATTACAATCACTGAAAAATCACTATTGTAGGATTTTTACGTTACAATATATTATGCCTCGAGACATATTGTTGTGGTTTGGAGCTCTATAAATGAAACTTATTGAAATATTGAAAAGTTTTATATTATTTATAAATACATATTTATTATTTCAATATATTTCAATATATTTATATTATATATTGAAAAGTTGGGTAGTCTTTACCCTAAATGACAGTGTCTTATATAATTGTCATAAAGAAAGTTAATTGAGCCCCGCAAAAAACCTTGACTGAAGTATAGAGTAACAGGTTAATCAATAATGGCTGCACCTTAAGTTGACATTTTGAGGTCAAAAGACTTTTGGCATACAATGTGTAAGCTATATCATGAATTTCAGGGTTTGGTTTAAGTTTTGTTTAAAATTCCTATTAACATAAATATGAATAACAGGAAAATAGATTCAAAGCAACCACTGCTGCCTGCTGTGCATCTTTTGGTACAATGAAAACATTGGAGGGCAGCAGGGAGAGGCTCTGTTTCAGTGATGGTAGTTTGCTGCTGGAAGAAAAGCTGTTCAAAAATATTTTTGTTTATGAAAGTCAAGAAGGAAAACCAAGTTGCTTGGTAAAACTATCACGCGTCCTCGCATCTTTATTAAAGTGAATTAATGATGAACCGTCCTCATCCTCATGCATGAGTCATAATCTATCACAGCCTTATTTCTGCATGATCCATGATCAGGAAGAAACACTGGAGAAGAACAGAAATGCGCAGCATGAATGGGATAGTGACAGCTCTTCTGTACACTTCCCAGAAATATAACAAAACATGTTTTCGTGAGAACTTGTCTCTTATTGAGAGGAGAAGGCTGGTTGGCCTGTGCTTCTCAACCTACTAGCATGGCACTCCAATCTTTGATAAACAGCAGAGAATTGTTGTTTTGTTTCTTTATTGTTTGTTTGGTGATAAAATAACTGACTTGTCAGAAGAACATGAGCTCTGCTATCACAAGATAACAGGTTAGACTTACTCATGATCACAGGCAAACAAGCTTTGTTATTAGAAAATAACAGAATAACTGTCCTGTTATCTTGATAATGGCATTAAAAAGGCCACTTTCTTTATCTGTAACCAAGTCCATCTCTTTGATTAAGTACTCTTATACTCTGTTCTTATGACTTTTATGTGAGACTTCGATCTGATGAGCAGGTTATGGATATTTACTAACAATATCATATGTGTGACTGAAATTATCTGGTCATTTTGTTGTTGTTGTTTTTTTTGTAGTACATATCTTTACTAATTATGTTGGTTTGCATTTTTAACAAGTGAAAGGTCAAATCCACCTTTTGTCACTTTGATTGACTGCTTCAATATTTGTGTTAACAAACAGTTGAACAGTATCTAACAAATGGCAGCAACTCATTGGGTTTATACATCATTAAGACAACCTGCTGAAGTTAACACCAAGCATCATAAATGAGGACCATTTGTTGGTGCTAAATGGGAACATTTGGCTGTTGATGTCAAATGTGCTGGTCTGAATACTTCAGAATGTCAAGGTTAAGCTGTGTGGCAGGCAGGATGTAGGACCCAAACGCAGGACTCATAAACAAAAGGGCGAGCTAAAAGAGGAAGCTTTACTTTGGCTGTAACTAACTCACTTCAAATACAAAACTAAACTAGAACCTGGAAAACGCCAACCAGAAAAAAAACCAGGAACAGTAACTAGGAAATGGCTGGAAACATGGGGGGGCACACACAGAATTGCGAGGGTCGACACGACAACAGACAGAGGAAAACACAGGGCTTAAATACACCAGGGAGTAAGGAGGGACTGGAAAACAGGAAGGAAGCACATCTGGGGCTAATCTCACATAATGAGACAAAGGAAATAAAGCAGAATACACTGACATATAACACAGACTGTCAAAGTAAAACAGGAAGCAAAAGACAGATGCGGATTTGACAAGGGGATACAGCTGACAGGGAAAACAGAGCACACATGGAGCACAGAGACAGTGGCAAACTGTGACATGGAGACACGACTGACTGGGGAGACACACGAATGTAGACAAGGAAGCATTACTGACTTGACATGACACATGGGACTCGCAGGAGGCACAGTGCAAAACCTAAGATCTTGAAATCAATAAAGTATAACCAGAAATAAACAGAAACAAAGAATATAAATACTCAAAAACCATAAACACTGAGTCAGAAGACTCAGGACCATGACACAGAAATTGTTGATCTACTTTGAACCCTGAGATGTTTATACAGGAAATTCAAAGAGAATCGTCCTAAAAAGAGAAAACATCCAGCAGTTCTCTGGGCAAAAATGCTTTGTTGAGGAGGCCAGAGGAGAATGGCCAGACTCTTTTAAGCTGATAAGAAAGCGACTGTGACTCAAATAATCACTTAGTACAACCTAGATATGCAGAAGAGCCTCTGTCCTCAGGAAATTTTATAATGTCATGACTGATCCCCAGGACCATTTCTAGTGGTCCTCTGTCCGCACAACATGTCAAACCTTGAAGCAGACGGGCAGCAGAAGACCACACCAGGCAGCTAAGAACAGTAAACTGAGGTTACAATTCTGTGAAAACGTTGCCTCGTCTGGTGAGTCTCAGTTTCTGCTGTGACATAGAATTTAGAATTGGGTGTAAAAAGCATGAAAGAATGGCTCCATTCTGCCTTATATCAATGGTTCAGGCTGCAGGTTGTGGTGATGTAATAATGTGGCACACGTTGGGCCCTTTAGTACCAATTACACACAATTTGTGTGACTATATCCATCTCATATGACCACTTTGTCATTTTTTTGGAATGGGGAGTTGGATGTGAAGCATACAAATGTGTAGCTTCTCTGTGATACTACCCTGTGAACATGGGCAAAAATCTCTGAGGAATGTTTTTAACACCTTGTTGAATCTGTGCCATGGAAAATTAAGTCAGTACTTTGCAAGGGGTTGCAATAAAGTTGCGTTGCTGGCAAGTGCATGTAAATGAGGAAGTGAACACATTTTACCGCTACAAAAGAAATGTTTATTAATCTTTTATTTGTGGTCCCACTGCCCACACGACAGCTAGGTTAATCATCTCATTACAGCTACTGACTGAAGGAAATATTCATCAGTCATTATATAATCATGTTTTTTATTCTGCTACTGTACAGGAAATGTTAAAGATTAAGTTTAATTCGCTGGATCTTGGCCAAATGAAACACCAGAGTAACTTGTATTTCCCCTTATTATTCAAAACTAACTAACACAGAGTTATTCTGAAACTTTCCACAGCCTGTGACCGCAATGAGAATTTAATTTCTCATTCTGGCCCATATGCTCATTAAAATATATTACCACTATGAACTATTTAGGGAACCATATCTATAAGTCTGAGATGCACTGCCACAGAGGAAATCCTCTTTTTGAAACTGGTGAACTAGGCTCGTTCTTCACTGTCAACCTGCTCCGTGCTGACTCTGATAAAACCCTTCCTGAGACTACTGGTTTGTGTTTTTGAGAGCGATAGATGGGGAGTTGGGAGGGTGTTGCACCCATACAGTTTCTTATCTGTGCTTCACTCAGCACGACTATAGCCAAAAAGATGACTTCCCACTGCAGTAATTTATATTTGGAGTACACCATACATGGGTACTTACAATTTCCTACATAAACTTTCTGTGCTGCACATTTAAACCTGGAAAGACAGGGACCATAACAAGACTCTCACACCAAACAGGCACCAATGACAGATATGACAGTGATTTCAGAGGCACAGTAATTGAATGAAGCAGCTTAAAATAGTAGGTTCTTTATTTCCCTGTCATCTGTGTAGAGCAGTATCTGAGCAACCAACTGATTTAGGCTGCATCTCTAATTTGGTGTAGGTGGGCTGCAAAGTGGCTTGTAGGTCTGCAGCAAATGCATGCAGATCAAAGCAACATAAAAATCCCAAGGTAGCAAGGGAGGAGGAGCTAAAAGTCATATGAAGAACAGAGTAGACAATAACGACAACAGATATGAAATTGAAGCCGAGACAGAAAGAGCATAAAAATGAGGAGTTGGGGTTGACATGGGTTGCCAAGTGGCTTGCATGTGTGCAACAGCTTAAATGGTACACCTTCAATGAGACTTACCACTTGGATGTATTAAAGAGGGCTGGAACTGTGAACAGCTGATTTGCCAGGATTGTGGGTAATTCATTAAAATGTGAACCGCTGTGATGGAAGGAAATAACATAAAATAATAAAAGAATGTGGCACAATATAGCAAGGGTGTCAAACTCACATTGATTAATAATCCAATTTGACTTCGAGCCAGAGCTGTAAAACCACCACATCATATTACTATAAAAAATAATATCTTAATATTTCTGAATTTAAAAAACGTATTCATTTTTAATAAAAAGGTTCAAGCACATTCTGAAAACGTTAAATTTCGCTGCCCATTTACAATTTACATCTTACAGTAGGTCTAATAAGGGCCAAAATTGCTTATTATTTGAAGGACCTATCCAATGATCCATCCAACCTATCAAGATTCTGAAATATCTTTAACTCATTGGTCATTTTCACTCCTCTGTAATACTAAGAAATGTTAATGATCACTTTTCAGCAATGTTCATACTTTGCAAAGCCATCCATTGAGCTGAATTGGACCCTGTGGTTGGCCACTTCTGGCCTGCAGGCCATATGGTTGACACTCCTTAAATGGGAAGGGATAATATCATAGAAGAAAAAGAGGGGAAAAGAAGGGAGGCAGGTGTATGAGGAAGAAATGAAAGAAAGACAGGCAAAGACTCCTGGAAAGTCCTGCATTTATACACATACACATCCTCCTTGTCACTAAAGGACACACAAGCTATGACTTGACCCCAGAGTCATGTTTACATAGAAGCCAGTAAAGCGGTGCCAGAGAAGGTCTGTACTTGGGCATGTTCACATTCCCCTCCCCATTAAACGATTAGTGAGGCCTTAATCGGCCGAATGCTTAATTTAGCTAAGGAAAGCAGAACTAATGTGTTATAAGAGGCTCAAAAGGACTGAAGCAAGGAAGAACACAAAAAAAGAAAAGTCTGCCAACTTCCTGCATTGTGGCTTTCTGATGATTGTCACTAAACAGTAGCTTCAAACATGATTTTCCCTTAAAAATAAATACAGACAAGAAACAGGATCACCAAATTGTCAAGCCGCTTAGAACGAGTGATCAAATAAGCTATTATTCAACACTCCTTGCACTATAAATAGTCACCACTTGTCATGTCCAGGATTTGATACCAAAACCCTTGAGATCAGACTGTGAAGGCTGACAAAGAGTCGGAATAAAGCCCAGAGAGGCATTTTCAATAATACCCCTTCAAAGAGCAGTTCCTATTTGAGGATTTTCTTTTTATTTGTTTGTCTTTTTATCCCCCCCAAAACGACCGTTACAGTTGACGAGCTGCTGTATTCATCATTTCTCATATTGCGTTGTGTCACTCGGAGGTGAGCGGCGTGGATAATCAAGCAAATCATGAGGCTGGAAGAGAGCAATTTTTGTGCATTTGGGACCAGTGCTTCACTGTGTGTTTCAGTGTTGTCCTCTTTATTTATTTTTTGGTTTTGCTTTTTTTGTGTGTTTGTCTTCCTGCGGGTCATTTCTGGACTGCACGTACACTGCAGGGGAATAAAATTACACACGCTGATGCCAAACATAAAGGCTGAAATGTGAAGGTAAAAAAAAAAAAAACTAACATTTTTTATTTGTCATTTCCTCTTGTCAGTTTTATGTTGTTATCATTCGGCAGTCCCTAAGGCGAGTGATGAATAGGTAACATGCTAGAGTGCGCATTTTCACCATGTTTATCTTTAGCGTTGGGGAATATGAGCGAGGGCCCGTTGTTGTACAAGTGGCCCCACTCTCATCATCCATAAATATAATTGGAAATGGTCCTGAGGATCAGTCATGACATTACAAAATTTTCCGAGCAAACACGAGTAATGATCTACCTAGAAGGGGCCTCTTGGGCTTCACTATATTTAACAAACTCAAGTGATTTGACAATCTCTTGCTGTCTGCTAAAGCCTTTCCCTGAACAGTGATTAAAACAGGACATGACAGGGCTGTCACACTTTGGATTTCAACATGTGCCTCAGTGGTGGGCATGAGGCTGAGGGTGGTGTGTTAAAACCCAAAAAGCAAGTATTAAACGTATAGAAAGAATCTGACAACCTTACTGCAAGTGAAAAACGGTATGTGCATTTGTATGACACTCTAAGCTTAGGACATGAGCTTCACAGAAATTCTACTGTACTGTCCCAGAATAGACAACTGTTGTCTCATGGCTTCCAGAGCCATTCATATACTAACACAATGCAGGCTAATCCAGTGTATTTTTGTCAGATCCCTGCTGGGTCTCTCTATTGTGCGTGCTATAGTAATATCGCCCAGTCCAAGGCAACAGTCCTTGCAAAGACACCTAAAAAGTCCATATTAGGTAGTTGGATGGGTAGCAGTGGCATGAGTCACTAATTAGTCCACCAGGGGACCCAGGTTCCTTTCTTACTGGGACCTTTGCCCAGTTTTTACTGCTTAACCCTAAGAAGGGAAATCAACAAACATCAAAAGCAGAGGGCCATACTAACTTAGATAAAGTAAACTAAACACCACTGATTGAACAACTGCATTAAAACATTCAATACATAGTGCTGAATTTGGTCAGTCTTTCTGGATGTACTTGGTAGACATAACATTTCTCTAAAAGAAAGGTGGAACCAGTTCCATTGTAATCTGTTGAGTTTTAGTTTGATGTATAGTCTGACAATTACATGGAAAAATATAAGATGAAGAACCTTATTAAATTTTCTAAATGGTTACAATCACTGCAGTACAGACATGCAACTCAAACTGAGATGATCACCCTACTGTTCAACAATGAAATCCTAATTTCCAAGGTTAAATTACTGAACAAAAAAAGACAGATGTTTAGCCATCACCAGGGCTGTAAAATGATGTTGTTTATCACAGCTAAAAAAAAAATTTGCACATAGGCTAAGTGACTTTACCTGGAATTAGATTAAATGGCAGTACAGTATTATTACAATCTTTTACTAAGGGCTCCTTATGATGTCTTTTTATTACTGTTGAGGGGTTATGTAGTTTTCCTTTTAGGATGTCTAGAACCTGGACTGCATTATGTGGTCAGAGAAGGTTTAAATACTAACAACTGAATTTAATTAAGGTTTAAAAAGTGTCATTATTTCAGTTAAAATTGTTGGAAGCTGTTTAGCTTCACTGCTAAACTGTCAAATAAAGGCAAAAAAGCACAAAAATACATCATAACCCCCCCCAACCTGACCAGACCCTTGACCGATCTCACCTGGAAAGTTGTCCCAGATCTGACAGAGCAGTGCCAGGCACCTAAATTTTCCCTCTATTTCATCATGTATATGGACACCTCGAGTTAAGCCTTGAGTTACACCACTAATCTGAGAAGGACAACCACATGTAAGAGAAGGTGAAAGATAACAAGAAGAACAATTGTTGTCTACGATATAAAAATATATATGTATATTTTTTAAATGCAATAATATAAAACACAAAGTTTAAGTATATTTTTTTTCTTCTTCCTATGTGGAAATCAGATGTAGAGAAACAAGATGTACAACAGTTTTTGTGGTTTTTAGTAATTCTTTTGCTGTCTGTGTTTATGGTCTGAGAACACTGTTTTGC
Source organism: Maylandia zebra (assembly GCF_041146795.1). Lineage (NCBI taxonomy): Eukaryota > Metazoa > Chordata > Actinopteri > Cichliformes > Cichlidae > Maylandia > Maylandia zebra. The sequence goes on along the minus strand of NC_135188.1, from coordinate 37,236,946 downwards.
TTGGAGCGGAGATAAAAATGTTTTGATGAGATAGTTTGGTTTTGCCAAAAGAGTCGGTTGTTTTGTGACTATAGTTTGTGTAAAACTGTTTTGTTGTGTTTAAAGTTTTTGAGAAAAGGCCAGAAGGTTTGAAGAAATGTGTCCTAACAGATGCGAAAAGCTGCAATACACCGACTTTGAATAGACATTTCAGTTTGTATTCAATATGAAAGTGCAGAGCAAAGGGAAAGAGGCAAAACTCAATGTACTGTGCATGCAATGTGTCTTGTAATTTTAGAAGATTGAAGGTGTGTGCACCTCCAGTAAGCAAAGCCACTTTTATTGTATTTTTGTTGTGTTTATGGACCAGTACAAATGTGGTACAAAACTTAATGTTTGCATCTTGTCATGTATTCTCAGAGGCTTTTCTTTATCAAAAAAGTTATCTACAAGGGCTTGAGGCTTTTTGCTGTTTGATGTGAGTAGATTCACAAAACCAGTGATCCCTTCTTTAAAAAGAAACCATGGTAAATCTGTTTCCATGCATTAGTGTAATGAGAGAAGAAATGTGCCAACCTTTCCACAGTTAATAAGGAAATCAGGACTAATTGGTGTATGGTCAGTTCTTCAGCACTTTGTACACATCTGTTTGATCTTCTACAAGCAGGTATTATCACACATGCACCCAGCATTACCTTGGTACTCAAACACATGAGTTCAGTACACCTCTAGCATTAAGGTTGTAAGATCAACATGCCTCACAATATACCAGAGCAAGATTCTAATCAATTTACAAAGAGCTGAGGCGAAGCAATTCATCCAGCAGCTGTCTTCTACACAAAGCTCTCACTGCCACCTTTTCAATAGTACTTCTGGCAACCACATGAATGCTTAATGAAAACACTTTGGTTAATGGCAAATATAAAACTTCTTTGTTACTGGATATTTTCTAAGCTGTGTGCTTTTGCTGCTAAGCAAATGATAGAGTCTAGACCGACCACTTTTATCTATGGACCTGACATGCTTTCTGAAACATGAACTCGCTGAGTAGATGCTACTTTAGAGAATTCCACATTCAAACAAAATAAGCTAAATAAACTTTTACCATACATGCAGACTATCAACTTTATTAAGTGCATGCAAACGCTAAGAGCCATAATGACCAAACCCAGGTGATGGCACTTCCTCAAAGCCTGACTTGCACTGAAAGTAATCATAGCCAGGCTGGGGCTTGCAGTGACTGTGCAGGCTAAAAATAACAAGTGTGAATCAACGCTTCGGGTTCACAAGGTTAATTTTGCCTGATTAACACTTGCCCATAAAATAATCTGTTTATTCATTCTCATTATGTAACGTAATGTACCCTAACAAAGTCTACAGGGATCTCTACCTGCCCTGCAAGTTTTTGCTCCCTTGCTGCTTCTCTATCCATGATCCAAGTATGTGTCATGAAAGTAAATGGCCCTTAATTGGCTCTAGAGTCAAAGAGCGGTGTTTGAGCACAGTCTTGCAAGACTAGCGGAACTTGAAGAGTTTGTTAAGTGGTTTCATCGGGCCAAGAAGAGAACAAAAAAATCCAGTTTCTGTGGGTTTAATAAAAGTCCAGCTGTGACAAGCTGCAGCCCAGTGTGTCGAATGTGTCTCCTCACCATCTCTAAAACGTAATCATGTCAGAAAGTAAGGATTCTTGTTTTTAGCTTGACCTGATATGTCCTGTTCTTTGGAAAATGTGTCATATGAGCAAAAGTTTTAAACCCAGAGACTTTTACAAAACAGACAGTTCATTTGCATTCTTTTACAGTAACCAAGGAAATTCCCATAAGATAATAATTGCCATAAGAAATTGTCTAATAAAGCTCATGCAAGCTAACAGGCCTGTAGTTTCAGTGCAAAACAACAGTCAGTATCAACAGGCAATTTAATTTGTGGAAGGATTTTCTGATTTTCACTGTTGGACTCTATCGGTCTGCTAAAAGTGATGAACGACAAGGTAGCTAGCATGCAGCGTTATGCTATCTAGAGTGAATGTCTAATTTCTACAAGTTGATCCATTAACTCAGCAAGCCATTTTCAAATTACTTAATACATTTATTAACCACATCCACATCTCTGTAGCATAGCAAGTTACAGATATTCTAGCCAGCAAAAACTGTGTCTTGCTTCCTGTTATAAAAAGCAGAAGTCACATTAGATGTGCAGCACTTCATAGTAAAATGCGTTGTAATCATTGTGATACTCAGGTTTACAGAACATACCCAGACCTCCCAGTTGTTGACAGAACTTGTATGCCTTTGCCTGCTGCTAGCTTGCACAAGGTCTCTGCAAACACTGCCTTCCCTTCACTTACTGTCTGCAGGTGTCAATAATAGTAATTCTTTTTGTTGAGGAGTTACAAATATGGTAAATTTCCAATGTAAAAATGGCAGCTACATAGAACATATTTCATTATCTTTAATTCTTATGCAATGCTTCAATAATGCACTTCATAACTAATAGTCTGCTATGAGAAAGCAATTAAAGTTGCAGCTCAGTGTTGAAGCTTTGAAGAGTCTGAGCTACAAGAGCTAATAGTGCTTGTAGGCTCAAATACAGTGCAGCAGAGCAGAACGGCACTCGCTGTCAAAAAGAAATTGGGCAGATAAGTTGCAAGTATTTGAAAACAAACACACCCCTTTTATACCCCCACAAATACCCTGGCTGTGCCGTTGTACATCCCTCCCCTATTTTTTCATTTCACGCTACACTTTCCAAGGTGTTGGTGGAGAGCAGCACCACGGTCCAATTTTACACACTCTCTGTCCTGACTTTGGTTCTGTGATAATAAGTTCACTTCTTCCAGGGAATGACAGGGAAAAAAGGAGGTCTCAAAAATCTGAAACAGAGGTGTGCAAATACCCTTACGAGCACATACAAGAGGGTATTAACAGACACACAGGTGGCTAATGCTTTGGGGCTCCTTCAGTCATCCTTTATTCTTAAATGTCAGACATCACACAGTTTGTGAATGCTTTCTCCCTTAGGGCTGAATGAGCTGTACTGGAGTGAAAAGTGTTTTCTCTCACCTTCTTTTCAGCCTCAACAAGACCTAAAATGTTTAAGTGCTTAATCCCAATTAATCTGGAGTTTACAGAAAGCCTTTATTACTCTACTGAATTAGTTTAGTGGTCTTAATCCCTTGACAATGAGTGGAGGCGTTAGTGTGCAACCACATGCACATTCACAGATTTGTAAGTGCACACATCTTGCTTTGGAGAGCAGGGACCAGTCTTTTTGCACTCAAAGTGTGGGGAATTACCAGAATTTGGTCAAGAAGAGTTTACTGTAGCTAAATCTAGATCCAAACATCCATAATAAGAGGTTGACAATGGTCGGAGATGAGCCCATGTGCTATTTTTCCACGTATGAAATGACCCTTAAACGACTTGCCACTAACTACAATTTTTTTCGTGGTTCAACAAATGAAGAAACAAAATCAGCCGGATGATTGAGCAAACATTGGATTCACCTCTGACACCACAGACTGTTGGATTCAGTGTCAGCTCCTCAGCCTAAAGTAGAAAGTACACTTTATTTTCTCAAGTACAGTCTGTTTATTGATGTATATTACATGGACATCGCCACTAGATATTAAAAAAAATCCTATTTTGTTGTATTTCAATACAAAAATGTTGCACTTAAAACTTTAGCCTTTAAAAAAGTGCTTTGAGCTATAACTTTGAATAAAA